>NC_064307.1:21353148-21688191 GCF_023373825.1 Bactrocera dorsalis | reverse complement strand
TTGGTGATAACCACATCTTCAATGAAGGAGGGCAGCTGTGGGAGAAGGTGTGTGTTATTATGTACATATTTATAAAGAAGCGTTCAGAGCGGACTAGCTTATATGTATGCTATCGTCTTTTTAACAAAATGGTTCGAACTAGGTGTATGTTATACCTTCCACATAGAATGGCTCGGTCTAATATAGCATAGTGTTTTCCAAACAGAGAAAACTTCAAGCCTTATTGACAATAAAGCACAAACTTCAGAAATTGACGGTTTTGCTAACCGGGACGAGCCCGAAACAATAACCATAAACATTCAGATGTATGTCTATCGGAAGGACATGAATAAGTTATGTGCACAAAGTCTATCGTACGTTGCTTAGCTTTAGACAATCAAAACTTGAAACTCTTCAATCATATATCTCAACTTCTTAAATACACTTGGAATCTCCAATTGCCGCCAAACAGCAAAAAGAAGAAACTGACGTTCTGTTGTTAACAGTCGATATTCTAAGGAATCGACGGTGCATATATCATACATATTTTTTTTATTTCTATATATAATTCTATATTTTAATTGATTACTCACCTTTATGGCGCTAATTTTCTTCTGCAGTAATTCTTTGATCTTATCCTTAACCATATTGTCATGAAGACAGCTATAGAGAACGCGTCCAATTAACACATTGGCCCAAACAACGCTGCCAGATGGGCCCAAGAATAACGACTGATCAATGCCCTTCCACAAATCTTTGGCATTGCGTTTGGAGCGACGTGACTACAGTAACGATGGAAAATAATTTAATGAAAATGGTAAAGATTATAAAACTCTCTTTGTAATTTGAAACAAAAATAATGATTTTTGTTAAAAATATTTAAAATTAATATTGATAAAAATGTTTATTGTTAATGATAAAGATTATTAAAATTTTTTAAAACTAACATTCCAAAAAATTATGAAATTTAAATATATTTTAATTAAAGGAATAAGCAAAAAGTATTAAAATTGTATAAAAAACTATTTATATTAGAACAATAAGCATAAAAAATCATAGCATACTTTTTCATTTTTATCCAATGTTTTGGGTTTTGATTGAACTGCAATTTTGGGATCTTTGCAAGCGCTCTTAAAAAATCAAAGAAAAATAAATTATAAATTAAATAAAAATAAAATAAAATCAGGTTAAGGTGAATTCATATAACCTAAAAATAATTATAAATTTTAAAATGATGATTTTTAAAATAGTTGGAACATCCTGAAATTAGCGACCTAGTTTTATAAGGAATAAATAATTAATACTTTATAAACTCGATCTCCAGATTGGCCTGAGTAATAATCTCTTGACAGCGGCTTGCTAACGGTCTGTCATAATCTAATATGAACTCCATCAGCAAATAAAACATAGTGTGTTCTTTTATGCTCCGAAAAATACTTTCGAAATAACAGAACCCTTCCCTGATCTATACACTACTAAAAAAAATTATATATATTTTTTTTAATTAAAGGTAAGGCTTTGATCTCCAAACAAGACCAAAAGAACTCCTTTGAATGATGAAACTTTAACAATAACAAAAAATACATTTTCTTACTTATCAAAGCTGCAAAATTGTAGGACGGAAGTAGACACAATTCCTAATGGCACTGAATATAAAAAGCTGTAGGAACATGGTGGGAATACTAACTGGTCACTGTCTGGTGGCGACACACGACCGCAAGATGGAGCTAATAGATCGAGATGATGGCAGAAAATGTCTAGAGCAGGGCACCAGGGAAACAATTCAACACTTCACTTGACAAACCTGGTATTGCAAAGGCCTAAAACTGGTTCATGCGTGGCTTATTGGCCTACCAGATTAGCCTAATCTAACCTAACTCACAAACGCAGTCTGAGACTTAAGCTTTTTCTTTTTATCTCACCATATCAAAACTAAATCATAGGTAATAAAGAGTTCTGTGGACTTCTTGCTCTAAATATACAAATAAAATATGATGAAAGTTAATACAAAATAATACACCGTTAAAAATTAACCAAACTCTTGAAATATAATTATTATTTTATACAATAAGTTCGATTTCTAGTCATCATACCTGATATATAGCCATAAAACGTATGTAATCTGGGGGATTGCGTGCAGCACACGAGCTCATGAGTAGACCTTCGAAGGTATCAGTTGGCGAGGGCACCACCTCCATATCGTCTGGAATGTCTTTGAATGTTTCTCCCTTCGCCAGCTTGCCACTCTCAACCACCAACGGCGGCGCCATATCCGTGGGTAATACATGCGACTCCATTTCTGCGTGATTCTCATTTTCCGGTGTCGCATTATCACGCTGTGTTTTAGAATAGAAAATAAAAAAAAAAAGAAAATTATTTGATAAATATGTTAGTAAATAAAATATTTACAAGATCCAGCGGCATTTGTGCGGCCTTTGCTGCCGCGCGCTGCAATTCAGCATCATCCACAAATTTCAGATTTGGCAAGCGCAACATCTGGTCGTGCACGTCACCTTCGCTGGCGGCCACAAAGCGACGATACCAGTCCTCCTTCTCACGATCGCCGCGCGAGAAGAGTATCAAGCGCACCTCGTCGCCACAAGGTATGAGACTGTCGTTATTCTGTGTGTTGTCTTGCAATTGTTGCAACTGTGGAGGAAAACAGAAATTACAACACAAAAATATATAATATAAGATATGAAAAGAAAACATGTAAACACTTCGCTACTAACATCGGCATTCATAACGGTAGCTGCAAAATCTATATCCTGCAGATTGGTCACCTTCTCTTTCGATTCGCCAAACTGCTCCAAAATATCGCTGGAAACCTGTGACATTCTACTATCCATCGACGCCAAGTCGGACTTGCTACCGCGTGCAGATAATTGAGTTGATGGATTTTCCGAGGGCTCTTGCTGCATCTCCTCTTCGGCGCCATTTTTTATAATCAGCTGTATGGGATACTTGCGATTGAAGTATCTGAAACGTTGTTAGTTTAAATTGTGTAACTAAATATTTGATTTGATGTGCTATTGTTGTTGTGTGCGTACCTCTTGCGCGCCAATCCCAGTGGCAAAAGCTCAACACTGCAACCCAACAAATTGAACACGCGATGGCTAGTGAAGTGTACGTGCTTTATGTCGATGGGCGGTTCGTTCCACATGATACGCTTCGGTATGCGTGCTGTTGTTGTCGATACGCGTAGGTAGGTGCCGTCGAGACGCAAATAAACCGAATTGGTTTGTGTGATGTGAAAGGTTAAGGGGTCATAGCTGAAAATCTCGTTCATCCAACCCTGTAGCATATAATTTGGTTTATTTTATTAGATTCACGTTATGTTTGGATCATTTATTTTTGAGGTAGATATAGAAAAATCTAATATTTATTATCAGTTTTCTTAGTTTAATGCATACATTTACAGTTTTTAGCATTTTTGAAGATGAATTTTTATATCTCACTAACTACTCGACCGCTTTAAGCCAAACTTAATTCGTTACTTCCCCATTAAGCAGTATAAAACGAGAGAAATTAAACCACAAACCCTGGCTACTTCCCATGGCATCACCTACTGAATGTAATACGTTTATTTGAGCACAAATATTAATCCTGACATGTGGCGATGTGGTTCTAAAAGACGTTGAAATATTGAAATAATAGATAAAATAAGTCTAAAGATTTCCTTAGACCACATATAGTCAAGGATTTTGTTACTTCCGGTAGACTTTATGTCATAAACACGGCTCGATATGTGATAATCTCAATAATGTTTTGACCTTTGGCGCTTTGACTGTTTCCAAAATATCTTTAAAGTGTAACTTTGTTAAAAAAAAAAAACACGGTAAAGAAAATCAAACCCCGATAGAACGAGCTACCTGGGTGCAAAACTGCAAAAGTAATGGGCAAAACGATAGATTGGAAGTACAGAAAATTCCTATTGGCACTCGATAGAAAAGACTGTGGAATCATAATCAGAATGCTAACTGGTCATAGGCCCGCAAAATGGGGCTGACAGATCGAGAAGGCTGCAGGAAATGTCCAGAGGCTGGCACCAGGCAAACAATGAAGTAACTCTTGTGCACTTGGCCCGCATTGACAAGACTACGCTGTAAGCACCTAGAGCCCTATGGTATGATACACTGGAGAAGGTATCGATCGTGTCAAGCTCATAGTGGTATGGCTCATAGGCCTACCAGATTAATGTTACTTCTTTAGGTAGAGCGGGAAGATCGGGGACATTTCCGCACGGGCCCAGAATTCTCAGGGTGGGTCCGATGCTCTGCAATATTTTTTTCTCAACAATTCACTACATTCATCCTTGTGCCGCAGTTTTCTCTCAGGGCCCTGGCTGGAGGGGATTCGTATTTGACACTAATGGAATTTTATTATGAAGGATACCTTAATAAAATGTTTGGCATAAATTGAATTGTCCTCGAAACGGTCAAAATAGATTCAATACTTCCCCCTTGCTACAAATAACAGTCCGTCAGTCCAGAACCAATTAAACTAATTGCGTTAACAAAACTCAAACGTATGTTGTTCCTCGTATCGGTTATGATTTCGCCAAAATAATACCGCGGTTGCGACCGAAATTACGGATAAGGGCACGTAAAAATTACCGTTAAATAATATTTTATTTCACCAAAAGTTAAAAAAATATTCAACTCGCCATTAATATCACTATATACGGATATACGGCCAAATACTTACGGCATAGGATTTAATTGTTTTGTGCTCCTCCACAGCCGGCACTTCACAAATAGGCATTTTCGTATAGTCTGGTATCTCGAAGTCAGTACCTTCGGGATGGTGTTGAAAGAATTTATAAATAATCGATCGTGCCAATACACTTAGCGAGTCGGCAATAGCGAAACTCATCAGACACGCCAGTACGCCGCGTATAAAACCGTGAACGGGCAAGAGCAGCACTACAATGAGCACGGCCAAACGACTTATGGGCATGGTAGCGGCGAATTTTTTCTTCGGTTGCAAATGCTGCTCACGTTCACGTTCACTCTCTCTTTGTAATATCTCTGCGGCATGTCTCAAAGTTTCCAATTCATTTTGGTGCTTAATAGTCTCCGCATCGGCGGGTAAACCTTCAGTATGTGGGGGTGAAGCTTTGTTTGAGCTCCTCTTACCGAAATGTAGATGCAAATCATGACGATTGCGTGAAGAAGTTTTGGGCTCTTCCGCACTCCCAGCTGGGTCCTGTGGTAATGTTGGCAAAGTATCTTCCATCATCTCAACACCCGACTCGATTTCCACCTCCTTCTTACCAGCGATTATACCACGTTTCTTAGTTTTCGAGCTCGCCTTTTTGTCCGTCACTGTCGCCTGACTTTCGACGGGCTCGACGCGTGGCGAGACGTTCGCACGTTCAGTTTGCTCCGTCGGCGAAGGACGTCGTCGGCGCATTAATGCATCACGCAGTGACGTGTTTGAGGACACAGGCGGCGGACCGGCGGGTTCCTTCTTCATTGATTTGATAGCAGCTGTGCCGAATGCAGTGGAAATGGTAGCCGTAGAAAGTGCTGCTGTAGCGAGACCAGGCTGTTGTTGCGATGGGGAATGAGATTGGTGAGAGTGATGGTGCGTATGTTGCGTTTTGGATTTCACTTTCGATTTGAGATTTGCTAGACCACGGCGCAGTCTGGAACGTTCTACCTCAGCTTCGGGCAGCGGTTCACCGTCGGCTGAGGAATCTGAGTCTCCACCTTTAAAATGCGGCGATTTACGTTCTAAATCGAATAGCAAATCATCACTGATGGAAGAGTGTGTGGTCGGATTTTCGGTATCCGAGTCTGGATCGTTTATTTGTTGTGGAAAATATTGTCGTGGGTTCTCAACTACAAAGATTTTACGAGGAATAAATTCATTGAATTTTTATTGAAAAAAGGAAAGATAAAATGAGCTCACCTTTCGGTACGGACGCCGACAATACCTGTGTGGTAGTTTTCGACGATTTAATGTCTTCGAATGTCTGTGAAACTTTACCCTTAATTAATTTCCAAGTGCCAACCGTTGGTGTATCACTACCAGCGAGCGCTGCTATCAGATTTGGTCCTGAACTCGTTGGCGAAACGCCTTCGATGCTGCCCGATCTAAACGCACAAACAAATATGTTGTAAACAAAATATCAAATGAAAATGATTTGTTTATTGTGAAAATGGTTTCAAAGCACAAATTCAAATGTCATTAAAAAAATAAACGAATACAAAGTTGCTCATTTGCCAGAAATTGGAGAGTTTAAAAATAATTTTCCGCTCAACGTAAAACTCATAATTCTGGTAGAGGATTTCTATGCATACAATTTTAGTGTTTCGAATTAAAAACTTCAGAGATTTTATTGAGACAGTTATAAGATCTTACTAGCACCTTTGTTGTGGGTATAGCCGATTTTTTTTTATAAGCTTGAAATATATTTCGTCACATTATCCTAGAAACAGAGACCTTCATAATTTTCAAATTATTACGTAATTTTTACTTATTAGTACTTGATCAGTGTTTAGTATTAGTATTAGTATTTTAAAAACATTACACAAGGTCTTGGTATTAACCGATCAGTTGCTATATCAACTTTTTCCTATAGTGTTCGATATCGGTAATTTCTAGCAGTTTCTTGTACAGAAAAAGACGTATGTAAAATTCCATATCGATATCTCAAAAACTGAAGAAGTTGTTCACGTATATATAGACAGATTCACGGACAGAGAGGAAGATGGATATAGCCTTAAAATGTCTCCGACGTTTTCTTTTGAATATATCATGATATCAGGAGGCACTAAATCTTAGCAAAAAGCTGTTGGTTCGGAAAGTGGGATCGAACTTAATTATCGTTCAATGGTACTGTGCATACCCAGATAGATAGATGGAAAATTGAGACTTTGTACAGCGACCTATGGTCTATTGTGCCCTCTACTATATCACACATGGTCACAAAAGTCCAGCATTCTGAACAATTCCAGGAGCTTGTTGAGGTGATGTGGTCCCTGTCTTATAGATAGAACCTATGGACTTGAGCGTGCTTCTTCAAATTGCTAAGCAATCTAGAAACAGGTGTTTTGAAATTTCCTGTTCCATGTCGCAAAACCGGCAATTTGCGCAAAAGACTAAGCTCACGTTGGACAAGTGCTTCATGACCCTGCAGTGCCTTGTATAGAGTGCGAAAAGGAGGTAGAATTTATTTCAATATATTTAATTTCTTTAATCCTTCTGGACGCTGCCGCAGAGGGTGCTAGATAATCGGCCAGCTCAATGAAATTTCCCCCTTTATGCGCAGGCATCCAGATCAGGTGTACACGGTAGGAAACTACTAGGCCTTTCTATACACTCCTCCACTAAAAACGATTTGACCTCATTAGCTGAGATCGCCCTTGGTGCCGCTTAACTATCGGTAAGTATAGCGATTCTCTGGTTGCAATAGTTGCGGTGGAGATTTATTTCTGTACACTAACTTATAGATAAGACTTCTGCTTGAAAGATGCTCGAAAAACGTCCCACTGGTATGGATAGTTTGGTATACGGTCCCGCTATGCCTGCTCCAAGGCTTTTCGGTGTTTTTGAGCCCAGTATACCACTGGATAGTGCTAACCCTCAATATTAGGTCGAGCGTGGAATCACTCCACTCCGCCTTACTGCCGCAAGTAAATTTAAAATTCTTTGTAAACCTTCTCGTAACGGCGTCTTTTGGCCAGAGCCAGTGGTGTGTCTTCCCCTAGGGCCTTCATTTGTTGAGACGTCATTAACTTTCCTTTGCCAAAACCCCCTGCTGCAATGAGCAGCATGGTATGTTTCGCTACCTGTTTGATTACTAGATACAGTGGTGTGAGCTCCTGCATGATTTCAAGTAATGCGGTTGTTAAAGTGCGCATTACCCCTGAAGCGCAGACACAGGCGAGCTTTTGTAGTTTCAATAGTTGAAGGCCTACCGAAGACTGTGTTGCCTTATATGCCCAAGCAACCGCTCCATAAGCGACAGCCTGCTTACGTTAGATTGGATTATCAGTCTGAAATTCGTGGATCCATGAATAATCCAACTTGAAAACATCGATTCGTTATACTGGCTAGAAATACTAGGTATGGATCAAAGAGTCCGTTAAACCAGCCATAATATTGATTTCGGCTATCTCTTTTGGATCGCCGCAAGTATGACTGCCGAGGTGTTTCAAACTCAGTCTTTCAAAACAGTGGAGGGGAAAACTTCATAATGTTTCCAACTCACCTTCTCGCATGCAATTTTGACACAAAGGCGAAAAGCTTTTAAACACTGTAGCTAGATCTTGAAAACACTTTATTCTTATCCCAAAACAAATTTTCAATTTCATTCTCATCAAAATACCCTTTTATTATTAAAAAAAAAAATAAAACTGCTGTTAACTTTTGTTTATTTCAGAAAAAAGTATTTGTTTTATTATTTAAATGGAGATATTGTTCGTTTATTTTTTTATTTTTATTTTTATTTTTTTTTTTGTTTTTATTCTTTCTTAAAATTCATATACTGTTACAATATATTTTATTTTTTATATGCATAAATTAAAATTTTCATTTTGTGTACAAGTTACATATTTTTGGTTTTTGGTTCTGTGGTCACATTGCAAGCACATTCTTGTTGAACTTGTTGTTGTTGTGGCTAATGAATATTCTTACATTCGGTAATTGTTTTAGTTTTGCAAATTTGGTCAAATAGATTTCGATTTACGCTCATTTCTTGCAAACGTTTTCTGTTTTTATGCTTTTCATTGTGTTTCTTTTTCAGTTCTATTATTTTGAATTGGGATCAGAAATGTAAAAAAAGTGAAATTCCATTTTTTATTTTCGAAATTTTCTCTACCAAGTTGAAGCTTTATCCGGTTTAAACACTTCTACCTAAGTATTTTTGTTAATGTGGTTATTTATTATGGGTTTTGACTTTAGTTTATAAATTTACTACTTGCTTCTATTATTTTTTACTGAGAAAGTACGATTTGGAATATTGGAACGGTTATTTGTTATAAAATATTTAAATTCAACTAGATGCGAAGGTCATAAAATCGTAAGTATTTCATGTAAATGGAGTTCAAATAAAAACGATAATAGCTTTTTCTATGTATATACTTTGTAGAACTTAGAATTTTAGAAATGCATATAAAAACACAAACAACAAATCTGGTTGATTTGTAAAGCCAAAGTTAGCGGAAAAGACGTCTATAATGCACGTGTTCTTATCAGAATCCTTAGAAACCACGGCCGGGCTATTTTGACACCCAATCGGAGAGGGTTAAAAGATGTTGCAAGTATAGTCTTGATCAGCCACTGAACAACTTATATACGAATAATTAGATTTACTAGCTTTACCTCATCCTATGTTGGTACCTAAGCGACGTTCTTCTCCAGTTCTTTTATAAACTCGTCAAGACTACAGAAACGGAAGTAAAAGAATGTGATTGGTTTAATCCAGTGGAACTTTTCTTCTAGTTGGTATTCTTCTTCTTTCTTGGCATATTGGGGTATGCAGTACCCAGTTTTGATAAAATTGAGCTCCACCAATGGTCCAACTAATTATGACTATAGCAAACACGCTCTTTCACTCAGAATGTATGAAGCGGATGATTGCAGGCCCTTGATATAAAAACTTTCTAAATTTTTAATAAATTGTTACCTAAACTGTGAAAAGAGTGATTCTTACTGACTAAAGATATTGCACACATATCGAAGTTTTTTATGTTAAAGCTTTTTGTCAAGGGCATACATTAAAATATCCCCTCGGTAAAGATATTTCTTATATTTCGGTTCATCAAAGCCGGAAACCTGGGTCCGGAAAATAGCCCGAAAGATTAAAAAACTGGTTCGTATATAGCCCAAAGGAATACATTTTATAATGCACAATGCACAGACCTTCTCTGCTCTTTACACGTGGTCAACACAAAAATCCTAAGGAATATGGTGGGTATCAATATTTAAAAATTTTAGCTATTCCACAGTATCACTCTTGCCTATTTCACTAAAAACATCGCTAATTTCGCAATAGGTACTCTTTTAGAAAGATTTTTTCAAATATTCTTCCTACAAATTTTTGGCGAATGACTAATCGATTTAATGAGAAGCTTCTTCAATATACAACTTGTATTAGCATTTATGGTTTATTTACTCTAAGCGAGTTGCTGAAGGTTATATTTTTGATTCAATTATTAAACCAATCGAAAAGCTATTTCGCACAGGAGTTAATTGATCAATTAACTGGCCTTTGCTCGATTCAAGACGGAGGTCAATTTGCCATACAAAATAAAAATCTTATTTTATTACATTAATTCTGCAGCTATGTATGAAGGATAGAGCCACGTGTAGAATGCAAAGAAAATTCTCCTTGTGCCATTCATTTAGAAGTCTTCAGAAACGATTTTTTGACACATGGCTCAAGCAGCTCACGACTTCTGGGCTTAGACCAAGTATCCTCTGGCTTGGCCACAAAAAGGTTCGTTTCAAATCACCCAAGGAAAAGGACACAATAGCTTTCGCCAATAAATAAGAAGAATAAGTCTAAATCGAGTTGAAACTGGTGTGCAATTATTCGGGTTGTTGTCCAAGCTGTAAAATTGGTTGTGTGCACTGATAAATGCCAATCAGCTGCTGAATTTTAATCGTTAAAAAATATAGAAAGTAAGTAATACAAGCAAGACCTAGGCAAGGTTTCTGTTACTCCGCACACAATGTTCAGAAGGCGGCAAAACTGTGCCAATCGCTTGCTCCAATTCATTTGCTAATAGAAGTGTGCAACCAATCGTAGTAAGTCAAATCAAGTCTAATGCATCATATAGTCGCCGAAAAAAATCTCTTCTTTTGTAAATTTTTTTATTAAATTTTCATTTTTATTTCCAATGTGTGCTTTTTATTTGAAAGAATGAAAAAACTACAATATTTGTTGTTCTCACTATGTTATAGTTTTTTTTTTGTTTTTTTTTATGTTTTTGTTCATTTCTATTGCAAATAATTATAAATCTCAACTATTAAATAATACACAGTATATTTTAGGTTATTTTCTGCTTCTCGTATATGAAATATATATAATATTCTATAATATTGTGTGTATATAAGTAATTATATAAAATATGAAAAAGAAATATTTCCATAATAGATATCATGCCATGCTCATGACGCTTGTAATATTGCATTAATATATTTATTTTATTTTTAATTTTTATTTTTTATATTTTATTATATTTTTAATATTTTATTTATCTTTTACACTACTTTTTGCTTATTATTTGTTTTGGTTGTAGTGTAGTTGTTGTTTTTTTTTTTTTTTTGTTTTCTGTCCTTTACTTTATATATTAAAGCATGTATATTATTTCATTATTTCAGTATGTGTATGTATTCGTAAATATTTTGCTAAAGGAATTACTGCTCGTTAAGGGTATTTGGTTGCAAATCTGCGCTTTCTTCACGCTTTCATTTTTTTATCATTATTTTGCTTTGAAATTTATTTGCTGCATTTGTTTGAGTTTTATATTGAATATTTGTTGTTTTTTTACATACAAATATTTTTTGTTTGTTTTTCTAGCTGCAAATTTTCAAATTTTCTGTTATAACGGTACTTTTTTATTACAGTTTTTTTTCTTGTATTACTGTTGTTGTTGTTTTCAATTTCGGTTACAAATTTTTTTTTTTTGTTTTTGTAGCTGCAAATTTTCTGTTATAACTGTTTTTTTGGTTTTTGTTTGTATTAATGTTGTTGCTGTTTTCAATTACCGTTATAACGAATTTTTTTATTACTGTTGTTTTCAAATTCTGTTACAACGGTATTTTTTGTTATTGTTTTTTTTACATGTATTACTGTTGTTGTTGTTTTCAATTTCTGTTATAACGGTATTTTTATTATTCTTGTTGTTGTTGTTGGTTTCACTGTTTGTTTGCGTACAATTGTTATTTAAATTTTTGCTTGGAAGGACGAGTTGTGGGAGCCACTCGACGCATGCGCACTTTTTTCACGTGACTGTTGTTCTATTTGTTGTTGTTTTTTTAATTCAACTATATGCTTAGTTTTTGTTTTTACACATTTGCAATTTTATGCGCTTGTGTATTTGTGTTTATATGATTTTCTGCTAATTACAAGTAATTTTTCTAAATTTCCATTATTAATCCAATTAAATTTAAGTATATATATATGCATGTATATATATATAACTGTTAATGCAATTAAGGTACAATGCTATCCAGAATTAAAAATGCATTTCCATTGTTGCCTTTGTTTCCAACACTACTGTTATACTACGAACCAATCGGTCGACGCGCCAAAGTAATACTTTTTAGGGTTTCTAGTTGTTTTTGTTTTTCGTTTTCTTTTTTTGTTTTGTTTGTTCTAGGTTATCATTGACTTTGTGTCTCAATTTAATATGTTTTTCTTTACTTTACTGTATATTTTTAGTTCTTAAACAGTTGGTTTTGCTTTTACTTATATATTTTCTAGTAAGTCAATATGTAAAGGTACCAAATTCATCATCCAATTAAGGTAAGTTTTTTTGTTTTTGTTTTTCTTTTACTAATTCATTATAAAAAAGTTGTGAATGCAATAATCTTCCCTTTGTCTACATATTTTTTCTTAATTTTTTTCCAATTCTAATTTCTAATAGGTAAGTGTGTGTGTATGTATTTACTTATTTATAATTTTTATTCCTTAAACTTTTTTATTACTATTGTTTTTATTACTGATTCACTAGCTACAAATCATCAAATAAAAAATATACATACGCTTTTTCATACATATGTATGTATGTACATATGCACACATCTTTTGTAATAATAAAGTCTGCATTCGTAACTCACAAAAATTGTGCTATGAAAATCTTCAAAAAATATTCTATGCAACTTTTTATTACAATGCATATTTTATATTAATTTATTTATTCTTATATTTTCCATAAGACTTCTTAATTATGTATATTTATGTAATTTAATTTAATTAATTTTTTTGTCTTTTGTTTTTAACTCTTTTGTGGATATGAAAGTATGAATACATGCAAGCTTATATAAGAAGGAGAATTTTTAGGGGTTTCGGTTTTCTAAGGTAACGTCTTGAATTTCGTTTTATGCACCTTGTGTTTCATAATCTAAGAACATTATACAAAATGTGCTAAAAAATATATTTAAATAATTTTTTTTTTTTTGAAAGAATGCTAAAATATTTTTTTTAAGATTTCGAATAAATAAACATTTATTAAGATTTCGATAGAACAAAAATTTATTAAAAAAACAAAAATTTATATGAAAAATTGTAAATTTATTGGAAATGAGTGTTTTCCAAAGGAAAAAAATTTAGTGTGAAACAGTTTTAATTTATTGAAAGTGTTACCTAATTTTCATCGAGAAATTACAAATTAATCCCACATAAACATTTTCATAATTTGAGAAGTGGCTCAATGGCTTTCACCACAGTAACCTGCAAATAATTTATAAGAGAGTAAGTACAATGAAATGAGAAAATTATACGTGAAAACTTTTCCAAAAATACTCTCTGTCATTTTATACACTCTTATTCATCTGAAAAGGACGTGTGGCTTAATCAGGCGTTTAATTGTATTCTTACCAGCTTCATAGTATATTTGAAAGTGTGCACTCACATGTTTTTAAGCCTTGATCTTGAAAACGCGGGAAAAATAAGAAAGAAGTGCTGAGATATTACAACCACGTCTTCCCTTTCTGCAGCTGGTGTTCGGCATTAATACCTATAGGTCTATGACATGTTAAAATCCCCATAACTAGGGAGAGGTTAGCCTTACTGAAGGCGAAGAGTTCACAAAGAGATCTTTTAGGTTCAATCTGGGCAAAAAGAACCTTGCGACAGCGCATCAACCGACAGTTGTCCAGCGCTGGCCAAGTTCCCACGAAGCCCAGCTATTCAGTAGGAAAACACACAAGCACCGATCCGTTCCCATTCTACTTATAACGGAGCTAAGGTAACATTTATTGCCAGCTCATCAGCCTTACAATTACCAGCTAATTCGCTATGGCCTAGCACTCCTACTAGTATTATCACAAAGTGACTCGTAGCTATTGATAACCAGCAACGACGAAAAAGAAGAAGAACACGTAAATGGAATGCTTCAAAGCTAGATTCAGAAAAGCTCCTCGCGGCCATAGATGAAAACCACCAAAATTCCATGCAAGTAGCACAGCTAGGTTGATTGTCCAAGCAACTATGAGCACCATTACTGAGGCATGTAAAATAGCAATGCCCAAAATAAAAGGCGGACATCTAAAGAAAGCAGTTTACTGGTGGACTGACGAAATCCGAAATCTTAGACAAACTTGCCTGCGCAAAAGACGACGATATACAAGAGTTAGAAGAAGAGGAAGAAACGGAATGGAAGCGCATAAGGAATATAAAGCTGAGAAAAACTGAGCTGAAAGACGCAATAACAAGGACAAAGAAAGATAAATGGGAAGAGCTACGTAACAATATAAACAAAAATCCGTGGGGTCTCGGATACAAGATCGTAATGAAAAAACTCGGAGCAAAACAGTCCCCCACTGAGTTAAAACGCCGTAGCTATGGAGCACATCGTAAACACTCTGTTTCCAACCCATGACCTGGGAAGAGACCCACCAGAACATGCACAAGAGAGCTCATGTCCGCCTTTCACCTTGGAGGAAATGAACACGGCAGCAAACACTTTAAAGATCAAAAAAGCCCCTGGGCCTGATGGATACCAGTGGAAGTGTTAAAGCTAATCGCTTTGGAACGTCCGCACTTACTGCTATCCATGTATAATGCATGTCTAAACGAGGGCTTTTCCCAGAAGTATGGAAGAGGCAGCAGCTGACCCTAATAAGCAAAGGCAAAGGAGGACCCAGGAACACCATCAGCATACCGACCTTTATGCATGCTAGATACAGCAGGAAAGCTATTAGGAAAGACTGTTGAAACCTCGCATCATAGCCGCCATAAACGATGCTGGAGGCCTATCAGAGCGACAACATGGCTTCAGACCAGGAAGGTCCACCTTCGGAGCTGTGGAAGACGTCGTGCGCAGCGTGGAGGAAGCTGATCGGAAGAACAACTTCTCGAGGCCACTAGTCCTCCTGGCAACAATTGACATACGAAATGCATTCAATAGCGCAAAATGGGAAAATATGATCGACGCACTAGAAAGTCGCTTCAAAACGCCCCCCTACTTGATGAAAATGATACGAAGCTATCTTAAGACAGGAAACTATTGTACGATACGAGTGACGGCCCACAAACTAAGGAAATAACCTCTGGAGCAGCGCAGGGATCAATACTTGGACCAGATCTATGGAATGCCAGCTACGACGGAATTTTAAACGTTGAAATGCCTGACGATTGCTACCTCGTTGGCTACGCAGACAACATCGCCGCCGTCATAACCGCACGTAATACCGACATGGCCAGGCGTCGACTTACACAAGTTATGATACGAACACAGACATGGTTGGACTCACACGGCCTCAGCCTAGCTGCTGAAAAAACAGAACTGATCCTGCTCACTAGGAAACATATCCCGCTGGAGGTAAACATGCAAGTTCATTCAGAAACTATTAAAACGACGAAAACCCTAAAATACCTAGGAATAAGAATGGACAACAAATTGACGTACTGGGCTCAAATCCAACACGCTGCAAAAAAGTCAGCCAATATAACAATGGCGCTATCAAATCTCATGGCAAACACCGGAGGCCCACTTGCAAGCAGAAGGAAATTACTTATGGACACAACACAGTCAGTGCTACTGTACGGTAGCGAAATATGGGCCGATACATTAGATGTAAAACACAGGCGAAAAGTCCTTGCTAAAGTGCAGAGAACAGCAAGCCATGAGAGTTGCCTCGGCGTACCGCACTGTATCCGAACCCGCAGTGCTAGTGATAAGCGGCGTCATCCCCATAGACCTTCTCGCAAAGGAGAGAAGACAACTCTGGCTAAGGAAGAAAGACGGAATAGAAATACACATGGCCACAAGACAACAGGCGAGGAAGCAAACTCTCGAACTGTGGCAAGATCGGTGGACAAGGGAGAGAAAAGGAAGATGGACCGCCAAACTGATTAAAGAAATAGAGAAGTGGCACAGTAGAAAACACGGCGAGGTAAATTACTATATAACGCAGATGCTGTCCGGTCACGGTATTTCCGAAAATACCTATACAACATGGGAAAAGCAGAAAGCCCAGCATGCATTATGGAGACGAACCACTAGACGATGCAAACCATACCATTTTCAAGTGCCACCGGTGGAAAGAAGCACGAAGGAC
This sequence comes from Bactrocera dorsalis, assembly GCF_023373825.1. NCBI lineage: Eukaryota > Metazoa > Arthropoda > Insecta > Diptera > Tephritidae > Bactrocera > Bactrocera dorsalis. Next base: position 21,671,970 of record NC_064307.1, on the reverse strand, counting down.
TGTACCAAAACAAACTAGGAGAACTAAGTGCGGAAAATATCTTAGACAAAATGTATCTAGCAGCGAAAACTGGAAAATAATTGCCTCGTACGTGGAACATGTTCTACGCACTAAAAAAAGAGACATGGACCGCGGACTCCCAATAGGAAGACGAGCCAAATACCTTGATGCTGGCTACAAAATCGTAGGCATTCTTGCACGCAGGGATAGTAAAAACTGATCTGTAATGGTTCCATCTTGGCACCTTGCCTGAAGTAATGCGAAAGCGGTCCCGGGGTAGGGGAAAAAATTCCATGATAGAAGGGGGGAGTGTTTTAGTGGGTTCACCACTCACGTAGGATGACGATCCCTATATGGTGCGAAGGCATTTTAAAAACCCTCCTTACGGGGCCTATAAAAAAAAAAAAAAAAAAAAATTGATGACGAGGTTAGGCATTACTTAACCAGCCCTGAACGCACGGTTATTGGCTTAAGGCTAGCAATGCTGCTCTGCTATTAGAGTCACTTCACTTCACTTCTCTGCAGGAAGCTGCACTCCGGAGCAGCAAATATACTGCAATCGGCCTGAAAAATACTGCAATAGTCTGAAACTGAGGTTGATGGAGAATTTCTAACAACATACCTCTCCACCAACGTTTCGCTCAAGCTTTAACTCATCCGTAAAGTAGTAGACCACGCGGAAAGCAAAATAAAAGCCGGCAGAATATGTATTGGCGACTTTATGATACCAAAACTCCGGTATAAAGTCAAGCAGTACAAGACAATCCTAGCTATCTTTGCTTTCACCTCAATATTATGCTTCCATGAAAGCTTTCGAACACTTCACGGTCTCTGTAGGTTGAAGGCTTTCCATTCATAGCAGTGGTGGAACCTATATTTCATAGTAAATAAACCCATATCAATTTTATTGGGGTTAATAGGGAGAACACTTCCGTCAAACGACTTAGTTACGTCGCTTAGATACCCAGCACCCACACGGTACTCAAAACTTTCCCTTAATCATGTATGCCCCATAGTCTGCATAAACAATCACTCGGTAGCGCCGATCCTCAAGTTTTTCCATTATATCATTCACGACCAAGATCTAGATAAGAGGAGAACGAACTCCACATTGAGAAATGCCTCTATTCTCAGACTTAAATCGGAAAACTTAAGATCCATAAAAAAGCAGAAGGAACTACACCTTGAGATATGCCTCTACTCTCATACTCAAATGAAAATATATTCACAGAGCAGCATATTTTATACTTCGATCGTATGTATGAGCTCCCAACGCAAATTCGACCTTAGCTAAGTACTTATGTTATATGTATATACCTAACAAAATATTAAGAAACATTTATTTTTAGTTTAGCTATAAACTTTCGACTACTTCAAGAGGCCTGGTCATAAACTATGTAGACATTTCTAAAGTTGAAATCAGCTTAATGAAAATAGACATTCAATATTTTCAATTGATTACTCTTAACTTCTCTAACCGATATTTTCGGCATGTCGGCTGGATTTATATTGATTTTGAGTGGCGCTTTTGAAAGCTTTCGTGCTAATCATTTCGTGTCAATTGTTCATAGCTTTCACTTTGCTAGTTACTCTCCAAATGTTTGCGGTGAATGCCATTAAGTGTTTAATATTCAAATTTATGCAGGAAATATTTTTTAAAATTAAAAAACTCCAAATCACAAAAAATGTAACTATATTTAAAAGGATGAAATTATGTGAATTTGACATCACTCGCTTACGAAATGTATGGAAGACAACAGCATAGTTTCTACGTATATAAAAGTACTTGTAATTAGTAAGAAAAATAAAATAAAAACACTGTTTATTTGCAAATTTTAGCTACAAATATTTGCCAGTGTGTCTTTTGCTGTGTTGAAAATGAAATCACTCAAAACTGGCAACGCTGGCATTTATATTAATCATTATACTTGAATAGAATAAAAAAATGTAAGGCAAATACGAAGTTATCTCCTCATACAGTACATTATATATATATATATGTATTTAGGTATATATAAACGCACTATTTAATAATGGATTTGGTGATAGTTATAATTGCTTGGTATTGCCTGTGTTTAGCTATTTAAGATTGGTTTAGATTTCGGTTAAGTTGGTTTTACGCTGTAAACTATTAGATTATTTTACAATTGGGGTTACCATATGCTGCGTATAATTCATGCTACATACTGACATTTTACTAAATTTACTTTACTTTTATATTTTCATTATTATTTTTATTATTATTATGTTGTTTTTGTTTGGTTTTATGCGCTACAGCTATGAAGGAGAAATTGTACTACTTTTCCTTTAATAATTAAGGGTTACCATATGTCATTTTAACATTTTTCTGAGTGTGTGTTTATTTATTATATTTTTCTAATACTTTCTTGTTTTGTAGTTCTTGATTTGCTTTCAATTTTATATTTTTAACATTTCTTTTTTTCTCGTTTTTAAGTTTATATCTTACGCTCTTATAGCAGGAGTCTTCGTTTATTCACCTCAGTTGAATATAATTTCAGAATTTTAGAACGCGGAATTTTTTTATATTATTTTTTATTTTTACTTTTGGTTTCGTTTACATGTTGTAGAAAAAGTAGTAATAAATAGGTATTGTTTAAAAATTGTAGATGATAAATTGTATTGTTGATAGCTTACTATCGTAATATAATATTTTGCATTTGCTCTTTTTAAACAGGAAGAAGATCGAGAGTCAAATTCAGTGTTGTTTTTGTTTTTGCAACCAGATTTACACTTTTTCACTATGTTAATAAATTACAGTTAGATTCTCTTTATGTTCTTATTGACATTTTTTTTTGTAGTACTGGCATTCTTAAGCAACTTGTTCTGTTACAGAATAAAATTCTTCAATTCAATGCTTTTTCTGTTTCTGTTACAGCATTATTATAGATTATGTGCTGGAATACTGTTTCTACATATTTCCAATTTTGTTTCAGTGCTCGAGTTATATTTCAGTACTCAATTTGTTTACTGTTCTCAAGTTATGTTGCTGTTCACAATTCTGTTTCTGTCGCCAATTCGTTTTCTGTCTCTAATGCTGCTTCGCTTACTAAATCTGTTTCTGTTGTCAATTCAATTTTTCTTTACGATTTTTATCTTTTTTTATGCAAGTATAGAAAGTATAAAACAACTACTCTTATTATTTTTTTTTCCTTTAAACTCGAATGCATATTTGATAAGTTTATCCAATTTTCATTTAGTTTGATTTATATTACTTTATATATATGTATAAGCATTCATGTATGTATGTGTACGTAGAGTTCTTGTTTATTAAGGCAATTTTAGTATTTTCAATATATTTTTTGGAAATTACAGTAGCACAATTTAGTTTTATATATGTATATAAGTGTGTAGCTGAATGTCGAAGCAATGAAATTTCAAAGAAATCAGAAGGTAATAAGCACATAAGTGGAGGAGGAACATATGTGTGGGGAAAAATAGTTATAAACGCTAAATTTTATAAAATGAATTTTTATTTTAAAAAACACTTTTTATTTTAATAAATTTTTACTTTAAAAAAGTAATAACACTGCTTATATGCAGAAATATATCTCACTTTTTTCGAAAACCCTTGAAATAAAACGCATTTCATTTTGTAGTCTTTACCATTTTTTTTTTGTTTTAATTTCTTGTCCAAAAATATAATACAAAACGTTTAAATTTCAATATAAAAAATTCTCAAATACAAATTATAACTACAATTTAATTAACCATAAAATAGCAGTAGTTTCTTTTTTGACAATTTAATAAAATGAAAATGTCTTAAAAAATTATAAACAAGCAAAAAATATATTTTTATATATGTATGTATATATATGCTCAACAAACACAACAAAAATTAACTATATTTTTCATTAATTAAATTACTGAATAACGTGATTATGCGTGTAAATAGGAAAAATATTGAAAACATTATAGCTAATAGCAAACTACAACTACAAACTAAGAGCTCTCTCTCTACATACATATGTATATGTATATGTAATACAATAGATATGTATTAATTTATACATACAATAACAAAGTGTGAAGGTAAAAAATTTCGAATATAAAAAATTTCTATAAAAAAGGACTAACCTAGCATTATTTATTGTTATATTTATTTAATTTTTTTTTGTGTCAGCCAATTGGCAATGACTTTTTGTTTTAATAATTGCCAATAGTAATTGTTTTTTTTTATTGCAGACAAATAATTTTGTTATGAAAATAGCATGAAACTTGCTGGCGTATTGTTTCAAATTCCAGAATATTGCACAGAATTATGTAAATAAATTACAATTTGGCGGTTTGTTTTATAAAAAAAATATAATATTTATAAACAATAAAATTTATTGCAAAAAAAAAAATATATAAAAAATAATTTTTGTAAAAAAATAGTTTAAAAAATAAAGTAAATAAAAAAATAATTATATAAAAAATAATAATAAAAAAATATTAAATTAATAAAAAATAATATTTATTAAACAAAAAATATATGTATAAAAATTAAGTTTTATTAAATAATTATCTAAAAAATTAAAACTGATAAAAAAATTAATTAAAAAAAAAAATTAATTAATTAATAATAATTTTATATTACATAAAAAAAATTTATAAAAATTAAATTTTATAAAAAAATATTCAAAACAAAAAACTAAAAAAAAATAAAATTATATTTAGTAAAAATTTAAATTAATATTACTAAAAAATCAAAGTAAAAAAAAATTAAATTTAAATTAAAATGTAAAATTCAAGAATATTGCACAAAATTATATGAACAAATTACAGTTTAGTAGTTTATTTAAAATTACAAATTAAAATGATTAAACCTGAAAAAATATATACATATGTATATATATGTACTAATTATTAAAAAATATAATTATAATTAATGAAATATAAAATTAAAATAATTAAAATTATTTTTTTTAAGTAATAAAAAAAATAAAAAACTAAATTATAAACAAAAAATAAAAAAATAATATAAATTACATTTATAGGAAAATAAATTAATTAAAAAAAATAAATAATTGAAATAAAATAAATAAAATAAAAAAGCAATTATTCAAAATCATTTTAATTATTAAAAAAAAAGTTTTTTTTCCACTAAACTGAAATGTTCAATACAAAAACGTTCTTGTACCAGTTAAAAAAAATTGATTATAAAAAAAAATACAAAAATAAAATTAAAAAAAAATATATAAAAAAATATTAAATGCAATTAATAGGAAAAATAAAATCTTTGAAACAAATATAAAAAAATCATAAAAAAAAAATCATTAAAGAAATGAAAAAAAAATTATTAAAATAGTATAACTCAAAACTGAATTTTTTTATGCCACTAAACCAAAATTTTCATTGCAACAGCGTTGCTTTGCCAGTTTCATTGCTTTTTAGCGCATAAAATTAAGGTTGCATATGGGTTGCCATAGTATGGAGAACACTATTTATAAGCATTCTTACAGAATGCTTCAGAGCAAGAAATCTAAAAAAAAATATGTTTTTTCACTATAAGCTTAATTATATAAGTTATAAACATTTGTAATTTAGTTAAATTTTCATTTGCTGCAGCGTTTAGGCGCTTTTCCATACGCTTATCATTTGGTTCTTTAATTTTTTTTCATGTTCATTAATAAACAGTAAAGTATAAAAAAGTATAAAAATCTATAAAAACTTGAATTTTCTACGATTTCGTATAATATTTAATAATTGTTTATATGTTTGTATGTATGTATGTATTTTTTCTCTCTAAATATTAGCCTTTTTTAAGAAAATAAGAAACGAATGACATTCTAAAGGCGCGTCATATATATGTTTATATATATATACATACTTACGGGTGTCTGTGTGTGTGAAATAAAATTGTTTAATTTTTTGAGTCTCAGCTCAGCACACACACAAACATATACACATATATATGTACATATGTGTATATTTAACCTCACCACGCCTAAAGCAGCATTGTCGCAACTACTAACAAACACTTTCACTAAATTTATGTCCTTCGTCTATTATATAAGTTTTTATATAAGTTTTTTAAGAAAAACCTAATGACTTTTATGCATACATTTTATCATTGGCTTAAAATAATATAAAAAACGCTTGCTGCCGCGTCCCATGCAGGACACATATTATATGTATCTACATATATATGTTTGCTTTGTATGTGTATGCACATTATAAAACTCGAGTAGATTTTTTATTTTTTTATATATATTTATGTATGTATGTATGCAAGTAGCTATGTACTTTCGATATTTGAACGTTAAAAAAACATATCCAATATACAATAACAATAAAAATTCTAGAAAATGTCTATCGATTTAGTTATACATACATGATACAAGTCATTAATTGATTTTCTTTACGATTTTCCACTATAATTATATTAATATTTAATATTTTAATAAATTATTTACGAATTGCTGCATTTTTATATATTTATTTTTCTACTAATTTGCTTAGTTGTTCTCTTTAGTCTGTTGTTTTTGGTTTCATTATATATTTTTCTTCATACTATATATTGTGTTTTTATTTATTTAATTTATTTTATTTACTCAGTAAAGCAATAGCAAAAATTTGTCTAAAAAGATTTAACTAATGTGATGATACAATTTCGCATATTATTTTGTTTCTATTTAATTTCTTCCTTTCTGTCACACATACATTTATTTAAGTTTTTACCATTCATGCCTCCACATTTTAGCTTGAAATATACGCTGTGGTCGCTTGTTTAGGCGCTGAAGTGTAACGCTTTTGATCTTTAGTAACGCGTTTGTCTTCCGAGATTTCTCATATTTGCAGTTTATTTTTGTTATAGAATTCATCTAATAAAATATTTAAATTTTTGTTTTCTTAATTTTCAATTTTCATTTGAATTTTTAAAATATTAATATTCTCTTTACATACACATCTTTATGTAGTTTCACGCAAGCGTACAACCACTGCTTTAAATGAACCAAAACTTAACCACTTCGAAATAGTGTATGTAGGTTTGTGTGTGTCTTTGGTCAGCATAGTCACTAAATTGGGATTTTAATTTGATATTTTAGCATGACAGTTAACTTGAATGAGGCCCATAGATTTCTTTTTCTTTCACAAATAGCTTTGCGCTTAAAAATTAAATTAAATATGGAAAAATTATTTAGTTTACAAATTTTGAAGTTTTAAAATTTTCTAATTTTTATGCAAATATTTGCAAAATTTGAGTTTTTAAAAGAATTTAATTTTTTTTTTAATTTTTGAAATTTTGAAAACTGTAAATTTAATTTTTTAAATTTCTTTTTAATTTTTTTTTAATTTGTTAAATTTGACTTTCAAAATCAAAAATGTATGTATGTATATTTACAAAATTTGAGTTTTTAAAAGAATTTTTTTTTTAATTTTTGAAATTTTGAAAGCTGTAGAATTTTTTAAATTTAAAACTTTTTAATAATAATTTTTTTTTTTTAAATAAAAAAATATTTTAAACAATTTTTCTTTAATTTTTTGAATTTATTAAATTTGATTTTCAAAATCAAAAATAATTTAGTTTAAATCTTTTGAAGTTTTTAAATTTTCCAAATTTATATACATATGTATGCATATTTACAAAATTTAAATTTTTTATTTATTATTATTTATTTTTATGGAATTTCAAAAATTTTTAAACTTATTATTTATTAAAATTTATTATTTATAATTTTTCAAATTAAAAACTTAAAAAAAATATATCTTATTCTAAAATAATTTAAAAAAAATTAAAGTTTAGTCAGCTGTTTTGCTTTTCAATAAAATTCTGCGTTTACATCAACAAATTGCTTATAAATAAATAAAGAAAAGCATATGTATGTGTATAGATAAATTAAATTATATTTGCATACACATGTATATATTAAATTTTTTTTCAATTTTCAAGCGCTCAGCTATTCTTAAATACCATCTTTCCGGTCTTTTCGCTTTATTTTTTCGCCATTATCAGCTGTTTTTCTGCGCATGCCGCCGACCAGCGTCACCAAGTAGTTTTACATACAATTATGTGCATATTTTGTTGTTGCTTATGCTCATCACCATTTACATAATTTATTTATATACTTTTACGCTTAATAATGGTATAATATTGCACTTCTTTATTCAATAATTTGAGAATAGTTTTTTCTTTTATGATTTTTTTTTTGTTTTACTCTTTTAGACTTGCTTAAGCTTAATAAGATTTTATTGCATACGCATTATTTACTTTAATAGTTGCATTAAAGTATTTCTTTTATTTAATATTTAATAAAAATGTTACAAAAATTCTATATAAAAATGGTTTTGCTCCAGAAAATATTGAAGATTATATTTAATTATACAATTGTTTTTATTTTTTGTTTTTGTTTTGCTTTTATTATTTATTTGCTTGTGTATTTATAAGTATGGATGTGTGTGTCTGTATTGCAGCATTGTATATGTAGTTAGTTATATATGAGTGTAAGTGTCTTGTTTGTTGAAGATGTGTTTATGTTTATGCATATTGTCGAACTTCCTTTGAGTTCGCATTAAGAAAACGAGGACAGCGCATTCAACACATATAATTCGTTGAATAGAAATGCATATATTTTATGAAAAAAAATATTTGAAATAAATTGGCTGATCTCTAACATGGAAAAATAAATCTATTTCAATTTCATATTTAATTGAAATTATTTTTTTTTTGAGGTTATGTGAACAATTTTTCGAAAATTTCACTAATTTTAATTATAAAATTGGTAACGATGTCTAAAATAATTAAATATTTCTTCCAAACTAACGATTGACCTTCCATTTCGAATAATTTCGTATACCTGCGTATTTTATTTATTTTATTTTTTTGGAAAATCTACTCAACAATATTGTTCTCCAAGTTGAATTGGGCGTTTCTTCTAAAATAAATGACAACATATAGCCCAAACTCTTCACAAATAAACAACAATTTTTGGAAAAGAAGAAAAAAAAAAGTGTTGCAGTGATGTAAAAGTAGTAAATACCGGTTAATCAGAACAAGAAATCTATATAAGCTATTAATAAAAAATGTTAAAATTATTGCACATATGTGTGTGTGTATGTGGAGCATTACTATTGGAGTAACAAGAAGCTATTGTTTATAAAATTTATTAAAAAAAAATAATAGCAAAATTTCCAAATACAAATGTAACAAATTCAGTATGATAAAGCAGTAGAAATAAGTATAAAATGCATATAAAACTAAGAAACACAATTATTTATAAAATGTATGAAAAAAAGAAATAGGTACTAAATTAGTGAAAAAATTAGGACAAAAAGTGGGAAGATTCAAAAAATTAAAGCACAGATGGTGTTATTAAGGATAAAAGGCTGGTCTAACAGTTAGTGGTAGAGGAGAAATGTGGGATTTACAGTTAAAAAAAAAATAATAAAAAAAAATTTAAAATAAAAAAAAAATAAAAAAATTAAATTAATATTAAAAAAAAATTAGAAAAAAAAAATATGATTAATATGAAAAAAAATTTAATAATAAAAAACTTATTTAAAAATTAAGAATAATCTTAAAAAAAATTAAAATTAAAAAAAGTATTAGAAAGAAAAGTAAAAAATTGAAAAAGGATTAAAAATAATTATTGGATTAGAAAAAATACATAAATTAAAAAAAAAATCACAAAAAACTAAAGCTATACGAAAAAGGTTTAAAATAATATTAGAAAAAAAAACTGAAATGTGGTAAAAAAAGTTAAATACAAAAACTGCAAAATAAATAATATAAAAAATGGAATATAAAATTAATAAAAAGTTAAAACTAAACATATTTGTAAAAATTAATTTAAAAAATTTAACCTCATATTTATTTTTACAAAATTGAAAAATTATATAAAAACAGTCGTCATAAATTTAATAAAAAATTAAAAAAAAAATAAATAAAAATTAAAAAAAATTAAATAAAATAAAAATATTATAAAAAGTAATAAGAAAATTGAAAACTGCTAAATTCATATTTATTACAATAAAAAAGAAATATTCCAAAGAACTAAAAAAAAATATAATAAAAATTAAAAAAAATATTAAAATAAAAATTAAGGAACAAATTTTGAACTGTTATAAAATTAATAAAACATAATAAAAACTTATATAAAAAATCTTTACATAAAAATTGAATTAAAAAAATTAAAACCCATAAAAAAATTATAAAAATTTATAAAATATTTAAAAAAATGTTAAATATTAGAGAAAAAAATATTACAAAATTTATTAAAAAAAATTAAAAATTAAAAAAAAAATTAAAAAAAAATTAATTAAAAAAAAATAAGAATTCATAAAAAAAATTATAAAAATGAATTAAATATTAAAAAATTGTAAAATAATAGAAAATGCAATACTTAAGAAACTCTTAATTAAAAAAAGTATTAAAAATTATCATAAAATTCCACCACGCGTATTTTACTAAACTAAAATATTTTTATTATAAAATGTTTAATAGGTAAAAAGTGACAAAGGATATTTGTCTACCAATTAATTGCACTATTTTGGTGGTATGATGCATTTTTCTGGCTAGGAAAAATGTATTGCTGAGGTATTTGAAATTAACTTGATCATGCGCAGATGATCGCTCAACAGCTGGCAATGCTAAATGAAGCAAATTATGAGCTAAACTTGTGGCAATTGATTATTATGAATATTTTAATGACAGTTTAGAGCCCATAAAGGCATTTAAAGTATTAGTATAACTGATTTTTGGTACGAAATGATTTTTTCGGTTTGCATACAATTTAAGTTTGATTCAAAAAGTAGGGAGAAGAAATTTTTAAGTATTTTTTTTAAGAAAAAATAATTTTTAAATACATATTTTGGTTGAATATTTTGATAAGTGGTTCAATATTTTTTTTAATTTTCAAAAATTATTTTTTCATATAATAATTTTTTGTCAACTGTGGTATTTCATTAAAAAAAATGTTCCTTTATCAGCTTTTTTGCCTTAAACATAAAAAACATTTTTTTTATAAAAAAATTTCCGTTGGTTTAAATTTTGGTTCAATATTTTTTTGTCAAACAAAATTTTTATTAATATATTTGTCGTCTCATAAAAAAATTACATTTTTTTCTATTTTTATGCCTTTTACAAACTCACATTTACTTCATAAAGCATTTTGCGCTGGAGTGCCTCTAAATTATGAACATTGCTCTTTTTTTGATTTTTTTTTGTGTTTTTGGCATTCAATTGGCTTCTCTACACACTACGAGGTTTCTCTAACTGCGAGGATTCATTATCACTACAAATATTTACTAATTACAAATAAAGAATAATTAGCGCTTGGCTTTCCTTTCAACGCCATTGCATTTTTAGTACAAAGTGCACTAGTTAATTATATTTTTTTTTAAATAATAATTTTTTTTTGTTAATTTTTCATACACGCGTTTGATGTTTGCACAATTAAATCATAAAAAAACATTACAAATGTTTATGTTAAAAATTAAAACTAAATTAAATTACATTAATTTACATAGCATTTGAACATAACGATATGCAAGGTATTTGTTTTTGTGGTTAGCATAGCAAAAAAAAAATAATAAAAAATAATAAAAAAAGTTCAACTAATATTAGTTATATAGTTAGTATGATTATATGTATGTTTAAAAGTACAACAAAAAATACTGCGCTGGTTTTTGAAACCATTATTTGTTTACTAACAAATTTTCGACAATGCGAAAGAAGAAGCTCCACATATAGCAATTAATATGCGTGTTTTACAAAAATTAATAAAAACGGTTTATTTAACAAAAATTATTAAAAATTTACTAAAAGTTATTAAAAACTACTCAAAAAATTATTCAAAATTTATTAAAATTTTAACAAAAAATTATTAGAAATTACTAAAAGTTATTAAAAATTACTAAAAATTACTAAAAATTATTAAAAAATTACTCAAAAAAATTATGCAAATTTTATTAAAACCGCATTACACAATTCATACAATGTTACAAGCGCCTGAAAGTATGCACTAAAGCATTTGTAGGTTTTATATATGCTATACCGTTATTCGCATGCTGAAAGCATTGCCATAAACTGACATAAAACTCAATTGAAACTGAACGCGTTCGCTGCTATGCGCCTGTCAGTCGTGCTGTCAATCTGTTTGTGTATATACTATATGCGTGTGTGTGTATCTGTATGTGTATTTTCTTACTTCCTTTATGTGTGGGCGTGGCATACGCCAACTACCCACATACATATGTATATATTTCATTTATAGCATAATAAAATGTACGAACTGTAGCTGTAGAAACTTGTCTATCGAATACTTGCTTGCTGTGTCTACGATTTTTAAACGTTTTGGAAAAATGCCTTTTTTATAGTATTAGCTATTCTAGCAACACGAAACTGTAGGTTAATATGTATGCGTGTGAGCGTTTTTCGGTATTTTTCGCATACATTTTTGGTTTACTTGGTATAATCTAGTGTCTTAGGTTCATAATAATTTTTTGGGAGCAATCAGTAGTAGTTATTGTAATTATGGTAAGTAAGAAAACGCTATAAAACGTTATAAGTATTATTTTTCTTAGCGCTACAGCATATGCTACGGTTTTATACGAGCTTTTTCGAGCTTTTACGCGCCGTTTTTAGGCCTAATAACTTTTTTACATACAAATTTTCCGGCGTATCAACCTGTCATAAGTCGTATAACTGTTTTAGTTGTATGCATATGTAAGTAGGGTTTTTTGTAATAAAAATGTTTCTAAAATTTCCTGCTCACATTGCCTACATTAATGCTTTAGTAATGATAAAATTTCTTAAACCAGTTAGTTTTCAAACCGTTTTCGCATTTTTCTAAGAGTTTTTCGCTTGATTTTTGATAACTGCTACGCATACAAGTTTCTGTTTTTGCGTTTTTGTAATTGTATGTGTGTGTTCATTTCAATGTATGTAGGTGTGTGTGTATTTTTTAAGTAAGAAATTTTAATGCATGCAATTTGTTGCTGGGTTTATAGAAAATATTACAAGTGCATTGAAATCCTGCTTGCTTTCGCTTACTCCTTTGCTCTCTCTCTCTCTCGCTCTCTTTCTGCGATCAAAGCTTCACCACAAGCCTTATGTGTCTTCGTGCTGCTGCAATTTCTTTAATTTTCAAACGCTTTGCTTCATATACTCCATACTTCACCTAACTGCTGATATCCGTCGAACGTTTTACTCCGACCGCCGCGCCACTCCTCCTTGCCATTCCATTTGCCGCGCGTCTTGAAGCGACGCGCATCCGCCATCAGCCGTCGATAGCTTTCGCTCGGCTGTTCGCTGGCCTTATTAGCGCCGCCGTTAACACCAGCGGAACGGCACCGCCCTCGGCCGATCGGCGCCTTCTTTGACTAGAGGTTTATGATATTCACGGCCGGGGCGTGCATGTATGACACCCCAGCAATTCTCGCAATAGTATTGTAGACACGTGACGTTGGCGCAGAAGAACGGTGCAAATTTGCCGCCACAACGTTGACCCTCGCACTCGTCACACATCTGATCGTCCAGCACGTACGGTTTCACCTCGACACGCTTATCGATATCGCCATGTTGCAATTGCACGAAACGCGCCGATATGGCGGCAATATAACTTTGTTGATTGGCGAATGCAACACGCCCAGCACCTTTCGGATATTTCAACTCCGGATCTGTGTCGATGCCAGCATAGCAAACACCACCATACAGACGATCCATGATCATGGCCAATTCGAACGCCTTCAAGGGACGCGGTACACCGCCGACAAAGACGGTTTTACGCGGATCCAATGACATGGTGGCGTCGAGCACATAGTCGGCATCGGCTAGGCGCCAAGGTCGTATCTGTACCGGTTTGTCTTTGATGGTTGGCGAGGAAACGCACAGGTAGAGCTTGTCATCGTCGGTAATGCACGAATCGATCAGCTGCTGTACACTATTCTCATCCTGGAAGAGCAGAAATGCGTAACCCTTGGGCGGGAAATACGACTTTGACTCGGCCTTATGTGGCCAATCGACGACCAACGGTCCGAAACGTCGAAACGATGTGGTGATCTCATCCTCATCGATATCGGGCGGCAAACCGCCAACGAAAACTTTACGTGAATAGCGTGCCGTATGTTCGGAGCCTTGCGAGTGTGGTGACGCGCGCGATGGTGAATTCAATTTCATATTGCCATCCAAGTAGGCGCCAGCACCGTTGCCGCTTGCAATGGCCACAGCGTCGGCCTCGCTCAGGTGATGTTCGCTTAACTTCTGATTGCGCATGCGTTCGGCTAGCACAGCAGCGGCGGCCACATTATTATCACCGCCGGCACCCACAGCGCCCATATTGCGCATTATATCATTTAAACAGTGATCGATTGGACGCATGTCTAGTCCATTGCCGACCAGGCGGTCAGGTGTGAAGCCGGCGCCTAGGTAGGGCGCATCACCGCCACCGGTAGCGCCAGCGCTCTGACTGCCGCTATTGCCCACCGACAGTGTGGGTATGTGTGACTGTGCGGCATTCATGTCCAACGAGTAGCCGGGTGTGGGCGAGGTGCCGCCCTTAGTCGGGAATGATATGCTGCGTCGGTATTTGTTAGGTGAAATGCCCGCATTGGAATTTGGCGAAATGCCACCGCTGCCGCCAGCTTGCGATCCGTTATAAGGTGAGCCGCCGCCACCGCCGCCGCCTCCGGGCGAGGTAGGACTGTTGCCATCGTGTGGCGGACAGGGATGATTCGGTGATAGCTGTTGCTTGTTGGGCAGTCCACTGCGGAGGATAGAGATGTGAGACGATGTAGCAATGAATTTGGTTGATAAAATGTAAAAGTTGCAACAAATGCTTGTTATGTACTGGTACTGGTTATGTGGTGTGGTGGTGGTGGTGTTTTGGTTGAGGTAGTGGTGATAATTTGTGAGGTGAACTACTTTCGAAATTCATTACTATTTCATTTTTATATTGATAAAAATAGGCTGGCTAGCTTACTAAAAAAACGCAATTCAAGGAGGAATCTAATAAGTATTATATATGAATTATAAAGTTGAAAGAAACTATTTAAGAAGATATATTTCAACATAACCAAAGTTTGAATTTATTATTTCCGATACATACGTCCTTGAAGGCACAGAGTAATACCATAATTTCTAGTGCAAATGACCACCCTCGGCTGGTACTCACCATCTTCTCGAGTTAGGACTACTTCTACTTCCTCTTTATTGGGTAGACACCGCTTTCGCGGTTAAGGACTAACCAGCTACACTATAAATGGCAATGAGCTACTTCATGATAAGACTAGTATAGGTCTAGCTAAGGATCGTGCAAAAAAAAGACGTCACATGACCTTTGCGAGCGTTGGTTACCTGCTAACAGGTTCGCAGTCGCAAGGTCTAAAGTCCTGCTGCGTTTAGTGAGTTCTTTCCTCGCAACAGGATTCGCCTGCCTTTCGGTTTCAACAGAATGGTTGTGGAAAAAACTAGGTGGTGTAATCACGATATTACTCTTTTGAGGTCCTTACGTTAGCATTAAGGCTGACATAACTTCTTGGATATCGATTCGTGATGTATGAAGGTGAGTTTCCGATACATGACATTCAACTACAGAATTTGCATCTGCGAATCGCCGCTGAATCGATCGATTTCTGAAGAAATTAGTACTTTCTTCCTTTTATTGAGGGGTATTTTCTAGGTGGCGAGTCCCAAGCCCCTTCTCACTTTGACTCGCCTTCAAACGGATGGTTTTTGGCTACCCAAATGATACTTGGATACTGCTTGAACCATATATAAAATAATCGTTTTTGATCATTAGCTCAGGCTGAATGCGCTCAGAGAGCTTTCGTCGCTTGTGTGAACTTCTACACATGACTCCTTTCTCTCGATGAAAATACTTACATGGCCAGCCCACGCAGACGGTAGCCATTCAAGATTAATGGTCAGAAAGGCTTTGCTTTTGTTTTTGGTGAGAATGACAGGAAATCATTTACCACGATCGGATACTCTACAGCCAAATTCTTAATTCGGACCTGTATTGAGCCGTCTGAAGAAAACGGTCATCGAGAAGGCGCAAACTGTGGCCCATAGGAGAGGAATTGTATTCCATCAGAACAACGAGAAACCACAAATAACCATAATGTGGAGTTAGTAGGGTCAAGTTTAGGTAGCAAGACCGTTGGGACAGTAGTAATAACAGTCGAGTGACTTATGAATACACAGGCAGCAGGAGCCCTTGGAGTTCGCTCGAACTCATGTGGACTGGCCCCCGGGTAGTATCGTGGTGGTTGTGGTTAAAACTTGAATGCGGGAAGAACTGACACTTTGTCAGTAGAATGAGTTGCATTGCAAACGGGTGTCGGACACCAAGTACGGCAGAGGTTTTAGATGGGCCTCCAACCCTACCAAGGTGGTTAGTTCATTCCACACTGTCAATAGGTACTGAAAACGCCTGGCATTGATTTGATCCTCTGTGCTTTTGAGATTTAAAATTGGATTCAAAATTACAAGAAGTTATGGAACAAAACGCCGAATATTTCCTCTAAATCGGATCGTGTTAATTATGCTAAATTAAACCTTAATGGATTTTTTACTAAACTCATATAGTGTCCATCGAAAAAATCATGGGGATTATAGAGTAACATTTTCCTTACTTTTTGGTCTCATGATACGTTTGACTTCAGAAATTTTCTTCATTAAAAAGGTTTCGGGGATTCGTACCATGAGCTTTAACTGACCGATCTAATAAAATCACAATCACACCAAAATACCTTTTCAATCACTGAAAGTGCAAGCGGTGCAAAGGTGTCCAA
This sequence comes from Bactrocera dorsalis, assembly GCF_023373825.1. NCBI lineage: Eukaryota > Metazoa > Arthropoda > Insecta > Diptera > Tephritidae > Bactrocera > Bactrocera dorsalis. The sequence continues at coordinate 21,655,236 of NC_064307.1, read as the reverse complement.
AGGTTTCATTAATTTATAATTAAGAAACATAACTTAAAACTTTGGAAAATAATCTTCATTATTCAATCTTTCAATTCATGCCTCAATCACACACTTATTAGTATACTCGCTTGAATTGCATTCTACATAAAATATAGCAAATCTACTTAAGCATTAATCGAAAAACATGATACAATAATACATTTTCGATATTAACCCGCTTCCGCCCAGCGTTACAAATATGCAACGATGGAGGTGGTTGCTGCCACTCAATAGAAGGATTTGAGCAACGGCGATACAATAACAAAAAAATTTATGCATTTCAAGATGATAATTTGACAGGAAATTGACATTCCTAACGCTCGCTCTCGCTCTCTCCCTCTCTTTCTTTACATATCGTTTATATATTGATATTTTACTGACTGCTTTTGTAATGTTGTTGTTGTTATTGTTAATATTATACAATTTCAAAGCATTAAGCATTACATATGTGTTACACTGGGCGTTCGCAGTTCCTTCATTTAACATTTATAACATTTTATATTATACATATGTAGACATGTATGTATGTATTAGGGTGTCCGTTGTTTACCAAATTGATTTTCGTTTGCAAAAACCAACTGAAGTTGCAGTTTTTGCGCTATATAATGTAAACAGGTTCCTAATTTTAAATTTAAATCGCGCGTAAATCATTTTGCATGAGACTTTTTTAGTTTTTGCATTAATTTTATGGATTTTAATAATTTATCTCCCAAACAAATTAACCTACAAATTTGTTAATATGATATTTAGAAACAAAATTTTCCGCTCTACAAAAGAAGTCTTAATAATTTTTTTCATTAAAACATTCCTTTAAAAGTTATGCGCAGTTAAAGTTATACATCAACTGACTGTGCATTCATTCATTAGTCCACCATGTCGTATGAGCAACACAGAATTTAAAGGCAAGTATGAATGCTCAGTACATTTGATACATAACTTTAACTCCGTATAACTTTTAAAGGAGTGGTTTTATGAAAAAAATTATTAAGACCTTTTTTTTAGAGCGGAAAATTTCGTACCGAAGCCTCATATTTTCAAAGTTGTAGACCTACTTCTTTAATACAAAATTTACAAAAGAAAACCATGTTGAATACTATATATGAGGAAACGCAAAATCACCGAGGCACGGCTTAAATTGAAAATAAAATGCTTCTTCACGATGTACGCTTCTTTTTAAGTGCAAAAACTTAAACTTCAGGGCAAAAAAATATCAACTTGAGCAACAACGAACACCTTAGTATGCATATACTAACATATTGCTTGTAGTTATTGTTGTAGTACAAATTGATTGACTGTTATTGGCATTCATGAGTGTGCTAGGCGACTAATTTATTGTCCACCCAACACTTACATTTAATATTTCATCAAATATTGGCTTTGTTGTGATTTGTTGCTGGCGAATTGACTACAAGAGTACAACAAGAGCAACATATACACACACAAAGCTATTGGCATGTTAACATGTATTTACAAATGGACATTTAACAAATACATACAAATAGAAATGCCGCGCATAAAATATTCATAGACTAAACAGCATGTTGTGTGGAGCTCCTTGGTGCGGCTAACGGATTGCGCAAGTTGAGCAAGCTGTGGCGGAGCAGCAGCAGAGGCACTTTAATCCCTACACGAAGTCCAATATATCCTTGCAATGGCACATTTGTGGTGTTATTATGAACTGTGTGTATTTGACGAAAGCGAATTATGTTGTTTTTTAACATTTACAGTTAGTAGACAAGTAGTTCATTTATTGGGTACCGATTTGGCGAGTAATGTTGTCGCAATTTGTTGCGCAACATGTTGCTGTAGATTTTTGTGCAGTTTTAGCGTTCAAAAGCACTTGTTGTTATTTTCAGCTTACAAATGTTTATTAATGCCGTTATATTTTACTGTAAACACTGTTATTTGCACAATATTTGTTTATTTGTGATTACCTCCACCGCAAAACTCTGTTTTTTCGAATTGTTTCTTCACGAAAAGTGTAATATTTTTGTTTGACTACACAACATTGTCAATAAGTAGGAATTATTGCGTGTTTCATAAACGTTAAACGTATAGCACGTGTGAGTTTTACAAAAAAATATATATGTATGTAGGAAACAGCCCAGAATAACAGATTAGTAACGCCCAAACTTTAAATATCGATTGCAACGAGGTCGATGCATTCGATTAATAAATTGCAAAGCTCAATTCAATAAGGTTTTTTTTCTTAAAATTACGTATAATTATTTAAAAAATATGAAAATATCAAAAATATTTTTTTTTAATATTACTTTTTTGTTTTGCACTTGCAACGTTGAGCGGAAGGAGGGTTCTTAAAAAATGTTTCAATTGTGTTGGCGGCTTCTTTGCACCAAATGTTGGCAGCTGTGGCTTATGATCTAGATTATTGCGTACTTTTTTTTAATAATCAAATTTTTAAAATGTAAAAATAATAACAATCTTAAATAAATTCAACTTTGAAAAAAAAAAGATTTTTATATAAAAAAATTTCCTATATCTGTAATTACAAAATATTTTTAATTATTTTTTAAATAATCTTAAATAAATACATCTTTGAAAAAAAAGATAATTATATAAAAAAATGTAATTACGAAATATTTTTTAATTGTTTATAAATTATTATTATCAATTATAATCTTAATAGACACCGTAATTTTAATACATCTAATATGTATATGTACCACCCAAATTCAGACCAAAGGCAGGAAATTTATTAACAAGAACTACAGTTAATAGAGCGTTGCCTACATGTAGGATGATTTCAAATACGTTTCAACGACAAGGTAGATAAGCTTTGCATCTTAATGGCATTATGTCTACTTTTCAAAATCGATTTTGAAGACGTTCGACCTTCGACCTCTTCAACTGATGAAAGTATTAAAAAAGTAAGGGCTGTGGTAATTGAAAATATTCAGGCAAATGTTATACGAAAGGGAAGAGAGCGCCAATAGGTACTCTATTTTGATTGGAGTACCGCGCCCTTCTATGGAACTAAGGAGACACCAACCAAAAACCGTTAAACTATTTGCGTAGTGGTAGCAGTGGCTAAATACCTAGATGAGGTCCCAAGTAAATGCAAGAGTGTTTAAAAGGATATGTGCCAATGGTTCTCCTCAATAAGTCTAGAACTGGCTAAAAAATACCAAAAAAGTGGAGGAAAGTATATCTATCATCATAGGCGAGTGTGAGATTCATTCACAGCCACAACTAAAGTATCTGGTAGTAATATTAGACTCAAGGCTTAATATAAGGATTACCTAGAATACACTACGCGGCAGGTAAAACGAATAAAAGTATAATCCCCATTAGCATCCAGAGAAACGAATACGAGCGGATATAAAAGTTATCAGAGCCGTCTACAGGAGCCAAAAGAGAAGAGAGAGTCAAAATCCTAACAATACGGCAGCCGCGATGGCAAACCTCACTGAAAAGACGATGGACCCGCATAGTGATACCGAACTAAGTGGACATAGATGCTTTAGAAGCTACATGCACGACAATAGTCCGAATTATCCGACGTGTTCAGAGTGCTTTGAAGAATCTGAGCATGTATTCTTTTTTTTGTCTTCGCTTTTTAAGTACAAGGGAAAAACTTAAAACTATACTCGGTGGTAGTTGCATGATGGAAAATTTGACGATCCGCATATGTTAGTCCACCGAGAACTGGAAAGTGGTCAGCAAAGCGGTAGCCTCAATCATGATAAAACTGAGACATATAGATCAGATTAGGCCAGTCGTGGAATAGAAGACTTAAATGTGTTCATCCACTTGCATCTCTATTATTTCAGTAACAAAATATTTAAATTTTGTCTTATACTTTTTTTTATAAAGAGAAATATTTGCTACAAAGCTTTATTTTGAATTTTAAAGCTCAACGCTACTCCATCTAAACGTCATTTAAATTAATCAACGCCGACAGATTTTCAATTTTCCAGTCAATTAATGTTCAGATTGCCGTCCCTTCCACCCCCCACGAGTAGTTAAATGGCATCGCCTTGTAAAAAAAGATAATTCAATCTAAACGCTTTGCTTCTTTTACATTTTTGTCGCCAACAATTTGCTTATTTCACGTCATGAAGACGCTAGAAGCGAACTACAAGAAAATTTCATGCGAGAGCTTAAATAAATTGCATTAATTTTGGGTAGCTGGGGTTAGATCTGGAAGGTAGAGAGACTCTTCGTAAGCTGATTAAAAACAAATAAGGAACAGGCGTTAAAAAAAGAGAAGAAGAATTGGGCAGAAGTTGGTAAAAAGAAAATGAAGTGTGAAAAAAAGGATTTTTGAATTTTGATAAATTTTAGAAAGGGAGCAAAATAAATTTAACAATTCTTTCTAATAAATTTTAATATTTTTCTAATAATTAAAATGAAAGAAGACATTTAATAAGATTTACAAGAAAATATAAAATTCATATATTTCGAAAGCAGCCACAAAAGTTGGCATAAAATTATCAAGCTACAATATATAAAAGTTTTTATTCAATTTAGCGTGCGCAACTGGAGTATTGAAAGCATGCTTTTAGGCGTTCGAACAGCACTTCACTGCGCTCACAAGTGAACATAGCATACCTGTAGGTGCGTAGGTATGTGTGCACACCAGGATAGGGTATGCAAATACTCACTGACTTGAAGCTATTGAGAGTTGATGTTTCATTCACACTTCTATGCATTTGCATGTATGTGTGTGTGTTTTATGTTTGTTGTATGTGGAAGCAGCAGTCTTTTCATGCATTTAGCCATTGAACAGGAACGCTCGTCTGCAGTCAAGCTGTCTGCGTCTATATGAAATTTTAATTGCATGCTTTTAGATGCAAGCAAACTTAAAAAAGACTTCGGCATATAAAGTATAAAACTGCAGATAAATACACGGGAGTTCCAGCCATTACTTACTATATTACTTTGTATACATACATGTACTGCAGAGATGTGGCATGTTGCAACTTGAATTCACTTAAAGGGTGCAGCATTTGTCTGATTTTATAACTTTGAAAATTGAAAATTTAATTTGAAACAATTAGTCGGTACTTCGTTGTTCTCTTGCTCTCTAGCCTTAAATCTATGGAGCTCCCATGAGTTTAGCAAGCGCTGATTAACACAAGTAGTAGTGGTGAGTAATTTAATTCGGTAAGGTTAGGGTAGATGTAATAATGGCATCTCATGACATCGCCCAGAAGATAGGAGTTAGTCATTAAACCATTTTAAACCATCTGCAGAAGGCTGGATACACAAAAAAGCTTGATGTTTGGGTGCCGCATGATTTGATGCAAAAAACCTTCTGGACCGAATCAACGCCTGCGATATGCTGCTGAAACGGAACAAACTCGACCCATTTTTGAAGCGGATTGTGATTGGCGATGAAAAATGGATCACATACGACAATATCATGCGAAAACGGTCGTGGTCGAAGGCCGGTGAATCGTCCCAAACAGTGGCCAAGTCGGGATTGACAGCCAGGAAAGTTTTGCTGTGTGTTTGGTGGGATTGGAAGGGAATCATCCACTATGAGCTGCTCCCATATGGCCAGACGCTTAATTCTACCATCTACTGCGAACAACTGGACCGCTTGAAGCAGGCGATCGACCAGAAGCGTCCAGAATTGGTCAACAGGAAGGGTGTAGTGTTCCACCAGGACAACGCCAGACCACACACTTCGTTGATGAACGCCCTTGTTGGTGTAAAGTTGAACCCAAAAGAGGCTTGTGAAAAGTGGCTGTTCGAGTTCTTCGAAAATAAGGACAGGCTTCTACGAGGAGAGTGTTACGAAGTTGCCGTCTAGAAGAAACAGGAAACAGATTATCGAACGAAACGGCGCATATTTGAACCAAATCCTATGACTATAACACTTTTTATAAAGCTTTGAATAAAGAGCAAAAAGGCGGAAGAGAGATACTTGTCATCCTAATCAGTCAAATTTGATCAGATGGTACGAGTATATGCTTCATAAATCCTGAAAGAAAAAAACTCGCTTTTCTTTATTCTCAGAATACGAGATGTGTTCAAAAAGTATCGCGAATCGTAAATGACAGTTTTCTTCGATTGCAGGGGCGTGGTGCATCATGAGTGCTTGCCACAGGGAAGAACGGTCAATAAGGAATATTATCTGCAAGTTATGCGCAATTTACCCGAAGCATTCCGCCAGAAACGCCCGGATTTGTGGAAGAACAAAAATTGGCTTTTACACCACGATAACGGCCCTGCTCACACATCGTTGCTTGTGCGCGACTTTTTGGCCATAAACAACACACTAATGATGCCACAGCCACCGCATTCCCCAGATCTGGCCCCCTGTGACTTTTTTTTGTTCCCTAAACTGAAGAGGCCCATGAAAGGACGACGTTACGCTTCTCTTGACGAGATAAAGACGGCATCGAAGGAGGAGCTGAAGAAGATAAAAAAAAATGATTTTTTGAAGTGCTTCGAAGATTGGAAAAACCGTTGGCACAAGTGTATAATATCTCATGGGGATTACTTTGAAGGGGACAAAATAGATATTCATGAATAAATAAATAATTTTTGAAAAAAACACAAAATTCGCGATACTTTTTGAACACACATCTTATGGGGATAAGTTGTCAATGTTAGTCTTGTTTGAGGGATTTAAACGAATCTAACGCCTTCGTCCTTTTTGACATAATAAAACCTGTCGAATAAGTCGGTACACACCAGTAGTGCGTTGCGAATGTTGAAAAAGGCTTACGGTGATTTAGTTTTATCAAAAACATAAGACTGAGAGTGGTACAAAGCCTTTAAAGACGGTGGAGAGATCGTTGAAGAGATGCCTCGTTCTGGACGACCTGGGACCTCTTCAACCGAATAAAATATTAAAAAAAATGAACAATATGGTGTTTTGAATATATTTTGATGGATATTTTGGGTATGAAATGCGTTCTTGTTCGAACGTCGATAAAGCTGAATTTTTTCAAAAAGACATTCACAAAATGTTAAAAACTAACCCAACCACCCTGTTTGAGAAAATGCATTAATATATACATTTATGTATAGATATGTGGCATATATGTAATTTATTCAGGAATCAATAACCTCTCGAACTCGCTATGAGCACTTCTTCCGCATATGTTTCCTTTTACAAAGGCTGCAACAACAACGATGGAGCGTAAACAACTGACAAGCGCATATGTGTGTGTAAATTATGTTAGCAAAAAAAAGAGCTAGTGCAATTTAGTGACTTTACAACTACATATGCAGATATATTTGTGTATGTCTAGAAGTAATTTGAACACATGTCGAACTGCACGGTTGCAATGTATAGAAATGCAGCAGACACAGAGCGCCACAAACAAAACTTGCACATAAAGGTTAAAAAAGGAAGAAATGAAACAAACTACAACTGAAAAAAAAAACAAAAACTATATAAATAAAAGAAAAAAATTAAAAAATACAAAAAGTGTAAAGAAATACAAAAAAAGTATAAAGACATATAAAAAAGTACAGAAGAAACACATAAATATGAAAAAAGCATGAACAAAAGTAAGCATACGTTTAGGCGCAGGGGCGGTTATGGGCTAGAATATGCAAATACCAAGACAGAATAGGTCTACAGCAGCGCAAATAAGTGAAGTTTTTCGAACAACAACACAAATGTAGAAGCATTCAATAGCGGTATTGGCGAGCGAAGTTTGTGCAAAAGAGACACGCGTCAACGAGACTCAGGGGTTCGAGCGTAGGCATAAAACAACAAGCCATACCCAGACGCTTTTTAATTTTTAAAATGAAAAGGTGCAAGAAAGTAGACTTTTTGTTCCACACGCCGACGACGAAAGAGTTGGGAGTAATGCACTAACAAAACCAATACAAACAAAAAACGAGAAAAAAATACAACAACAAAGTGGTTTGCAGTGATGGCAACGACAACACCAGCAAATAAGTAGTAACTACTAAAGTAATAGTGGGGCTGACGGTGCGATGGACGGGCAGGGGCAAGCGCAAACACTGTGCAGCGGCGCGGGATGGCAACAAAGGGTAGGCAGGCTATAGCCTAGACACGGCTAAAGCTAAATTAAGTAGACACATAGACGGTGCTGCCAGCGCAGAGACACTTGATAACAGCAGCGCGGCAGTCAAAGTCATTAACAATGTAGATTGTTGTTAGTTTTTCGGTGCAAAGTGACAAGCCGTCGGCAAGCAACGCTGAGATGCTTAATTGTATATACTTTAGGAGTATGTATGTGTATAAATGTGTGTGGTGTCTATATCTTATGCCTCGCTGCATGCACAGACATAAATTTGTATGCAAATGCAGTTGTGAGATCCACTTAATGGCAACAGCGTTGCAATTGCAATTCAAGCGCACGACTTGCCTGCCCGTGTGCAGCAAGAATGGATAGGTACTTGAGTGTGTAAAGTGTAGCGCGCGCGCACAGTACCGTTAAAAAGGGTGAAAAGGTAAACAAAGACAAAAAAAAATGTTAGCTTTGGCTGCACGGAAGCTATACCCCACCAAAAACAAAATTTTCCATACACAAATTTGAATTTGTATGGCAGCTACATATATGTTATAGTGAGCCGATCTAAACTATTTGTTTGGAGATTGTGGCATTGTCTTGGATAATAATCTACGACAAACTTCGTGTTGATGTCTCATCAAATATAAAAGTTGTTCATATAAATACTTGATTTTGATAGATCGCTTTGTATGATAGCTATATGGTATAATGGGCCGATATGAACGATTTGTTCGCATATTGTAGCATTGCCTGAGATAATAATCTACGACAAACTTCGTGTTGATGTCTCATCAAATATAAAAGTTGTTCATATAAATACTTGATTTTGATAGATCGCTTTGTATGATAGCTATATGGTATAATGGTTCAATATCGGCGGTTCAGACGTATGAGTAGCTCATTGAAGAGAAAAGGACGTGCACAAAATTTCAGGCGCATATATATAGACAGACTGATTTAGTCAATTCAGCTCGTTACGGTGATCTTATATACATATGTATACTTTATAAACTCCGACGTTTCCTTCTGGATGTTCCAAACTTCCTGGCAAACTTAGCATGCCCAGTTCAGGGTATAAAAATAAAAAACTATATACTCGTATATAAAACAAAGCTTGGAAAAAGAAAAGACTGCAGCGGTTATTAAAAAGCCTGCTGTCTCAAGCTAAAGTCATGCACTGCAGTCAATATAGCGTGGCACATAATTGAAAGCGTTTCACCTGTGTCTCGCTTTGACTTTGACTTGAGCTGAAAATGCATTTTGCACACATGCAAGTACATACAAATATATGTATATATAGTATGTATATATAGAGAGCTAAGTACAGTAGAATACGAGTCTGCGCAGAAGCTCGCCAGCGATTGCATGGGAATGCGTCTATGAATGCAAAGCAATGCATTGCACTTGCTCGAAGACAAACAGCGGCAGGCAGCTACTTCAGTCGTCACTTCAATCCCTTGACGTCAAACAAAACAAACACCAACCAGCTTACTTTACTTTCTGTCTGTCTGCTGCTACCAACTCCGTCAGTCGGCAAGACAAATGAGTGAAAAAAACACTTTTGGTGTTCTCAACCACAGCGAAATAGAACAATACTTCAGGGAGTCTATTCTATGTTCATTCATAAATTCGTTGGCAATCGTTACATACTTGTATGTACAGACCAACCAACCCACCGACCACCCAAATGGTAGGAGGTGGTAGGCTGGCGGAATTAACAATAAAGCGCATATGTAAAGTGACAAAAGAGGCAAAAATGCCATCAACACCAGCTAAGGAGCTGGAACAATAACAAAAGCAAAAAAAAATCAACAACAACAAAAAGGGAATAAAGCTGCTTGCATACGCTCGAGACTGCTACTTTAACACTATCTGAGTAATAAAATGTGGGTAGATTTATACATATGTATGTATGTATTGCTATGTATACTTGTACATACAAATGGTATTATGACTGTATCATAAATTGGCGCTAAACTCTTATGACAATAGAAACATATAAGTACATTCATATATGTAAATATACATATACACAAATATATACAATATATATATATATATATATATATATATATTATACATATATGTGCACAAATAGACAATATTTTATACAAGCCAAATTATGAATGATCAATCAGTACCACTAATGCATGTAGGCCTTATCAAGGAAATGTAAACAAATATTTTTCATAACGAAAACGAACAATTATAAATTCGTTTTTATTCGTACAATATTGAAATGTTTAATGCGCGAGCAGAATTTTAATTTTGCATGGTGGTTACCTTTCTATATATAGGGTTTCTCAATAGAGCTCTACAAAGGTAAACCGATAGAGACAACAAACGACGCCATATTTTTTCCGCTCTTTTGACATTTCTCTACAGAGAGGTTTGTCATTTCATCATGGAAAGATATACGATCCAACAACGAGTCGAAATTATTAATATTTACCCTACCGAAATTCGGTGTCAGTGGCCTTAACGGCGCCACAAACTACACAGCGAAGGTCACAATCGATTTATTGAACCGGTCAATAGGCCGCCTCGGTGGTGCGATTTGACGCCATTAGACTATTTCCTGTGGGGCCACGTCAAATCTATGGTCTATGCCAACAAGCCAGCGACGATTGATGAACTTCGTAAAAGTATCGAACGTTAAATTGCAGCAGTATCGGTCGACTCATGCTTGAAACCCATCGAAAAATGGGTTCAGCGTCGGGACTTCTGCAAGCGAGCCCGTGGTGGCCAAGCAAATGAAATTGAGTTTCTCACATAATGGCGTCGAATGTACTTTCATAGGAATAAAGAATTTCATTAAAATCCCAAACCATTTTTGTTTTATTGAAAAAAAAAATGTAAAAATCCATTTTTTCCAATCGATAGCTTTAGTTTTCAGTATTTCGCGTTGTGATCGGGTCACGCTGTATAGCATTAAAGAGAAGATTTCGTCCTAAAAAAAAGACACACTGTTTTGTGATTGCTGAACTCTGATGATAATTGATTTGGTTTCGGCGATTTCGTTCCACGCTCTGACCTTCCAGAAAATTCCAAATAACGAAAAATTTCTATCGATTCATCGCCCGACCATCCAGAACTGGTTCATTTGCCCAGAAACTAAAAATTCCTCAAAATAACTATTTAAAAACGACTGCATGTAAAAGTGTACATAAGATAACGCAAAAAATCTCATGGACCGAAATTCTATTCAGGGTTCGGACCTGTTCTAACAACAATTTGACCGCTAAAGGAAGCGATCGCCCAGAAGCGGCCAGCTTTTGGCCAATAGGAGAGGAATCGTGTGCCATCAGCACAACGGCAAGCTCCACACATCGAAAGTGCCTCACTAGAAGCTTCGGGAGCTTGGCTTAGATATTTTTATCTATTCACGTTATTGTTCAGACCTAGAACCAAGTAATTACCACCTTTTCCAGTCAATGACGAATGCTTTTGATGTTGAAAAATTCGATTCAAGAGAAGCTTGTGAAAATCGACTGATACGTACTAAGTGGCTAAGGGCAGTCTAAATTTAAAAAATCTGTTTTTTGCTTAAGTACATTTTAGGCTTCCAAAATATTCTTCTGTGCAATCCACCAGTGTCGAAGAGTTTGGCTTACTCAGCCCAGCACTTTGTTTCGAAATATCAATACAAAACTTTTTTTTATGACCTCGCGGATGATGAAATAAGCTGAAGTGATGGGAATTCGATTATTTTCTCTTTTGCCAAGAGAAAATTGGCAAAAGTAGGGCGCTGTTTAAAGGCTGTATACTGACATAACCGCTGTGGCACTTATAAAGAATGTTTAAAAGAAATTACTATAAATGCAAATCAAATAAAAGTGTTCCCAAAGGCCAAAAATAATATATATAGTTATAAAAAATATATAAAATGAACATAAAAACTATTTTATAAATATATATTTTGCAATATAAATTAGTTCTATCATATAATAAAGTGTTATGAAAATCTATGTAATATAATTCTAACCTTTTTTTTACCTTTTTGAGATACATATTTTAAGGTACAAAAAAAAGGTGTAGCTCTTATTGAGCCCTACTTAATTACTTCTGCTTCTATTCCCCACACCATCGCTTAAAAAGAAGTAAAAAATTAAAAATGATAACCACAGCAACCAACATTTGATTAGAGCCGCAGCTTTGGATTACCAAAAAAAATCTCTGGCAACAGTAGTTATGTGTAAGAGAAGGTAGAAATGTTTTTTGGGGTGATTTTTGATTCAAGTATTCATATGTCGTATTTATAAAATCAAAGTGTGCAGTACATACCTTTTGCGGTTGAAAAAGTTGCCTTGCAGAAAATTATTCCTTGTGTTTACATCATCCACCTGAAAGGGAACAAGATAATACAATGTGAATGTACATTCATAAGTGAATAGAGAATAAAAGGGGAAATAGAAATAAATAAAAGCAATGCAAAATTAAAAAAGTATTAAAAACTATTACATTATTATTATTGTAGTATTTATAATATAATTTTCAAATGCATGGCAACTCTATGCCCACATTTTTTTATTAAAGAGCATTTAAATTTAAAAAAATCTTAAAGTCATATCTTATGATAAACATTTAGCGAGATTCTACTCAGTTTTGTATTTTTCGATAGGTGGCAACGCTATTATGAAATATTTGAAATATATTGTTTTCAAAATTCTATTCAAAATTATGTCAAAATTAAAGTCTTCTTGAAATACATTCCCTAAAGTTTCACACAAAACGTACGTTTGCTATACGCTGTATGGGTGGCAACTCTTTTGCAAAATATCTGTTATTGACGACTTATTTGTACCATATAAATGCATTTATAAATGCAAATAATAGATAAGATAGGAACATTTATAGCCAGTATTAGCAGTACTAATAAAAATATATTTTTTTCGGCGAACTTACAAATTTATAGTTCGATTGAACTTTATCTATTTTTTCTGTAATTCTACTATAATAAAAAAAAAGAGTTGTTAGCTAGCATATTATTGTGAATACCGTTACTTTTACACGTCATGAGTCATGTCTAAAATTTAGATTTCTGTATTGTAATTTGAAAATTTGCATGAAGAAAATCCGACGTTTTCGAGCTAAATTTTGTTCAGTGATGAGGCCATTTTCTGACGAAGAGCAACATGAAAAAATTCAAGAGCTGCCATTTCATCCAGAAAAAAACTACGCTTTTATGTGGAATGTGGGCTGGTGGAACCATTGGGTCATATTTCTTCAAAACTGATGAACTCTTCGGTTAGCCGACATTTTTGGCCCGTCGATTGACTACCAAGACCGTGTGATATCACACCGTTAGACTTTTCTCTGAGGGAATATGTAAAGTCTAAAGTTTATGCGGATTCATGCCTTGGCGTGCTTCGATTCAAAACTTGGAGCAAGACGTGTATCATTCGTCAGTTACCAGTGGAACTGCTCGAATGAGTCATCGAAAATTGAACTCAATGGACGGACCATCCGAGACGTAGGCGGCCAACATTTGAAAGAGTTAATTTTCAAAAAATAAATGCCAAGGAATGTCTTTTCAAATGATAATAATCATTTCCCTTTAAATTTGAAGTTTCTGTGTTTGTTCTTTAAAAAGCAGGGAACCTCGTAATAAATCACCCTTTATATGTGAATATTAATAAAAAGCTCTGTTTACAACAAGAAAATAACTACAGTTTAAGAGTTTCGCAACCAATATGAACCATTTTGGGAGCTCCAATTTGCCAATTAGTTTTCGTACAGGGTTTGCCATCTTTCTCGATATTGAAACATTGAATAACTTTAGAAAACTTAACCATCTTTTATGGTTAAGATAATTCTATTTAATTTAGCACTTCTTAATTTATTTGGACTATTTTTTGAGTACAAGATTAATCAAGTATCAAATAAAATAAGTTTTTTTTCTATGTCTTTCATTTCTTTCCGACCATTTCGAGTTTCTAAAGACAAACATTTGCAATGTTTTTGCAAGCAGTAGCCATAAGGATCTTTTCTTCATCGATATGGACTTTTTTCGATCCTTAGCTTTAAAGGTATTTATCTGAAATTTTACACACATCATTTTCTCAACAAAAAGCTTCTCATCGGAAACGCCGATGTCGGACAATTATAGCATATAGCTACCATACAAACTGATCGTTCCAAATGTAGTCCTTGTATGGAAAACATTTTTATTTGACAATGTTTCTGCACGAAATTTGGCATAGATTATTGTCTAAGACAACGTTACGATCTCCAAATAAAATTGTTAAGGTTGGTTGATTACAGCTTATAGCTGCCATACAAAGTGACCGCCCAAAATCAAGTTTGGGTATGGAAAACTTCTTTATTTGATAAGATAACTTCACGAAATTCAATATGGATCATTGCCTAAAATAATGTTCGCGATCAGCAAAAATCTTTCAGATCGAACTACATACTAAGCATATAGATGTCATAAAAACTAACCAGTCAAAATCAGGTCTTGTATAGAAAAATTTAAATAAAATATATATTTTATTTGACAAGATATCTTCACGAAATTCGGGATGGATTATTGTTCAAGATCTCATTTAGATTATCTCGTCCCAAATAAGTAATTTTTACAACAGCAGCAGCAGAAAGTCTAAAACGTAATGAGTCCATTTATTAGTTATTCTTTCGGGTAAATCAATTGATAGTTACAAAAGTACTCAAGCGAGTTTTCTAAAACAAAAAATAGTTAGTAATTGTCAAAGTTATTTAACATTTACATTACGACATAACATATAGAGCACCCTGTATATACGGAGCATGTACATATAAATATTTCAGTACTAAAACAACTATCAAATGAAGTTTCTTACAATCTAGAAAAATAAAAAAAAAATCTCAAATGTACATGTACTAATATTTACAAGCACAATATATTGTTAAACAATTAGTGCATTCCGAAATGTTTGTTCTACACGCACACACACATACGTATGTACTTAGGTGCATAACTCTTGAGTGCGCATTCAAATTCGTTTTACAACAGCGAAAAAGGTGACAAAGCGAAATGTGTTTCTTAGTTTTTTTGTTTTGTTTTTTGTAAAGTACACACCATATTTCATTTAATTCGTTTTGCAATTAAATATATTTCACTACTCATCAATTATTTTAATTGCTTCGTTAAACACCTGCTATCAAAGAGATGCCACATGCGCCAAATTAGCATGCACTCATGTACACACAGTTATTTGTATTTGCTTGGCAATAAAATATAATTTAAATAGCAAAAAAGCAATAAAATAAAAATGATGGGGAAGAGGAAGAGGAAAGGAAGAGGATGATGTGCTCTCGCCAAGACACGTTCGCCAGAATGGCAGACCTCTATCATCGCTAATGAGCGGAAAGATTTTGACAAAGTAGCGGATGCTTATTTATGTGTTTTTATAAATCATGAGACACTTATGTTTCAATGCCAAAATAATCTTAGCGACTTGCAAATAAATTTTACGAATTAAAAAGTTATTGGTTTGAAAAAACAAAAATAAATAAAGAGAAGGAGAAATAAATGTTTATGTAAAATATAGATACAATAATAAATATGTATATAACATATTAATTTATTAAATTCAAATATAAGACAGGATGAGCCATTTTTGGCGACTTTGAAGATTACTAACTTATCAAATATTTTTCAGTTGTGTATAGAAGACTGAACAGTCTATCAGATCGTAACCAAGTGCACTTTATTTGGGTGCCAGTTCACAAAGCTATAGCCGGCTGATGACCTTGTCCACTCCGCAGCATCCCTCAACAAGGTAGAACCGAAATCGTTCAGGCGGTCCCACACCATAAAGGAGCTGCTGCGCAAGGATGAAGCAGTGGGTAGGGATAAGCATTGGCAACAACTCCTAGTTATGTGCCATGCCAAGTTGCTAACGAGTGGTTACAACCTCAAAAGGTTTAAATATGTAATAAACCTCCCAAGGGAAAAACTCAGGCTACTTGTTGCATTCTACACAGGCCATTGTAGGCTCAAGAAATACTTATAACATGGGCCTACTGCGAATTGCCGGTTCTGCGACAGGAGCCTGAAACTAATATGAATAATAAATTGACTGCATAGCAGTCTGCAGACGCAGGATAAAGACCTTTAGATCCATGTTTCCAAATAAGTATCACATCGCCTCACTAGCACCTAGCAGTATATTGGGTTTTATTAATAGACTTTATTAATAGGCTAGCTGTGAGCGTTAGGAGAGGGCACAATAGACCTTAGGTCGCGGTGCAATCCTCATCTAATATAATCAAATAAATAAAATCTGTAAACATTAATTCAGTAAAATTTTAATTATGAGACACTTCACACCGGAATTATATCCGGAAATAGGTGCATATCGGAGGTCCATCATTCCTTTTTAACATTCACATTTCACTTTGGTAGTAAATATCTTTTGGCGGGCCATAAAACGGGTGGCAAAACGTCGAAAAAAGTGACTGTTTCCATTTCCATTTGGTCCAAACAATCATTGAGTCCTATTTAAAAAAAAAAAAACAGTCGATGGAAATCGATATCGATACGTCATGGATCCTTATGACTGCCGGAAAATAAATGCATGAAAAAAGACCCGACTGTTACGGTTTAAACAAGACCACGTATCATGTCGCTCTACGCATCTAGTTATTCAGTTATTGGAAGAAAGATCCCCATATTGTTTTCCTCAAAAAATTTTGAGAAACACAGCCAATATGACAGTCCTTGGCCGATTAAAAATCCGGGTTCGTTCCGGTTATGTAAACCCAACTATCGCGGAAATGGTCAAAAAGAGATGACACTGGCTGGCCAACCAGATCTCCAGATTTGACTACCCTTTCTCTTGGTGTTGCTTAAAGTCGAAGTGTACGCCTGAAGTCCGCGACTATTAACAAGCAAATTTTTCGAATTCATCCTCAAATACTACAGACCTACTATAACACGTTTATCTTATAGTTTTATTCGTACTGTAAGCAAAGGTTCTAGTACTTTACCCAGTTTTCGTCGAAAAAACATGGATCCCGAGTACATATCAGAGTTCAAAGAACAGTAAAACTATGAATTTCACCGGCAAAGAAAGGTGATGGCCATCGTCTGACATTGAAAAAGTGTATTCAATCTTTAAAAAGTCACGTGACAAAGCGAAAGAGATTATCGCTTATTTTTTAACTAAACTATGCCAAAAAATTTCCATTTTTCTAGTATTTTTTTTTTTAGTAACCTTTAGATGAAAATTTTTCCGAACGCTCAACTTTGTATGAAGGAAGGTAAGGTGAAGACATTCAAGCCTTTCTCCTTTATTGGCCACCTTTTGGAACACCGAGGTTGAAATATATCGGCGGTTTTATCTTCGGCAGACCTGGTGAAATAGCCGAAATAGATAACAACCACCTAAACAAATTTGTGGAGGGGTCGACCTTTTTAACCTAACTTAACCCAGTATCCGTTTAGGACCGCACTAGTGTATAGCTTTAATCTTTCTAAATTTAATAATTAAATTCTTGTCAAATATGTCATGAGGGTATAAAATGTTAAGTTAACTGCTCCGATTGGCCGATTCCCGTTCCTACAACAGTCGGATCTACGTAACCGGAACAGATCCGCCGCCACAACAACATCCGATGGGCGGAAATAACATATTTTTTATATTTTCTAATATCTTCGCCTTTAACAGAACTTCACGTTTATCTGTTATGTAACAATTTTATATTAAAAACATGGCAGGGAATATTATTTTGCGTACACAAATTCAAACACACCTTCCCAATAATTTACTTTTCGGCAGAACTACAAGTATCACTAAAGACGATTAAAATGATAAGTATTACATGGAAAGTCAAATTCACCCAAAAGTGGGAGTGTTCAAATAAAAAACACGTTTTCTAAAACCGAACCTTTGTTACAATTGATCAATGCTATAGATCAGAATACAAACGAAAATATAATTCAACACCACTGATTAAAAAAAGCACAAACCTGCGATTCGCGATCGATAACAAAGTCAAATAAATTGAGACACTTTATTTTCTAAATGCGTTGCAGAAGAATATTTCGTGTATAATGCAAAAAATGCTTCAAAGCTATGGTATATTATACTTGCATGACTCACTCAAAACATATTTGTATAACTCGATATTACACATATGCATGTCTATATATGCACATATAGTATATGTCTATATATATTAAAGAGAACAAGATTGTATATTTAGTGAAACGGCACAACCGGCAGCCAGAAATCGCGATATGAAATAACACTGAACTTGTTTTGCACGAATGCCAACGTCAACTGAAACAAACAAACTGAAATGCAGGCGAGTGGTCGCCAGCGATTTTATGCAGAACGAAAACTGCCGACGTAAGGGCTTTTTGTAATGGATCAATAAATAGAAGTACTATAATAGACTTTCTCAGAATTTGAAGGGATATGTTTAATTGTTTATTATTGCAGAGTGAAGATAGACGGATAAAGAATATGATAACGATAACACAGTCATGGATAGAAAAAACACAAGAACAAGAAAGAGTGTTAAAGTCAGCTGCTTGGAAGCTATATACCCTTCACAGGTGCATTTTTTATACCAACTAACTGTAAAATAGAGACCAAAAATGTAACTGGCCAACAGTTTGTAGCCAATGCTTTGCAAATATCCTGAAGATATCTTGCCAAATGAAACAGTTTTCCATACAAGGACTTGATTTGATCGATCCGTTTGAATGGCAGCTATGTATATGCTATAGTTTTGTTGTTGTTGTAGCGGCAAAAAGCATTTCTGAAATAATTTCGAGACTTGGTGCTGAATTGACAGTCCTTGGCCGGATAAAAACCCTCTCCGTTCCGGTTACTTACACCCGACTGTCGTGAGAACGGATGCTATAGCTCTTCGATATCGGCGGTTCAGCCAAATGAGCAGCTTCTTGAGCAGCAAAGAGCATGATCAAATTTTCAATTCAATATCTCAAAAACTGACGGACTAGTTTGCGTATATACAAACAGACAAGCCGTCATTTTGTGAAAAATCATAATTTTGACTGTCCGTCCTTCGATCCTTCGACCGTTACCAGTACTTATCTACAGTAAAAATACATCCTTTTGGCTTCCGCACTGTCAGACAACTTTTTTCGGAGGTCCCCCTGGAGATCCTCTAGATCGGATACGGGATGAAGAGAAGCCAAATTTTTTTTAAATTAATCGCTGATTATGAAAATACATTAAATTCTGTAAATGCACATTTATTGAGAGAGGTCTAGAGGGTGGTCGAAAAATCACTCAATAGCTCCCGGCAATAGAAGCCTAGATCGGAGAAGAAAAACGAGTGATAATCTGTGGCTTTAAGTGTTAACTTCTACTTCATCAAGCTCAAAATTATGAGAATTATATTTATGAAAGTAAATAACGGATGGAGAATAGCTAATACCGTTCCCACGGCAATGCGGTCCACGGATGTGGAATCGGCTTTACCAAATTGGAACGGACCTGGACTTGAATATGCCGCCCAAAACTGTTACCTCGACAGCATTACACAATATTATTTGGGGAATGACTTCTACAACAACAACGACAACAATAACTACAACGACAACAAAAACAACTTATTACAACCACAATTATGACTTTGAGATAATATTTGCAATGGAATGCGCTGCAAAAGTAATCTAATGAAAATATTTATACAACTAACAAGGATGAGAATGTGCAAACCACCTGTGCATGCATGTGTGTAACACATAATTTATACATATTATTTTAATTACGTTAAACAGACATACAAAAACACACGAACATACATACATACATACATACTTGATAGGCGCTTACATTTTGTTGTGCCTGCAGCTGATGATGTTGCGATGGGCTGCTCGACAGGGAATCCCCACCGCCGGCGTTCGGACCACCACCACCACCACCAGCACTGCCACCGCCGCCGCCACCACCCACACTGCCATTGCCGCCGGCAACAACGCCCGCACCAACGCCGCCACTATTGTTGCTATTGTGAAATGACTGAAAGATATCATCAATACATTCATCGCCGGCATTAAAACGCACGGTGATTGGTACGCTGCCAGTGGGTTTGCCGCCGGCGCCACCTGACGCATTGCTATTTCCACCTGCAAGGCAAAAGAAACAAAGAAACACATGTTAGTACATATACTGGCATACATACATAAGTGTATGTGTGACGTCTGGCGCATTAAAAGGCATTTGTTTAGAGTGTTACCCACAGCGTTGGTATTACCTTTTGGAATTTTAAGTGAATCCATTTTATGTGTGTGCGCGTTCCCAAGCGTCCGCTGCTGCTGTTAGCCGGTCGTCACGTTACTCGACGAAGTGCCTGCTGCTGTTAAACTCGTCGTCGTCGTCGTCGTTGTTGCAGTTTGTAGCGGTGCCGACGAAACAATCAAGAGAGCATGAATTAACTCGTCGCTTTATAGATTGAATAACAGTTGTCTGCTTTTGCAACGCAATTAAGTGGCTTGCTTAACACTAACACCTTCTAGCGGTATTTCGTGCTTTTTTAGTATGCTAAATTTATTTAGTCTTTCAACTGCCAACTTTAACTGACCGTATGCCGTCGTCTGCACTGGTAATATAACGGTGCGCAAATCAGCTGAGTTTCGATTTCCTCGAAACGGTGCAAACTTTACGCAACTCTAGTTCAACACAAATAATAAATCTGTTGCCAACATGCTATATATGCACGCGAAGTGAAATACATCAACTGCAGCGAATGCGTTCTCCTTCAATAGCGCCGGTCGACTACTTACAAATGTCCACACGTTGCTCTCTCGTGCGTCCCGACGGTGGTTGTGCTTTTTCTGGCTGCTGCTGCTACTCAAGATGCCCTAAATTTAGAAAGCAGCACAAGCATACATACATATATATGTATATATTGGCATTAATATATACATATATACAAAAGGTGAGCACGCGATTGAAGATGGGTTTTGGGAGAGCAAAAGACACAATTTACCGAGGAAAAATTATAATTTTCGTATATATACACATATATATTGTTTTTGTTTTTGTAATTTGGCATGCGCGTTATTGAGTAACCGCAGTGATAACAACAAATTCGGTAGAATAAGAGATGTTCAGTGAGTATTGGCCAAATTGTTATAATTATTTATGTACACACATACAAACACACGTAAATACGAACATAAGTAGATGTGTGTGTGTGTATGTGTGGTTGTTTGGTCATCAGTTCAAATGATTTATTTATATTTTGGTTTATTCGTTGAATTGGCAGTGAGTTGATTGTTGCATACACATTTGCATGGTGGGAATGTTTTTGTTGTTCGCGTACAAGCAGAGCGTGGCGTTAGACAAAGCAGCAGCACAGCAAAACAGCAACACCGAGAAGTAGATAAAAGAAAATATTCTGTGAATTAGTTGAATATAAATAATAGTACCGGTATGTGTAAATTAAAATAATGTTAATTACAGCTAGTCTTAGCAACTAAGCTGTTGCAAACAGGTCTAAGATATGAGTCTATGCAGGTGCAGTTAATTGCGCTTAAACACGTTACTTAGGACCTTAGTTTATTTGTAAGCGCAATTTTACCGTTGTTTTAACCTTTCTAAGACCTAAATAAAATATTATTATTCATTGTAGGTAACGGTTTTTGTGTTACTTTAATAATATTTGAAATTAAAATTAACATTAATTAATGTAATATATGCATATTTAGGTTTTTATCGCCTAAATGTAGGCAACAGAAGCCTAATTATTTGTAAACAAGAGAAAGCGTTAACTTCGACTGCAACGAAGCTATGTATAATCCCCTCCACTATTGCATTTTTTATAGCATTACAGGGTATAAAAAAGGGTCTTTCTATTGATATTACTAGGTCAGATAGTATGGCAGCTACTTACATATATGCTATAAAGGTTCATTTCAGATTTCGAGGAAAATATCTCTGCACTATTATTTCATACAAGAACTTAATTTTGACCGTCTAGTTTATATGGCAGCAATGAGCAGTTTTTGAAGACAAAAGAACGTGTGCAAACCATCAAACATGTCCTCGCTCAAAGCTTATGGAAAATAAATTAAAGGCTTTTATAGACAAAATTATGAAGTGTGTACTAAAATTCGCAATTGTAGGAGTTGTGACTGGACATTGTCAATAAGCTGACATGCGGTGATGGTATATATTTTGTCGGAGCTCTCCGAGTGAAATCCACCACCAGAGAAAATGTTAAGCTCTGACAGTTTACACTTCGTCCACCTATAATGATCACGAAGACGTCAACCAACGGCCACAAAAGAAAATTTCCATTTTCTTGTACGCAGATGATTGTCACTATAGACGTCAGATTTACGACAGGCTACGCTCGCTGGCCCGGCAGATCATGGGGACGAGACAAAAAACCGTTGTTGGCAACATACAAGGCAGTCACCCGGCTCATAAACAACGCCGCACCGATATGGTCGCCTGGATGCAGTGAAAGGCAGATGAGAAAGCTTCTGACGTGTCAATATAATTCACTCAGGAAGGTTACAGGATACTTCTTGATGTCACCGGTTGAATATTTATAAGCATGAAACATAATGAACTCATCTCCAAGCATGATCCCTGCGCAACTTTGTTCTGAATACTTTAGCAGGTTAAACTTCGACTTACCCAGAATCGACATAGACATACCAAATACATGTCCAGCATGCAACGGGTCGTTGCATCACTGTAACCACCTCTTTGCATGTCCAGCAAATCTCACTTATCTAACACCCCTCTCCCCCCTATGGTTCAACCCCATTGTAACATGACTTCCATGACAATCAATCCCACCCACACGGGGACTAGATACACCCTGCAACAAAAACCACTAACGTACAGTATTGCAAGACAAAAGTGTGTAACAACACTAGCCCTGCTGGTCAAAAATTATATGACAACGGTCTTGTTGCTAGGATCGGTATTTGGAATAGGGGAGCATAACGAATAACTCTCATAGGAATATCAAGATATTTTCGAATCACCCTTTTACATTTCTTTTACATCAAATTTGCTTTCAAAAATCACGAGGAAGCACTAACAAAAGATGTGAAATAAAGCCTTGAAAGACAAAGTTTCGAATTCCTCATAAAACCTGAATAAACCTTACACCAAGGCTGAACACCTACAACAACTTCTTATTTCTCACGACTAAATATCATTGAAATCTGATTCGGATATGCGATTGACGCTAATTAATTTATATTGTTATAGCTAACAGGTTTCGACACAGATTTACATATAAGTGTAGTTAATTGAAGAATTTAGAAGCCTTAATTTTTTGGATCAATTCAACGAAAGCCAATATATTTTTGGTGTAATTATACATATTAGAAAGTAGACGTATAAACAAAGATTTGATACAAATGAGTAATTAGAACGATTATGTCACTTTGTGTTTAGCTTTGAGAAGTGAAACGAAACGATTAGATTCGTTATCGAAGAATGAGCTAAGATATTAATTTTTTTATAACACGCATAATTTGTTGATACAATTTTCGTTCTAGTAAAAAATTCGACTACAAATATCGGTAGGCCATGAGGCAGTCAAGTCTCTATCTAAATTACGAGTCTTGCCAGTAATATTGAATAATTTCTGAGCATTTCCAATGAAACGAAAAGATGTCCCCCACCTTAACAACAACACCTACAAAGTCTGTGCAATGGTAGCCATAATTATTTACGACACTTTGCACCATGAAAAACATCAACTACATTTTGCCGCTTATGACCGAACAAATGCGTTAAAAGATACAGTCATGAAGATTTATCTGCTTGCATACATGTCTTCTCGCACATATGAGATATTTATTTATATTTTCGGTCATTATATTTATTTTTACACTAAATGCTTAAGCAGCACTCTTTGAGGCTGCTGCCGTGGCCACTCTTGCGGCGTTGACGAAGCCAGCTGACGTTGCTATTTTTTGTTGACACTAAGAACATTAAAATGTGCCGAATATTTCCACAAGTGCACGATAGGAAAATAGTCAACTCTAGGAACTGAATTCAAACTTTGAAAATCAGACACTCTTATTTACAGATGGTTTCGAATCAAATTGAGAAGGACTTAAAATATTACATTAGTGTAGCAATGAGCGTCATAGAGAAGAGAGAAAGCGAAAATATCTACTAAGAATCAACGATAATAGCAAATTATTTAAATCGATCATCGTAGAAATTATCGATAAATATCGATTTTAGTTTCATTAATTATCGATTATATTAAATCTACGAGAAATTAGCGATGATTGCAAATTATGGAATTCGATCACCGCAGAAAGTATCGATAATCATCGATTTAAGATTTCCATTAACTGTCGATTATATTAAATTTACTGGAAATTAGCGATGATAGCAATTTATCGAAATCGATCATCACAGAAACTAACGATCAACGTCGATTTTTATTAATTATAGACTATATAAATCAATATTATGATCGAAAGGGTAATATCTTCCCATGTATTTCTAAAATTAATAGGTTTTATTGAACACTTCTGGGGATATTTAATTATACAAAAATGTGACATTGATACATTATTTTATTCCCAAAATCATTTAAAATATATATTTTTTCTATAAATTATATTTGTTGCTATTTTGAGTTTTTTAATGGTTCTTGATTTTATACCTTTGATCTCTCATACAATATTTAAGAAAAATCCCAATATGCTTGTAGAACTAAATTTGAGAACCTTTAAAAATTTTATTATTATCATCGATATTTATATGTTGTCATCGATGTCGATTATCGATATGTCTAAAATACCGACGTTTGTGTTATCGACGATGTTGATTATCGATAGATATTAAAAACCATTAATTGAACTTAAATTGTGGCGTGAATATATCGAATAATGTTGAGCATCCATGATAAAATATCGATTTTTATGTGTTATGATGATATCAATTATCGATAAATATGAAATCTTTCCATTTTAACCTAAGTTAGACATTGTGGTTCCGCGATATGAAATAAAATATGCTTACAAACTATTTTGTTGGTGATATTCAAGTCATTGTATCCTCTGAGAAGCAAACGCCCTGGACTTTTTCAATAGAATATCTATTATGAATTTGAATACACAAAGATGCTTTGCAGTTTCTTTTCCTACATGGCATGTTCGCGAGCTCTTCATTTGTGAGTAAAGCGGTATTTCCCTCATTTCATTTTTATTGTAAACTAAATTAGTACAAATGACTAACCGGCGCGAGGCAATCGCTGCATCAAAACAAAATAGCAACTGAAGATAAGCTGACAGCAGCTGTTGCTGTTCATTTCGATCCAAAATTTCTTAATTTTTTTGTTTATTCAAAGAAAATATATATTTTAATAAATAAGCGCATGTGTACTAGTTTCGTAGGTAATTTTCGAAGTGGTTAAAAAGAATCAGTTCTACGTTTAACATTATTTAGTCGATTTGAAGAAAGAAAAGCTTAAAAATTTGAGAATTGAGAAACCTATAGAGTTAGTAAAACGTTCAAAAATTAACTTAAGGAGACATTTTATTTGAAACCCGATTACTTTTATTATATTACAAATCCAGTAACGCCTTTTTTCTGCCAAATTTCTATACTGCGATGATGTGAGTGCAATTATAATTCAATTTTCATTATGAGTATGCTTTATTTTAGTATGGAATGATTCATAACATACATATATAAAAAGAAATAACCATGCCCATATGTCTAAAGGCTCACCTACTCGGTGTGGTACGCATTATTTTACTGATAACAGTAATTAAATAATCGATACCGCCGTGCAGATAACCATTATTCGATTCGTGAATCATGAAAACAATTGAAAAGCGATTAATTTGATATTAATTTACTTAAAGTGACATATAATAAACATGATATTATATTAAAGACGTATATGTCTGCGCCGATAATTTTCAAGGATCTGATTAAGGATAAAGTAAAAACATAGATATACTAAATAATAGAAATATTTATTTATACCTGTTGAAACTTAATAAAACATAGTTCGGTAAAAAAAACTTATAAATGCACCTCGCATACCGATTTATATGCGACAAAGAATTGCGATCGTACGAGCATCTTCTAGGCTCTTTGAAGAAGCTTTTATATTATTCTAACTTATACATATGTATACTCCAATTTTGTTAGGCGTAATTTTCTGGGTATAAATTCAGCAAGAAAGGCAGCGAAAATCACCTCTCAATTGAGCCAACATAGGAGGCCCCAGACGAGAAAAGAGAAAGCTCCTAATGCCGACGACAATCAGCGTCTTATTATACGGAGCCGAGATCTGGGCAGACGCGCTTAAAAAGGAAAGCCAGTGTAAGAAAAAGCTGTGGGAGCTAAAGAAACCATCCGGCAATAACAAGAGCGCAATACAACAAAAACGGAAAGATACAATAACAACATGGCAACAAAGATGGGAGAATGAAAGTCTCGGCAGATGGACGGCCAGGCTAATAAAAGATCTAGACTCATTGACAAGCCGTAAATTCGTAGAGGTAGATTTCTACACAACCCAGCTATTATTCGGTCACGGTTTAGTGACCGCTGCTGTGATGTGAAAAAGAAAAAATACTCCAATTTTGTCGCGTTTAGAGGAGGTTAAAACGATTCATACATAGGACCAAGCTGAAATTCTTAAACCATCCCTTAACCATTTCCGAGCGGGTCCAACGAAAATAATGTATAAGGGATTTAACACAAAATGTTTATGGACTTTTTGGGAGTATCTCAAATCATAACCTGGAGGATTTTGAGAAAGGATTTGGGCTGGCATCCGTATAAAATTGTTCACACTCAAGAACTGAAGCCATTGCACTACCGTAAACGTCGTGAATTTGCTGATCTTGCCTTGGAACTTGAAAATTATAACGAATTTTTTAAGAAAATCATCTTCTCCGAACCACTCACTTTCATCTGAGTGGTACGGTTAATAATCAGATCTATCCACTCTGGTGCGAAGAAAATCCACAAATTATTCATGAGCAACCATTCACTTAAGTTTGATGTGGTTTTTGGTCTGGTGGTCTGGCATCATCGGTCCGTACTTCTTTCGAAATTTAGCTAGTATAGGACAGTAATGGTTACCATGTCAATGGAGAGCAGTATAGATCGATTGTAACCACTCCACAATTGGAAGAAGTTGATCTAGACAACAACTGGTTCCGACAAGACGGGGCTATGTGTCACACAGCACTTGCAACAAACGAATTATTGCGAGAAAATTTGGAGATTTGATTATTTAAAAAAAAGTTGTGATATTGAATGGCCTCTAAAATGTTATGATTTAACACCATTAGACTTCTTGTGGGGTTATTTGAAGTGATTGGTCATTAGCAATAAACCAGAGTCCTTGTAAGCTTTCGAAGTTAATATTGAACATGCTATTCAAGACATACGACTTGATTTAGTCGAGAAAGTACCCGAAAATTGGGTTAATCGAATTCGAACCTGCAAAAGAAGTCGCGAAGGCCATTTTAATGATGTTATATTGAGAACTTAATTGTATACTTCACATTAGATAAAAATCATTTGAATTTCCCTAACAATTAGTTTTTTTTTAACAAATAAATCATATCACTCTTATTGGTAAACCCGGTATAAATTAACAGCTTTCAAGTAGAGAAACGAGAATTTGACTTTGAACTAGATATACAAGTACATATACATCCAAACATGTACATCTAAATATTTTTACATACATACATACATCATACATACATATATACCAATTCATCCCCATACATAATAATACAATAATTAGAGTTAACAAGATAAAAATAAGCTATTTATACACTTTTACTTTCATATTACATATTTACATATGCTAACAAATATTGGTTCTCTACTCCACCATTATCTACAAATAATTTTGTTATTTTAAAAACTTTATTCTGTAGGTCCAAATTATGTATAATAAAACACTTATTTTCTTGTTTTTTGAATTATTAAAAAACGAAGCACTGAGGTTTACTCAAACTCTAGCATTTACTTAACCATTATCAAAATTTTTAACAATGCCACTTAAATAAATATACAAATATGTACATATCGAGCCTTTACCGCCATTTTAGCGTAAGCGACAAAAATCAAACTTACAGGAGAAGGTTTTTTTTTTAAATACTTTAACCATTAATGTGGTAGTAATTTAAAATTTCTCATACATTAATGCTTTTCAGACATTTACATATATAATTGAAAAAAAAAAATAAAATTAATAAGTATTTATGCTATTTATGGCGCTTACATTATTTTTGCTGTTCCAATCTAAGGTTATTTTGGCGTTTACGATAAAAATATCTATTAAAGTAACTATGTCTAAGGAACTGTATTTGGTAAATAAATACGTTTTTTTGAAGGTTTTTAATGAACTAGTCATAATTATAACTGAAAAAATATATTTATTTATATAAAATATATGAAATATTTGTTAAACTTATGTTGTGTATATACAAAATAAAGTTTTTTCTTTAACTTAACACCACGTATTATTCCATCATAGTTGTTAAACAAAATATTATATGTAAATGAAACATATTTATATTAAAAAACTCGTAATCAGATGTACTAGGTACTTATATAAAATGAAGTAATTTGTTTTTTAATGCTCCTTATCAGAATCATCATCATCCGTTTCAGCTAAAGCATCGCGTATGGTTCCATCATGCCTCATATTTAAATATTCTTGATGGTATCTGCTTGGTATTATATTTTTGTTGCATAGCTCTTGTACAATCTTTGTATTTAGCAGCTGAAATTTTGAGCTCTTCAACGTATAAAGATGTGGTCCTTTTGGACAGTAGCTCTGTTTGCTCTCGATCTGATGATGGAATCCATATTAATTTCGTAATTGTCACTATCTTCAAAAAAAACCCGTATTTAAATCTAACAATAGGATTGTTTTTATTAAATTGAACAACCCTTAATAATTTAAAATTAATTTTTAATTTAGCTGGTAATAAAGCATGTGAAATGGATTTCCAATCCATGAAGTCTTCATACTTTAAAACATTTACAATGTAGCTTTT
Organism: Bactrocera dorsalis; assembly: GCF_023373825.1. Classification (NCBI taxonomy): domain Eukaryota; kingdom Metazoa; phylum Arthropoda; class Insecta; order Diptera; family Tephritidae; genus Bactrocera; species Bactrocera dorsalis. The sequence goes on along the minus strand of NC_064307.1, from coordinate 21,626,250 downwards.
AGGATTATATCTATGTAGCATTAGTAATAATAGTTGGCCACTCAGAAGGAGCCCATACTGTTTTATTACGAACAAAAACTTTCAAACAGTGCTGTGAATAGAGTCCACAGGCATCATGGTGTGCCCAGGTAAAAGATAAGTTTATCTTTACTTGTGTAATTTTTATTGCGGTTTTGAAGAAATGAATTAGCTTTGATGTCATCGAATGGTTTCGATTTTGCCCAGCACAGCTATCAGAATATAAATCAACAACGCTATGGGTACCGTTTTGCTCTAACATATTCAAATACTTAAAAAGAACTGTAACTATTTCATTACATCCCCTTTTCCCTTGGGATTCGCCCCAAACGTAACAATATCCATCCCTTGTGCCGCTTTCATATATACTTTCATTATAGAATGCATATTTTCTCGAGTAATATAAAGTGACACTTTTGCCATGTGGAGTATTGAGGACTTTTTATAAATCAAACTCACGCATAAGGAGTTTGAGTCATCTAATTTGCTAATTTTTTGGTCTTCTAAAAACAATTGCTTACATTTTTCAATAGCAATAGTGGGATGGAACAGCAGGCAACATCTCAATGAACAATTTTAACTGTGCCACTTTTACTTCATCAGATTTATTATGAGGACGAAGATTTTTCCTGCCTGCGCGAGTGGTATTCAGAGTATTATTGTCTCTTGCACGACATGAAATTGTGCGCAAGGCACTTAAGATAAAAACGCTAGGTGTCGCTTACGTTAAGGTTTTAAAAATGTATGTATTTACGATAATTTTAGCACTTGCTTTAACTTTATAACGGTTTCTTTTTGGAGATAAACATCAACAGGGATAGGTCCGTTACGTCTTAAATTACTAGTTTCTATAAAAAACTCATTTTCGAAAAAATTGTCGCTTACGATAATTTGGCGGTATTGGCTCGATATGTTTGTACGAGTATAATCAACCAGCAAAAACTTAAACCAAAATGGATGAAATTACCAAGAATATTGATAAAACGAGAAAAATATTATCATACTGATAGAATTGTATTGTATATCGAGATTAGTCTATAGATAACGATATTACATAGAACAGAAATCCGAAGTTTAGTTTTATTTAAATACTCAGAATGATGAACAAATTATTCGAAGAAGGTCAAGAACATTTTGACGACAAACCACGTCCAAGGCGGCTATCAACATAAACTGATAATCAACACGTCAATAAAATAAAGAAATTGATTCTTGAAAATCGACGATTAACAGTCAAGGAGTGAAACCCATTTTGAAAGATTATTTGGGCCTAAAAACAGTAGAAGCACGATTGGTTCCAAAGTCACTAAATTTTTTAGAAAAACAGCGTCACATTAACGTCTGTGGAGCTTTGCTCTCCGATTACCAGGAGGTGAACTTATCAATGTTTTAGTTCTGAAGCGAATGGTTACTGGGACGAAAAGTTGAACGCAAACTGTAGCCAGATAAGGCAGTTTTTGCTATATATTTGGTGGTTTTGACAGATATCTGGAATGAGCTGTTCTTCTATGGACAGTTTCTTAGTTCAGATCTATACTGTCATTAAAAATTAGATCTATAAGACATAGTCAGGCCACATATTCTTTTAATAGAATAATTGTAAAACAAATTCAATTAATGGGAAAAATTTTATTGTCACAACCGAAAATCTGACTTTGTTAATAATGAATCAGAACATGTTTTATTGTAACAAAATAAAATGAGAAAATAATTTTTTACATGATTTTGATTTATTTGAACATATTGTATCTCAGTGCACTTTCGTACACTTGCGCGCATCAAAGCGAAATAGAGGTTAAGTATGCTATCAATATTCTCAACTTTCGATATAATTAATTGAATGTGTGTAAACAGTTAATCAATTTTACTGCAATGAAATCCCAATGAAGCTCGAAATGAATACGCTATGCGTGACACGACACAAGAAGACCATTGTACTATAAAATATATGTGTATGAACACATATGTATGTGAACTCTGATACACCCTGCAGGAAAAATATGAACCTGTGGAACAGTTTGTTAACTGAGGACAATTTATGCAGTGAGTAGGTATTTCGTGGTCTACAAAAATGACATTGAACAAAAATATAAAACTAGAATAAGATTTCTTATCAGGTTTTCTCAAGATCTTAAAAGAAAAAATAGTATGTAATCATGCTCATGATCTTCAAATATTTTCAACTTCTCTACGCATTGTAAAAGATCCTGGAAATTGAGAAAACTATGGAAAAAAAAGTTTCCAAAAACTTAACATACTTTTTGGTAGCTAAATGCCCTCAAAAATCCATAAGAAATTCGAATAAAATTGAAATCATACAGGGTCTACTATTCATCAGATGATATAAAGACAAATATGGTAAAAGGTTCAAATTTATTTTTCTTTTTTAAACAAGAAATAGATTTTCAACCTTTCAAGAAAGAGGACCTGAAAAGTAAATATAAAATCTCCATATGTGCTGAGTTTATGGTCCCCGACGGAGCTCGCTATAATATCGGTAGAGTTGGAAATCCCATTGAAAATCTCCAATCATCAACCGAAAAATATTCCTAGAGGGAACACGGTCAATTGAAATGAACAAAATAATTGACTTATTTCGCCATATTAAAATGATTGGTTTTTTATGAAGGCCACACACATGAAATGCAATAATCACAGGCATTGTTTTATTGTAAATAATGCTCGTTTGGTGATCTACCCACGGGATATAAACAATGGTATAAATCCCCTCTGAAAGTACAAAAAATTTTATTTGTTGTTTACACGTGGGTAGATCTAAGAGGGTGTAAGTTTTTGAGAAATTAAACTAGCTTTGATCGATGGAAGTTCTTGTTAGGGAGAATATTTCGGAGAAACCAAAGTAATATACATACATATGTGTGTAAGAATATCTGTCGGATCGCGATTCGTTTGCATACCTCGTTAAACAAACTATGACGAACTGGCTAGTGAATTCAATGTCTTATTCGGAATAGGAATCGAAATACAGGACAGTTTTGGAATATTTGCTTTAAAAACCGGTTGATTTTGATGTATATTTTTAGTATCTTCTAGGAGATATGTTCTGAGATCCTTAGTGATCGTACTTGAAAGGTCTCAGACTCCATATATTCGTGAATAATTGTGTCTAATAGATCTGTAGAACAGTAGTAGAAGAACCGTTCCGACCATAGTTTTAAAAAGAGTTAAATCTTTGGAAACACTCATTTAGTAGTACGTTCAGGTACGGGACAGCAGCATCATTAAGTTAAAATTTTCAAAGAATCTGAAACCAGAATAGGCTCGGGGATTGAAGGCGAAATTGAAACACGGCTGCGATTTAAATACACGTTACGGTCGCGAATCATTGGTCTTACGGACATAAAAGCCTACAAAAGGTGATTTTTGGGATTTTAGGAAAAAATAACTGTAATAATTGTTCTAAACTTCTAAGAGTAAATTATACATGCTTTAAGAATGCACTGTAAAAAACAAAAATTAAATATTTTTCGAATTACACGCCTCTGTCGTCGCTATAACAAAGGTCATCCGAAGCCGCAGTGATACCGACCTTCTTCGTGGATAAAATCTACTTATAAAACAAAAAAATCTCTCTCAATTCTAAAAAAGTGAATTTTACATCAATTATTAGAATTTTTTGCCTTCCAAAATTCGATTTTTGTTAAGATCAAAAAACCTGGAAGTCATTATAGGAGCACTATAAACAGAATGGAGGATGGAGTCAGGTGTAGAAGTTCACGCTAGTGGGATCGCCATTCACTTGGGAGTGGCCAAAAACGATTTTTTTATAAATGGCTCAAGCAGCTCACGACATCCAGTCTTAGACCAGGTATTCTCTGGGTAGCCGTGAGAAGTCACCTCTAGATAATCAAAAATAAATCAGCAAATGCCAAGCTTTAAAAAAAAAAAAAATTCTATAAAACTTATCAGCTGTTCGGGAGCTTGATATGCTGTAATAATACAACAATAACTAACGCTTGCGAATCTCCGATTTATAAAATTTAAAATGAACGACAGAACATGTCTGCGAAAAAAAAACCAGCCGACGAACTACAGAAACAAAGTGCATCAAATAATCCATATTCCCACAGCATAAATGAATGAATTCAATTTACATATATTTGTAGAAACGTCTGGTACGTCTGCTATCATACCGCAGCTCCACTCCACCAGAAAAAAGGCCCCCTTGTAACGCTACTCAACCGCGACGGAAGGCCATTTAAAGTACTAAAATGAGCAGTAAATTTCTGATGCCATTCAAAGTCTACCTCGTGGAGCAGCCAGTTAGACAAATGACCGAGCAAACTCATAATCTATAGAACGACAACAATAGACAAGTTACACATACAAATATACATACAAAAATGCATATGTATGAATGTACATATGAATGAACGTCGCATGGTGATGGTGATTAGCAGCGTAAACCAAAACAAAAAGCGCAGACTATGCGCCGAGCTGGAAACAAAAGCATAGCTGAATGGCGAGAAATAGACATAGACGTGAAAATTGGTCAAACTGAAATGCCATTGAAGCAGCCCACTGAGCCGCAACGTCGCCACGTCGCCACGTCGCAAAGCGTGAGCAATGCCACCCGGCTAATGTGTTCGCCAGCGACCGCTAGCCCAATGGCCCCATTCGCACCAACCCTTGCACCAGCGGAGGTCGTTGTTTTTGTCGACGCAGTTATTTGTAAGCTAATAAACACCCCCACCGCAGTACGGCGATGGACCGCAGCGACGCAGGAGTGGGGAGCAGCAAAGCTGCGAAGCAGTCAAGCAAGACAATCATCATTTTTATGCGATTTGCGATTGTGCTGTTTTTGTCAACTGCTGCTACATGGACGTCTTCGCGCCTCGTCGCCCTCGCGCTCAACCTGCCAATTGTCAACTCCAGCATAGCGACAATGACGTGCCCCTGTATTTGTCACTGCTGTCATATGTTCGTAGGCAGTGAATCGTTAGTGGTCTCGGTCGGTCGGTACATCGGTATGTCTATCGGTCCAGCACATAATCGATACATAATTTTGCCCTACTATCGAGTGTGCATGTGTGCTCATGAGTGCGGTGTAGCGCAACGAAAGAGAGCTCGCGCGCACACAAACAATCGAGGTAAACAAAACAAAAGCTTGAAAGAGAGCGCCGTGTTGCGAAAGAGAGGCATACTGAGTGGGGAAAAACACATTGTGATTATGTATTGCGTGGCTGTTCATTCGGCCGGTGGCAGGTGGGTGGGTGGCTGATAATTTGGGGCCGTCGACAAGCGTATAGTCGAGTGTTGCGCGCCTAAATAGATACTTAAATTTTGTTGTAGCATTGCTGGTTTTCGGTATTTTCTTAACCTACTATCTGCGTGTTATTTTCGATGTTCGTTGGTCACATTCTGGAATTTTATTTACATACTATCTACGTACGGAAGTTGGTTAGATCTATTTAAAGAACAGCTGAATGTTAATACGAATATGCGAGAGTGGCTCAGGAAGTTTTTAGGACAACTTTATTATTGAAAATTTTTATTTTTTTAACGTGTGACTACGAATTCTTCGTTAATTCGTTTACTTTTTTATGCCTTTACAAAAAATTATAAAGGCGTTTAATATGTATATATCAACTGCGATATATAAATATCATCGAGTATATCGATATTTAATCGATATATCGACTAAAATTTATCGATTGATTATCGATAATTGGTCCCAATTTTTCGTATTTGGAGTAATATTTGACTCTTACGGTGGTCATCGATCAGTACATCAGCAGGGTCAAAGGAATTTCCAACAATAAGCTAAGACACCTACCATCAGATTTTTCCTGATTTTAATGATTCAACAAGAGATGCTGGTACATTTCATTCCATTAATTTTCCGATTAGATTCTTTTTCGAGCCAAAAGCTTGTCGTGAAAAATCGCCTTGATAATGATGATTATACATACATACATATGTACATACATATGATTGTAGGTAAGTTGGCGCCTTTTATAGTATGTCGAAATCTTAACTGAACTGAAGAACTCGACCTTTCCAATCGATATCGATTCGCTCGATGGGCTCTTGAAAAGTTCCAAGAAAATCCGACATTTTCGAGTCATATTTTGTTCAGTCATGAGGCCCTTTTCTGGCTCAATACGTATGTAAACAAGAAAAATGGTCGCATTTGGGACGAAGAGCAATCTGAAGAGATTCAAGAGCAGTCATTTCATCTAGGAAAAACAACGATGTGATGTGGTTTGTGGATTTTCTTTTCGTATCATCGGTCCATATTTCTTCAAAAAATTGCCGGTGAGAACGTAACCGTCAATGGCAACCGTTATCGCGCCATGATAACCGACCATTTGATGCCTGATGGTGAAGATCGTGGTATCGGCGACATTTGGTTGCAACAAGACGGTGCCACTTCCCACACATCGCATCAATCAATGGATTTATTGAGAGAACACTTCGATGAGCAGATAACTTCACGTTTTGGGCCAATCAACTGGCCACCAAGATCGTGGGATATTACACTCTTAGAATTTTTCCTGTAAACGGGTACAATTTTATATGTAAAGTTTTAAGTCTATGCGGACAATCCCGCTTCGATTCAGACCTTGGAGCAAAACATCAAGCATGTCACTCGTCAGTTACCAGTCGAAGAAGTCATTAAAAATTCGACTCAACGGTTGCACCATATGAGACGTAGCTGCAGCCAGCATTTGAAAGAGATAATCCTCAAAAAATTAATGCCAAAGAATGTTCTTTCGAATGATAATACACATTTTCCATTAAATTTAAAGTTTCTGTGTTTTTTCTTTGAAAAAGAGAAAAGGGAACCTCGAAATAAATCACCCTTTAGTTCTAAATGGCATATATATAAGTAATCAAAAATTGAACACGGACTTCAGAATAATTAACCATCATAATAAATACATACATATGTATGTTTATTAATATTATATTCTTATTATAATTTTTTATAGAAAAATTATTATTATGATTTGTTCTTCTTACTTTTCACTTAGCCACTGTATCCACCAGATAAAAAGCAACAAAGCGTAATAAATGTAATGACAACTATTATGCTCCATACTTGAACTCATTTCGCCAATGACAAGCAAAATTGTACAAAGTACATATGTATGTATATATATAATATATGTACATATGTCTTTGTGTATTGACTTTTAAGAAAGCTAAAAAATCAGTGAGATTTTCACATATGCAATGCAACCTGAACAGTTTAATGCCAGTGAACCAGATTGGACGAACTGATTGTCGTCGGTCGGAAGCAGCGACAGCCGTAGCAATATAGCAAATGAAAATACATACACACATACATACATACAAACGCATACTAAAACTAGTAACCGAAAAAAGCAAATCAAAGCAAAATTGGCAAACTAGGCCATGTGCCGTTTTGGCTTTACTCTACTTTATGTACTCTGCTCTCAGTGCTTTTAATTCGGCTACTGCTTTTAAGGGCCGCCTCCGCCCGCACGCACGCTTGCTGACCCTCTTCTATCATCTGGCTGACTGGCTGGCATGCGTTACATGCTATGCAAGAGAAATAGATAAAATAAATATATGTATATGTATGTGTGTGTATTTATGTATGCATACACATGTGCACTTGCTGTGCCAAAAAGCATTTACAGTTACTTTATGCACCACCGCCAATCGTCAACTTTGAAGCTTTGGCAAAATTTTTGGGTTACCAAGCGTTAAGCGAGGGTTGGCACATAGTACAATATGTGGTGATGCTACGAACATATTTCTCTGTGTGTGTGCTTGTGTTGCAGAGCAATTGTTTAAGCGTGTGCTGTTGTTTTTGGAATATACCATACATATGCTAGTTGCGAAAATAGCGAAGAAGTCAGCAGCCATATTGCAACCAAAATATTTCCGCTGACACACGCATACATATGTACATGTATGTACACATAAGTATGTATGAATGCGTGTGCGCATGTTTATAAAGAGTGTGGAGAAAGAATTGGAAATATGTGGTGCAGTGAAGGAATTTTGACTTGTAAGCGCATGTTGCATTAATTAAAGACGCATGGAATGTAGAAGGTTCAGCTGATATTTCAGTGCGCATACACAACCGCATACTCACACACATAAACAATAAGTAAGGGCAGGATATAGGGACATTCTTCTTCATAATACTGGAAATATGAAAAAAAATATAAATAAAAAAAAGGAAAATAGAGACGATTTTCTAATTCATCACATATCAAATTCGACCCGGACTGGTCTATAAAACTTCTAAAGGTCGTGAAGTCATAGAAAAATTGTCTGTTGCGAGTTATCTATCCATTTATGTTAAAGTCAATAACATCAATAAAGTTAAAGAAACAACGCTTAAGGATCGTCGTGCTGGCATTAGTGAGATATGAGAGAATCTCAACATCTCTGACTCTACCATTTCGGTTAATATTTTGCGCTTGAAGTGTGCCAATGACAGACTCGTACCAGAAGACCCGATTTTTTATGAAAAAACGACGCCGAAAAAAGGGCAGACAACATAGCTGAAGACTCTACATGCACCAAAAGCATCATTACTAGTGTCGAGGTGTGGGTTTATGAAACGGATGTCTACGGTTGTTGTTGTAACAGTTATATTTAGTCCCCGTTAGGGTAGTAAGGTTCAGATAAATTATCATCGAGGTCATTCAACGGTAGGCACAGGAAACATGCTGTTTCGACGTGGGATTCGTTGCATGCTGGACAAATACTTGATATATCAGGGTCGATTCTGGATAAGTAGGAGTTTAAGCTGCTACAGTATCCAGAATGAAGCTGGGCATGTGTCACTCTCGGTTCTCGCGGCAACTTGCGCTCGTCGGCTGCAATGGGTGGTGGTTTAGCTCCAAGTACGCCATTTACTGAGAGGGAGTCGGTGTAGGTGTTTATGGCTCCACTGTGAATGCCGGTCAATGCATGTCTGAAGTTAATTTAGTCCGAAGTCTGGTCGTCGTATTGTCTTATATCATCGACATAGTTGAAAAGGACCGCTTGATGGTCTTAGAAGGGGGTTTCGCTTCAAGCAGGTGACAGCTGATTTCTACAAAAACACCCCAGCAAAAACTGCTTGGGAAGGAGTTCATTATGCTCCTTAACTGAGAGCATGCATGCCTCCCAGCAGAAACTTATAAAAACTGTATGAAAAATCGAATAAGCTTGTATTAACTTTATTTTGAATAAATATTTGTACTCGTATTTAAATACATAAACTGTAATCTCAGTTAAATTTAATCAGATCTTAAGCGGAGATTTCAAATTAATTTCTCTTTCTTCGTCAATAATGAAGCCAAGTTTGTATTGCGTATACTTTAAATCCATTGACCTACAATTCTTATTTCTTTCATATATTATTTTGAATCCCAACTGCTCCAACCCACTTTCAAGTGAACTTCTACATACATACATACATATGCCTTCAAACAGTGAAAAGGAAGAACGAGGTGCTCGGCTATAACCATGTAAAGGGAGTCTACGTGAGTAAAGAAGTAGAAGGGTATATACATATGTATCCACATGCAAGCCGGATATACACGTTTTTATGTGAAAAATTATTGCTATAGATTAATAAAGGCGTAGTCAAAAAGTTGATGATTAAAAAATGGCGGATTCCAAAAAAGAAAGTAGTTTTTGTGAAGACTACTTCAGAGTAACTTAAAACATCGAAATATTAATCAATATCAATAATCTTTTTCCTTCGATTATTACTTCACTAATATATCTAATAATGTCGTGAGAATTTTACGTCGATCCATTAAAAAAGTAATTTTATAATCTAATAATTTCCAAAATCAACTACTTTAATCTTCAATTTCTCCACATAGTTGCCATTACCATGCACGCCACTGTATCGCATAATCATCAGTGCAAACATGTGACATGTAAACGTGTAGCTTCAGCTTAAGGGTTTCAATTTTGGCTATTGTATGCACTGAGAGCGACGTCTGATCTGAATTGCTCGGCTATTTACACTATATATAATTGGGACAACAAAAGCAAGCCAGCGACAGCAGCAGCAGCTGGGGCATTGAAAATGGGGCAATGAAAACTTAACTAAGTACATACATACATAAATATGTATACATATATCCAACTATATACATGTACATATACATATGTATGCACAAGTATGTGCACACAAATTGCAGTGATATAATAAGTATTCGGGAGATTCACCAATTAATTATCATATTTTATGTGCCCTTTAACTATGCAAATTGGCAGGCAGCAACATTTTGTGGCTATAAAAAACTTAATCACAATAAAGTTTGCATATTGTTTATGTATTTATGTTATCTATGTCTGTTTACATGACTTTGCTAACTCAAAACGATGCTCTTTGAAGAATTCTTTGGTATGTATAAATAAATGTAACACATCTGAACTCATTTTCATTGTTTTCAATTTTTCTTTTACATACATACACACGTAGCGCCATGTAATGATATACATACATACATACATTATTATACAACAACTTTTGCTCATTGTTTATTTGCCAATTTTATTTATTCACTTTTTACCTTATATTTTGTGTATTTTCCTTTTATGTTTGCTTTTTATAGGTTACGGGTCGACGTTTTGCCGTTTACTAAAGTTATTTAGACGTTAATTTTCTTTCTGGCCGTTTTACATTATCTTCTTCTTTATTTTATGTGCTACACTGTTTCTTGTTTTGTTTTTGCGCTTCGCAACGAATTTAATTATGTACGATTTCATTCACTTGCTAACGTTAAGAACGATATAATAAAAACAATAATAATTATACCCCTAAAGGTAAGATGAGCTCAGTCGATTTCCATGTGTCTGTCCGTCTATCCGTCGGTCTGTGTTCATACATATATACGAACTAGTTCTCTCCGTTTGTGCGATATAGATCTGAAATTTTGCAACCGTCCTTTCCTACAGAAGAAGCCGCTCATTTGTCGGAATCGCCAATATTGGACTACTATGGCATATATGTAGTTGTTATACAAACTGATCGATCAAAATCCAATGTTTATAAGAAAAGCTTTTTTATCTGACGAGATCTTTATGTGGCTCAGAACATTTCCCAAGAAAACGTTTCAACCTTCGAAGAAATACTATAGCATATAGCTGCCATTCAAACTGATCGATCAAAATCCATAACAAAATATCTTTTTAACCTTTTGATGCTACGAGAAACGCTCCTATACAGGTTATTATAGCTTCGGACCAAGTTAACGTTTTCTTCTTGTTTTATTTGGCGTTGTAAATATATAAGTTGGAATGAAGAAACACTCACCCACCTGCCACGTCTATTTGGATAGAAGATACACAATTATGCGCTTGTACACTACCGAGCGTTCCGATTTGTACTTGCAAAGTGCGCCAATGCTTCAGTACTAAAACTACTTATTTATTTCAATATAGACGTGTGTGTCAATGCGAACACTTCTTTCAGTAATCCGTTCAGGTGTATTGTAGCAGAAGCACTGACGTTAATAACGGTAAACACGATGAGAACAGTGACGATGACGTCGACTATGGCTGCGACGACAACAATTAAATGACGCAGGATGTTGTTGCTAGCTTCATTTCCGGGTGCGCTGCTCGGCACGGCTGTGGAAATGTGGCAAGTCTGTTGCCTCCACCAACACTACTTGAAAATATTGCAACACAGCTTTAAAATTGTTAATGCGTTACTGTTAACCAAAGGCTAGTTGGTCGAATTGCTGCTGCTACACACTTCTATTTTTCCCTAAGGCGCTGTTTTAACGCTTTAAAAGTCGTCGGTATTGAAAAGCCAACTGATGTAGCTATATATGTATATTGCAGTGCAAACCCGATTTTTCATAGATTCGAAGTATTCGTTTTTTTTTTGTTCCAGTTTTGCCGATTTTATGCAAATTTATCTCATTAGCGGAAAATTTTAGTACTCACTTAAATGCATTATACATTTGAAATTGTTTTTGTTTCTAAACAAAAAATGGGTACGCGTTTAGAAAATCTATTTGACACCAGACAATTCACTTTCAGTAGTGCAAAAATGAATTCACCAATTTTATTTATATTTTATAATATTTGTAGGTTGAAAATTAAAGTTTCATTTTTATATTTTTCAATGTGAAAAAACTCGAAACTTTTCTCTGCTCAGCTCCTTTGTTAAAATTTCAATTGTATGTTGTATTGAAAATTTAACGAAATTCAATTCAATTTCCGGCGCAAGTTGTTTTCCATATAAAGTGATTACCGTATATTATGTAATAATCCCGTTAAATTTCTTTTGCAAACTTGCATTTTTTCTTCATATAATTTTGTACAAAATGAAAATTTTCACATTCTTCTTCTTCAATTTTGGCGTACTTGCGTAGCTGTGACGTTATTTCTCTAAAATTTTCACCCGAACTGATTTTCTACTTTTCCGACCGTGCGCTCTGAGGCAGCATTGTAAGTTTTCGCTTGGCTAAACGTAGTCATCGTTGTCGCAGTCGAGCAGCACTCGGTCGACGTCGTCACTCAGCTCAGTGTTGATATTTCCACACAAACAGAGACAGACGTTCTATGGTGCAACGTAGCACAGGAAAAATCAATCTTTTTCTCATTTCATTTTTGCCTTCACATTCGCCTACTCACACGCATACACACAAATATATTTCTATACATCTATGGGGCGATTCACTACCCCCACTGCATGTGTAGCAAAGTGGGTGCTCCAACCACCCTCTAAACGATACAGTGAATGCTTTCGGTGTTCATTTTAAAAGTTGCCAAGTTTATTTTTGCTCTTATTTAAATTTAACTTCAAAGCTACGTTTACACAATTGTGGGTTAGTACAGTGAAGACACGTGGGATAACATATAGTACATGTAATTAAATAAATAATTCTTTACACAACTTTATTACGGAATCATATGATTGGCGGAGCTTTAATGAAGGGCTCTTAAAATGAACTGAAAGATGTGTAATATATGTATACACCACGAGTATGCAGGAGAGTCGGCTTACGCAGGTTCCATGGCAGTTTGGTTTATATAAGCTGAACAAATACGGGTTCTGATCCGGCCAAGGACTGTCAACAGCATTCTTCAAAGATACATATATGGGGTATATTTTCTACCGTTACAACAACAATAACATACTAAGTTTAGTGATTTTTAACATTTTCTCGGTTCTTGTTGGAATTCAATTCCCACGACAGTCACGTCTTCGTTAAGAATTTTTTTATTAGATCAAATACCTTTGTTTCGAGAAGGAGGAAGAAATCCGTATTTAAAAATTTATAAATAAATAATTACACTTGGTTCACAGAGCATGTGCCTATTTTACGATCTGTGCATGCTGATCATATATTTTAAGATATATTTTACTATCTGATCCAGAAATGTATCAGATATGTAGCTACAACTTATCCCCAAGGCAGCATCCTGATTGTGGAGTTATAGCTCTGGGTTGAAAGACCAGTAAATGGTTTCGGCCAGTAGAACCTGTTATTTATTGCTACCGCATGGTAGTATTTATTGTTGGACTGCACGCCGTTTCATTTATTTAGATCAAAATATTTGGATTCCTTTCATTAAAGAAAACTGTCAAGCTCTTGAAAATCACATAAATTTATATAAACATATTTATGTATGTAGCAGTTCTTTAACACAGATGTATGTATTTGATTAAACAAAAAATATTTCACTATTAACACCAACTCAGTGACCAACTTGTACAAAAAAATGTGAAGGTATAGATATTAATATTAAGTGAATACATACATCATTCCATTAAACAACTTTTTTAAATAGAACAGCATATCTGCATAAAGTTACATGAAATATTCTCAGCAAAGGATTTTTTATCTTTTCGCACAAAATCATATATACGCCCACATATAAGTTTGTGGGGGCGTGTACCCCTACATAATACCCACAATGCATTGCATTATATCGATTTTAGTAAATAGTTAATCCAAAGAATTTTGAGGAACAGAATTTGTATTCAACTCAGTAGCAAGATATCCAATTGGATTTTAAGTAAACAAACTCACAGCTGTTTTGCAGGTCTTCTTCCCATTCTTATCTAAGCCGTGACAAACATGGCGCAGCAGTTATAAAATCACAATCATTTACTTCCTCCTAATTAAATTCCAGCACATACACGAGGCTAGTAGGTAATATGCGCATATCGCAAACTCCAAATTTATCTACTTAAGTATATTTCTATATGTTAAAAAACATTAATTAACAGTTTCGCACCTTTTATTATTTTTCGCTTCTTTCTCTCGGTTCGATCTGCTCCAATTGTATCTACGTTTATTATATTCACTTGAAAATACACATGCAAAGATATTCGCTTAGCATACTGCTTTTATTAAATTAATTTTTTTATATAAATAGTTTTAGAACTTCATTCTTTATTTATAAAAAACATGCACATTAAATGAATTTTTTTCGTAATCGCTAAAACCACTTTCCTAGAATTTCCCCGACCAAAAACCGAGCCGCACGAAATCAAAAATCTTAATGAAAAATGTCCCATCGAAACTTGTAAGTGCTGCCACAAAATGTCCAATCGGAATTAATGGGTCTGTTCGTTGACAAATGGTAATAGGTTAAAATATATTTAACTTAAATTCGCAAAAACATAATATTTCATATAAAAAAAAGCAAAATAAGTGTGTTTTATTATTTATATATTAAAAATAGTTTTTTTAATACATTTTCATTTTGATTTCTGCAATTTTTTTTAATGATTTGAAATATATCTTAAATTTCGATCAAATCATCTGTAATCGATTATTCTTTAAAGACACTGGATCATATGTTCAGCCATTAAAGTGATAAACATTTCGGAACAAGTTTATTTGTTTTTATAATTTAATAAAGCATTAAAATAATTAACAACATTCCATATTTTATTTTTGTAATCTACGAAAGTGCTATATACGTAGCTTTATTTTGCCTTACTTTGTGTTTAATATAAAAATATGTCTCTGTTGGATGTTGACTCATGGTAAATTATGGGTTTTAAGTCGCAATACTGTTTACTAAAGGCTCATAAATAATCCTACAGGTCAAGAGAATGCGAGGCATGCTCAACGCTTAATCAGAATATTATACAAAAATTGGAAATACGTGAAAAGCGCCAAAAAAATTCTTTCGAATATAATCGTCTCACAACTGCCATACAAACTGAGCTAAAGCAGTTCGAAGGTGAAGTCAAGGAGCTCATTCAGAAGCTTCAACTTTTAGAAGCCGCACGGTCCATGTACAGTTTGTTTTATTATCTTCAAATTGTTTGTATTATTTAAAATGTTCTACTGTAAACATTATTCTGTCCCAATGTAGAGAACCCGATGAGCTCTACAATAGAAAGCAACAAGTGGAAGCCCTTCAAAATCAATTGGCGCAAGTAAACCGAAAGATAACGCAGGATACGCGTGGGGAGCGTGCGGAATTGTTTGCTCAACCGCCCAATTATTTGAACAATAGACCTGAAAGTTCTAATGGAAGCACAAGCCCCGCGGAAATTGCTAGTGATGTAAACACCTTAAAGAACCGTCAAATCGATATATTAGAGCGGCAAAACCGCGGCTTAGAAGTTTTATCTCAGACAATATCAAGACAACGAAGTCTCGCTTCACAGTTGGGACAAGAAGTCGAAAATCAAAATGGTAAGTGGCGAAATGTATAATGTAAATATATGAGTGCTTGTAAATTATGCATAATGTTTAGATATATTGGATAATTTGGCCGATACTATGGACAGAGTTGATGCTCGTGTACATGTAGAAACAGGAAATATTGGCGACATAAATCGAAGGGATAGTACATGGGGTATGTAAAAAATGCGAATATTTTTATTAAAAACATAATTTATTATTTTTATTTTATAGGTTATTGGCTAGTTATCATCATTTTATTTGTTGCCATTGTTATTGTAGCAGTTATTTAAAATGTGGGTGTCTACTGAATTGGTATATATTTTTTTCATATAATTTTACGGTATTAACAAAATGTAAGAAAGTGTATTTAAAATATTGTAAATAATTGTTGGCGATGCACATTTGCAATGATTGTAAAGTCTCTTGTACCAAAGCGTGAATAACACGATAAACTTGTAGGGCATCTTCACAGAACAAAACCTTATACTTATATGGCACTTCGCCATTTATTTGCGTCTGAAAAATAAGTTTGTATCAACGTAAAAAGTTTCATAAATAAAAAAAAGATTTTTTGATCCTATTGTATTTTTAATGTGTATCACTTCAACAATACCCTTATTACATTCAGGTTATTACACTTTAGAGTAACTAATTTTCACTATTCAATCGATTTGGTTGAAGATCAAAACATATTTTATCCAAGTTCTCATTTGGGATGTTTAATAATATATATCAATAATTCATGAAATTTTACAATTAAGCTAGATCTGACGCATATGGTACATTGGCTAGGTTTCCAACAGCCGCAACCGACAACTTGGATGAGCCAGCTTTCTTGGCAGCCTATAAAAAAAACGTCATGTATTATATTAATTCATTTCGGACGTGTGAAATAAATACCTCTTGCACTTCTTGCTGTGTGACACCATCGACAGCCGACAACAAGGAATCGATGCTTTGTACTTGTTTCAGATGAGCAGCTTGGATGCCAATGACATTGATCAAAGAGCTATCTGTGGAGTAGCTCTCCAAAATAGCAGCTTTAAGCAAAGCCTTGCCACGGTTAACATCATTAGAAGAAACTGAGCCCGATTTCAAGGCACGTGTCAACGCATCAACAGCCTAGTTCACAAAATATATATAAATTAGTAATTGATTACACAACATTTGTTGCGATAACGATTTACCTTGCCAATGTTTTGTCCATCGGTAGAAACCAAAAAGCCGAACAGACCAGCATCTTCATATGCAGCATTAATGGTCTTATATGAAACGGATGCATCGGTTACAGCACTTTGCAATGCTTTGCCAAAGGTGCCATTAATATTGCCACGCTTAGTGGCAGCACCAGATCCTACGGCTTGCTTCAAAACGGCAAATGCCAAAGCCTCCTTTTGGTTGAGTAGAGAACCACCTTGTCCAGCAACAGCGACATGGGCAACATTACCTGCTGTATCCTTGCGTGCATCACCACCATAGTAAGAAGTGGAGTTAGATTTTCCAGATCCAGAGGCCAATTCGAGGTTCTGGGCAAAACCTGACAGGGTGTTTTGGTCAATGCCAACTCCAACAACAGCGCAGCGGCTGGGTGTGAAGGTGTTTGCAACGTAGTGAAGCAATGACTCGCTCGACAATTTACCAATTTGATGTTTTGGGATGTAGATGGAATTACCTAAACCAGAACGGAAAGCGGCCTTGTGCAACAATTCTACAGCACGCTCCTTTATGAAGATTGCAAATGATTTCAATTATAATTTATGCAGTTCAAAAAGTATTTATATTTTACCTGTGGTGAAACAGACGACACCTGAGTGCGTAAAAGTGGAACATTGTCAGCAAGCTCCCATGGCTTAAAAGCTGGCTGTACAAGGTCCTGCAAATAACGCAATCCTGTCTCGATTTGATTGGCTGTAGTTTCAACGGTGTAAGTAACCAATTCACGATCGTTTGATGCACTCAAACTACCGCCAACTTGTTGGATATTACGAGTTATAGCAAAAGCAGTAGAGTTCTTGGTGGACAAATTAGCAGCAATGCGTAACAAATGCGCAGCTCCTTGGTTTTCGTAGCTTTCATTGCGCGATCCAGCACTAAAAATAATACACACGATAAGGAAGAGTTTCCATTTCTGAAGAATTAACTCACCGTAAAACAATGGAAACACGCGTAATTGGCAGGGAAGCTTCGGCAGTGGCGACCACTAATTTGTTATTCAACACAGTTGATTGGACTTCAGCTGCTTGGCCCAAGGGGCGTGGACACTGACTTGCCAAACCGCGTTTCTTTAAAATTCAGAAAAAAGTAAAAACTATTAGTTTTTGCTAAATGACAGATAAGTATGTCGCGAAAATTGTTTTACGTAACCACGGTTCACGGAGTTTTGGGTTATCAAACTTTTAAAAAGACTGTAATATATTAACTTACTGCAATCGAACGGAGGAAAGGCGCTTTATTTGCGTTGCATGCCATTTTTTCGAATATATTCGTTTATTTCTAAGGGCAAGGATTAAATCCAAAAAATATCGGAACTGAATAAATTTTCTTATTCGGCCCAGTCCTCACACTACACTTGACAGCAAAGATTTTGTAAGTGCTGCCAAGCATACATATAAATATGGGTGATGCCAAACTATGCAAAAGAAGTATTGACATTTCACAAAACGTCACTGGCATAAATTTAACTATTCCAACCAGTTAAAATGATGTCATATAATTTTAATAAAATTTTATCTAACAGCCTATATAAATGTTTTGCATTAAAATTTATAACATTTTCTGTCAATAATTAATTATTTAAAAATTACTTTTTCTTAACTAATATATGTTTATAAAATGAAATGGCAATACCGTCGTGGAAAACAAACAAAAACAAATAATTCATTTGTCATTTCACAAACGTCATTACGAAATGTACAACTGGTAAAGAAGTATAGAAAAACTAGTGAATTGTGTTTTGTGCTGTTTAATGTTAATTGTCTACGATATTTAGTGAAAAAGAATTAAGTTCTTATAGTGAAACAAATCAACAAAAATGGCATCATTCTTCAACAATCCATTCTCAACTCCAATTGGACAACGAATAGGTAATTAAATTATAAGAAATTGGTGATGTTTTACAAAAAAAACGTCCACAGATTTACATATCTACAAGAGTATAAACAATAAGCACATATTTTGTTGAGCATTAGGTATTACTAATATTTGTAATAGATACGATAATTGACTTTTCACAATACTAGTCGGCATACATATGTTTATATGTATGTGTATACTCTAATATTAAGTTAGAAATAGTGCATCAAAGCTTGCGAAAATATACAGCAACAACTTGTCTGTTTGGCTATACTATAGTATTTGTTTTATTTAAATGCCTAATTCGCAATATTGCGTTGCACAAATGTACAATTCATACATTCATTTAGGTATATGCACCTATAACCTGTGTGTGTTCGAAATGAATTTCAATATTGTTGACTCACGCCATTGCACTTGCGGTGAGCAAGGGAACCCTTTAACCGACGTTATCTACCATATACACAATTTGTTATTGTAATTTTTTTTTATATATGTACATCTGTTTATAAATATACTAAAGATTAGCTTGTTATGCTGATATGACACATGATATGCGATTAACAAGACCTATCTGAATCCAACTAACTGCAATTCATAGTGTGGAAATGAAAAAAATATGTTTTTTATGTTTTGAAATATGTAATTTTAATTTTTGCAACCATTAGGAGCAACTTTCTGCACAAAAACTTTTGTCTGTAAAAGCAATACAAAAACACATTGTTAACTCTAATTTAATGTGTCTTCCATGAAGTATTTTGTAGATAAGCAGGTAATATAATAACAGATATGGCAAATTCCTTTCTTATAAATACTTTAAAGGCACATACTTGCCTAAATTTATTTATACAGATATGCTTTAAACGTTATTTACCTTTATAAAGCATATGTGGGACAATTAATAATGTTTTTATTCATGTATTTAACCATTGATATATACATAACTATAAAAACCATTATAAATCTAAAAGCACATCTTACTTCTAATATGTGCTTTTACTCAAAAAAATATGGCACTAATATGCTAATTTTGTGTAAATAACAATATTCAAAACTCACATTTAGCGGTTAATCAGATTATTTGCCAATATCTTTAACACTATGGCAATGAATTTTAGCATTTTTTATTCCATAATACAAAATTCAAACTAATGTTTGATAATTGGCTTTTTGTTCTTTCTAGAGCAAGCTACTGACAGTTCTTTGGCATCCGAGAATTGGGCCTTGAATATGGAAATATGCGACATGATTAACGAATCTTCGGACACGGCACGTGATGCCATGAAAGCCATACGCAAAAGACTGTCACAAAATGCCGGCAAAGATAATCAGGTTATTATGTATACCTTGACCGTACTCGAGACATGCGTTAAAAATTGCGGTAAAGCATTTCATGTGCTAGTTGCTCAAAAGGACTTCATTCAAGAGCTAATCAAATTAATTGGCCCCAAAAATGATCCGCCAGCGGTAATGCAAGAAAAAGTATTAAGTTTAATACAAATCTGGGCAGATGCTTTTAAGAATCAACCCGATTTGAATGGTGTTACGCAAATGTACATGGAGTTGAAGAATAAGGGTATTGAGTTTCCACAGACAGATATCGAACATTTAGCACCCATTTACACACCACAGCGTGTAAGTAGCGCTTATTTGAAGACAATAAACTATTTAATAAATTATTGCTTTAATTTACAGAGTGTACCTGAGCCACCGCCACAGGTTGTTCAACAGACAATTTCACCACAACACGCTATACCCATGGCGCCACATGTAAGTTGCATAAATTATATTTAGAAAACAAAATTTTGTATGACCTTTTACTTTTTAGAATAATGGACCCACCGTTTTGAGTGCAGAACAAACAACTAAACTGCAATCTGAATTGGAGGTGGTTGCACATAATATGTCAGTGTTGGGCGAAATGTTGACCGAATTAAAACCGGGGCAAGAGGATCCCGACGACTATGCTCTACTCACGGAATTGACAGCTACGTGCAAGTATGTAGCAACTACAAAAATATTACATAAGAAAAAATGTATCTAAAGTAAATTATTTGCAGAGAAATGCAGGCCAGAATCGTCGATTTAATCGGACGCATCAATGACGATGAGCTCACCGCTGAGTTGCTGCGTCTTAACGATGAATTGAACAATTTATTTTTGCGCCATCAACGATATGAAAAGAATCGAACCAGCAGTAGCGCAACTTCGCCTTCGGCCATTTTGGGTGCTGCTATTGGTGTGCCACCACCCACAACTAGTGCCTCACAAGCTAGTGCAATACCAAATGATTCACGTCTAATAGATCTGGATGCGCGTGCTGAGAAATTATCAAATACATTCAGCGCCATGAGTAAGTACATGCTATATTTTTATTTAGCTTATTTCGGTACAAAAAGTATTTAACTTTTAGATACCAACCCAGCTAAGCCGTTAAACAAAGATATTGATGAGTTCGATATGTTGGCGCAATCACGGACCGACACTAATAAGTATAAATAAAATTCTTTATTGACACATGTGTTTTATAAAACAATTTGTGTCTCTTTCGTCGTAGTAAAAGTGATCTGCTAAAAGACATTCCCACTGTAGATGCGGCAGCAGGCAGCGTCAATTTGCCATTCAAGCGCACCAAGGAAACTGCTGTTGTTAGCAAAGTGAGTACACATTTTAACAATCCCTTAATCAGTAGTTGTAGGTATTTTTAATGATATTAAACATCTGCTTACATCTGTCTTTATATATTTTACTGTATTATATTATACAAATTTTTCGTTACCATATTTTTTCATTTCAATTGCTTTGGTGTTGTATTAAAAATTATATTCTTTGTTTTGTCATATTTTTCGGTTGTGTATTCAATACAAAAAAAAAATATTTCGTGTTTCGTAAACAAAGCCGGCAAGAGAAAACGAAGTTGATGAAATGGAGGCATGGTTAGGCAGTTCTGTAAGTAATCAGGTTAAACCCATTTATTTTATGTTTATTAAATAAATTTAAGCTACAAACACTAGGGCATGCATATTTATACACATTTATGCGTTATTATTACAAGCAAACCATGCATACATATTTGAGTTTATGAAAACCTTATTAACAAATCAAAATTGCAGAAGGAAGGCGCTGAAGGCTTTGAGGAAACCCTAACTAGCACCGAATTCGATAAATTCTTGGAGGAGCGTGCAGCAGCTGCCGAAAATCTTCCCAATATAGCGGCTGCCAATACGAATAGCAGCGTCACTAGCAACGCTGGTGCAGATAATCAAAAGAAATCGTCGACTAAAAAACCTGGTGATGATGATTTACTACTTCTATGAGGATGCAACTTCGATAATCGCGCACATAAAACATAACCATTTTTTAAATGTCTATAGCTAGCATTAGTAAAATGCAAGAAACTATATTGTATTTATTATAATTTAAAATAACGTTAGAGTTGGCAAATTATGTTTCCCAATATGTTATTTACTATATAAGTATTGTATTGCAGCTAAATGTATGGCATACCTTTTTTTCCTGCACATGCACATAAATTCAGGCATTGAGGCTGCGCGCTCACCATGAAACCCCTAAAAAAATTATTGAATGAATTCAGCTGTTGCATTCATTGTTCATGCTGGTAATATGTGTCCAGTACTTTTTTATATAAATATATTTACTTGAGTATCACCAAAAACACACTCACCTACACATATTGACCAAAGCTCAAAGTTGAATCTGTTTAACTTTTGTACATACATACATACATATATATGTATATACATATATTTATGTAAATGTATTGAGTTGAAAGTTCTGTAATTCGATAAAGACTAAATGTATTATTTCCTTACTATATTTGCGTGCATTGCATGTCTTTGATTGTTAACATTTTCTAGTAATTTTTTGTGTATATTTTAAGTTTTGTTATATAATATAATTCAGTTAATACCAATTGTAATTAATATCCATATTATTTGCTTATATTGTATATTATTATGCTTTGATGTACATACATATACAAAAACACATACATATTAAAATATTCATACATTTATATACATACATATATGCACATAATGTATTGGCTAATGGTAATTTCAAAAAAAAAAAGAAAAAAATTAGTGCATTGCTGGTTTTCAGTAAAAAAAAAATCTGAAATTGTTTTTATGCAATTTAAAGATAGAATTATGTATTCATATTAACTTAATAATTATAAATTTTATTTACAATCATTTTATGAAAGAAAACTATAATGTTTAAACATAATAAATACTACTACTATACAGTACTTTGTTGTGATTTACATTTGACATGCGTCAAGGGGAATTCGAAACAAGTATGCATGCCATAAGAAACCGAGTTACTCTCTAATTGCATTTATTCCGGTATTTATGTATATATATATATTTCTAAATTTTTACAAAACATAAATATATTAATATTATTATAAATTATTACTTAATTAAGTCAACCCTAAAAAATAGTATCAAAAGTAAGAAGTTGCACAAAACCCATAAATTCATGGATTGTGATTTATTTACATTGGCCACCAAACTGTCGGAACATTGTGTTTGGAGTAAAATTTCACAATATTTTAATATCCTAAATTTTTACTTGAAATAATGGATTCCGTTTACTTGAAAAAGATATTGCTGAAAAATTTGGAATCTGATAAAAAGTGCTACATATATTTACATAGTGAGTGGGATCAGAAGAAGCTTGTCAAATTATATATAAAAGACTCGAATACACAGCATTGTTATGAAGGAAAAATAGAAGTAAAAGATTTCGAGGAGGCTGCAGAGGAACTTGATATATCACTGGACGAATATCTGGATGTACTTAAGAAAGTGCTAACTACAGATATTGGTTTAGATGGTTTTGAAATTGAGTTGGATCACGAAAATAAAATAATGCGTGTGAATAGAACCAGAGATTTACACATTATGTATGTGGAAATACAATTGCAGGAAGCTAATAAAAAATATGATATGCTGGATATTGCCTTACAAAAAATCAATAATGAAAAGTCTAAAAATGAAGATCAGGTAATAGAAAAAGCGTTATCAAATGCAATCGATGCTGTTGAAAAAGTATTGCTAGAAAAAGAGGAATGGAAAGAGAAGATGCTGGCCAAATTTCTTCTGATATTAAATGAAAAGAAAAATAAAATAGCCAAGTTGGAAATGGAATTAGAAAAGGTTAGCACAGGAGGGCGGAGTAACAGTAATGCACAAATGGATATTCATGACAGTAGTGACGATGATTTTAATGCTTCTACACAACCGCTTACGCTTCCAGAAACAGTAGCATAATAAAAGTTATAATTTAGTATGTACAATAAGATAGCTTAAGTCGATAATTAATTATATGTTTATTGTTTTGAATTTATTCTTTGTATTTGTATTTAATAAAAATGTACAAAGATTTAATAATTTAAATGTTAATTTAAATAGCTTACAACCCTTCTTGGACCTGAACTTTATTTCAAAATGTATATGGGATATGTTAGTATTTGCAAATGATATATGTTTATTTTTTCAACTTTCTTCTGTTTCAGTTAATTCTATCCAACTTTTCTTTGTTACTCAGCAAACAATAATGAAATAAATAAAAAAAATGAGTTTTTGTTTTTGAATTCGAAAAGAATTGCAATTATTTGTTAACCAAAGTAATACATATAACATCTGTTATCCTTTCACCCCATTCACAATAGTAAAAGTTATTGGAGTACATTTAAAAACAGTTAGTTCAATATTTTTAAAGTAAAATTTATTTAAACAAACATTATGTGACTTTTTCGGTTCCTAAATTCCAACAATTATGCATATGTATACAGAAATTCAAATGCTGATGTACCTGCTCCAGTTTTTCCAAACACCTGCCGGTCTGATTGTGAATTATTGCGCCAATAATTGCATAGTAGATACCACATTGTTGTCATGAAAAATGTCAAAGTCAGTTTAGTTTGTAATTAATTATAAACAATTATTTTATCAACTGGACATATAACGACTAAAATTTAATATTTTTTCAACTTGTAACAAAATATAAAAACATCGCGGTATCGCCGTGTAATGAGTGATTCAGATGATACTGATATTTTGCTATTAATACCACCGAATTACTTTGCCACTGCTACCCCGGAGGAATTGGAGGAGTTTCAAATCATTCATCCTGTAAGGAGTTCAGCTACAGCGTTTACACGCGATGTCAATTACATGAATGCATATATTGGCCACAGAAATCATTTAAATCACTCAGAAAATAATATAAATGAAATGGAAGCGACACTTACAGAATCGAATACCAACATTGATGGCGCAAGTGACCAGCGAAATATGGAAATGTTTGTTGCGAATAAATATACGGAGCTAAACGAAATCAACTCACGCTTGAAATTGCTGGAACGCGAAAAGGATGCCCGTTTTACAGCCGCTTCAGACATATCCACCATATCGAATGGCACACAAGCAGCACGGCATAATAGGGAAGGGCTGGTCCATTCCACACCTAAATGTTATACCAACACTGAACGTCTTTATAACAAGGATGCTGGCGGCATTTTGAATGAAATTGATAATTTCCTAGGCGATCGAAATCGTGAACAAATGGATAATGTGTACCAGGAAGAAGTCAATAATCCGAATTCTATAATTACAAAACCTCAGCAAATGAAAAATCGATATCAACAAGCATATCCCGATGTAAAAACAACTTTGGGAGCTGATGTGAATTTAATAAGTTTAAGTGAAATCTGGGGCAAAAGTGGTCAGGGCACTGCCATTGCTTGTGCTGCCCCACAACAGTCTGTGTATATAGAAGAACAGCTGCGGCGTCAGCACCTTGAACGAACGGTACACTCTTTGCAAACGCGCTTACTTGAATACCAACAACGGCTGTCGGTGGCTATAGAAGTGGATCGTGCCAAAGATGCAGCAATATGCAACGCACAATCAGAATGTAAATCGTAAGTACTACTGTTGTTGTTGTACTACTAAACCTTTATGCTGAATATTTTTTCAAACTCTTTATATGAATATTCGTTAAACAGCTTGGATGCGGAAGTCAATCAACTGCGTGAAAAAGTTTCGAAACTAGAAGCAGACAATACTCAGTATGGCACTAAACTAGAATCACTACAAAAAGAATTAGCACAGGCCTTAAGCTTAGTAACTAAATTTCAGGATAAAAGTGAGAAGCTGGAAAATGAGTTATCGACAACTTCCAGGTAATAATTTATAAAAAATATTAATCTATTTGAGTCAATCCATTGTGCATAACAATTATCTATTATTTTCTAACTAGAAAAACGAACGAGTGCACAACTATGTATAAGCAACAAATAGAAGAGCTTGAACTAAAGATTCACGGCTGTAAAAGATCGGAAGAATTCGCTATCAATGAGTTAAACAAATTCAAGGATAAGCTAGTGAAAGTGGATTATCTAAATGAAAAGGTAGAATAAATGAGTAGCAAAAAGGAATATGCATATATTTATTCTTTGCATTTCAATAATTTACAGCTCAAAACACGCTGCGACGATCTAGAAAAAGACTGCGGTACATTAAGAAATCAAAAGGAATTGTTGCAGGAATTTCAACAAAAGCAAAAAACCCGCGCAGACGCCTTAGAAACACAGCGAAAATCATTGCAAGAGAAAGTAACGGCGCTTACAGAGAGCGAGGTAAACAATATTTTATAAATATAAAAATTAATCCATGCATAATAAACCTTAACTCTTAGATAAATTTGAAGAAAAAAATGGAACTTCAGCAAAAGACTCTAAAAACACACTACCAACAACAATTGGAAAATGCAGTGGACCAAAAAATGAAGGAATTTCAACAGCAACTAGACAAGAATGAGGAAATACTGAAAATAGAGGCGCGTGAACGTGAGCGTTTAATCGCTGAACGCGCCGTCAAACAAATAGAACTAATTAATGAGAAAAACGAGATGGAGCTGAATTTGCTGCAAGAGAAACAAAAGGAAGAAGTTGAACTGTATCGCATACAACTGGCGAATGCCACAAAGAAAATAGAAGATTTGGACTGTAAACTGAATGCTTACAAAACAAAAAGGTGGCGTAAATTTAAATGTTCCTACAAATAATATTAACTAAAATTTTGTTTGATTTCAGAGCTGTCATCGCGGAAAAGTTACACGATGTGATGGAAGATCAATGGCAAAAGGCATTGGAAATATTGACATCGCCGAGCAATCAATCACAGCAAATAAGCAATAATACAGAGTGCGAATCACCAGCAAACAATGAAAATGAACTAAATAAAGACGATAGTAATTACAGAACGCCTAAAAAGAATAAAACGCGTGATCGCATATTGAAAATCAAAGAGAATAATCTAAATAATATCAATGAGCGAAAGTCTTCGCCCGAACCAATGGACAGACTGCAGGCTTACATAGAATTGGTTTGTAAAATGCCTTATAAGTACATATAATTGTAACCTAATTTATATTTAATTGCAGTTATTGAGCAAATCGCCCAGTGAATTTGATAAATTGGATGAGATTCTCGCTTTAGCTAGTAAAACCAAATCGTCCACATCCAATAGCAAATCGGATAAACACACGAATTTCTGCAAGCCACCATGGCGCGGATAACAGTTTTTCGTTTACATTTACCACAGCAAGCATGTTAGGGTTTGATGCTGGAATGTATGCATACAAAAAGTACAAAGTGTAGCAGTATTCGCGCTTTAGACGAGCTTGTGCGTAATTATGTGTTTAATTAAAAAAAAATGTTTTGTTTTAAATTTTCTTATTTGTATAGAAATGCCTTGCCACCATAATTTACTTGTACTAAATAAGTATTTTTGGACATAATTAGCATGATATTACTTAATATTATTAATTAATGTTTTATACTCGCGTTTTTTTTATTCATATTGCGAAAAAATAAAAAATAGTTGCACCTCTATTTTGGTTGGATTTATTAAAAAATTATATAAATTATTCCTTTTTCTATTTTTTAGGCCTGAAATTTTTTTTAATTAAAAATAATTTTTTAATTCCAAATAGCGGATTGTAAATCACAAAAAATAAATTTTGATTCCAAAAACCGGAAAAATGTTAACTTCGGTTGAATCGAAGCTATAACACCATTCACAGGGTAATTCAAATGCCATATTAGTAAGTCAGTTTGTGTGGCAGCTATGTGTTCTAATAGTCCGATCTGAACGATATGTTCGGTGGCTTTAGCATTGACTTAGAAAACATTTTACGCAAAATTTCGTGGAAATATCTTAATAAAAAAGTTGTCTATACAAGTCAATCGGTCAGTTTGTATGGCAGCTATAAGCTATAGTAGTCCGATCTCAACAATATGTTCGGAAATTGAGGAGTTGCCTCGGACAATAATCCACGCCAAGTTTTATGAAGATATCTTGTCAAATGAAAAGGCTTGCCATACAGAGACTAGAATTTTATTGTTCAGTTTGTATAGCAGCTATATGCTATAGTGGTCCATTATGGCTGGTTTCGACAAATGAGCAGCTTATTAGCGAGAAAAGGAGGTGTGCAAAATTTCAGTTCAATATTTCAAAAACTAAGGGACTAATTGGCTTATGTACAGACCTCCGAACGTGACAAGATTCGTTTTGTAATTTGTATATATACATACATACAATATATTGCTTAAGATATCTCTGACATTACCTTCTGGGTTTTACAAACTTCATGACAAACTTAATATACCCTGTACAGAGTATAAAAATAAAAAGATAAAAATAAAAAACTTACCATATTGAAGAGACATTCTTTACAACAATAAATTATTGGTATTTCTGTAAAATGTGATTGCTTTTTAAATATATTATCTGTGTTTTAGTGAGTGTTTTTTTTTTCTTAAGCTTATGCTGTATAATTCATCACGCCATTACTTATATGCTATTTGCGGAAATTTCGGCGAATTTCCATAAAGTCCCTCGGTTTCCCACACCTGTATGTGCGAATCTTTAGTTAGCGCCACCAGGTGCTGATGTGTTGAGTAAACAATGCTAAATGGGGAAAAAGTGTAATTATTCACCACACATTTTTCACTTATGTAATTGCTGTTACCTTCTAATATTTGATATGCCTGTGATGATTTCGCTGACAAAACTCAAATTCCAGCTTGACCACAAACGTATGGTGCCGCCTTCAACAGCGGTGGCAATGACATTGACACCCACACCCTCCTTGATGTACGAATAGGTGGCTGCCAATATACGATCCTCATGCACGATGTGTTGCACATAACGGGCATTTACCGTATGTAAACGCAAGATGGATTTACCATTCGGATTTACCGACACATTCACGAAATCCTCGAGGCTCTCCTCGGTCACCTCGAAGCACTCATCCGGTGCCGCTGTTGTTGGTTGGTCAGCTGAGTTAATACCGTTAGTTTTAGCATTATGTCGCTCCGGCGATGTCTTTTGCACCAACTGCTGCGGTGTAGTGTGCACAGTGACAATATCACCCAATGTGGGACTTATGGTAACCACCGTTATTGGTGAGTGATGTATCTCCGCAGGTCTATCAATTGTGCGCACATAATTCCAGCTAGCAAATGAGGAATATGTTAAAATTATAAGATTTTATAGCACAAAGTAAGGAACTCACTTATTAAGATCCCAAATAACGGCAATACCATCGCGCCCGGCAGAAACGGCAATTTTGAATTCAACCGACAAACGTATGCTGGTTACCTCGTCTGTGTGTCGCAGCAGTATCGTTGGACCCGTCCATGTGAGATCGGCGCAATCGCGTTGTGGCGCATCTGTCGCTGCGCCACTTACAGTTGTACCCAATAACGGTGTCATGTTGCCAGTATCACTATCATCCGAATAAGTTTTAGTCGTCAGCTTACGAACTGCCGAATTATAGGAGCGTCGCAGGCCACGTATATAATTTTGTCGGTTCTTAACCGGTCGACTGCTCGACTCAGTATTGCCGCATTTGTATATACTTATGCGTCCCGATTTGTGACCAAACCACAGCTGATTGGAATTCGGATCGGCACCGCAGGCGGTGATATCATCGATAACTTGACTGCGTAGTATATTTTTCGGTTTCGTATATAGCTTGTTTAACGGTTGTATACGCACAATGTGATCGTCGTAGTCCCAGGAAATCACATTGTATGTATCGACCTCAGCACCTTGCATAATGCAGGATTTCATTGGTAGTCCATAAACAGCGTTGGTATTGTTGAATGACACTAGATATTCGGCTCCGGGTATTTTATATATATTACCAAGCGTTGGCGCCGGTAGCTGTGGTGAGCCCAAGTAAACGCCCCACCTTAAGCCACGCACGGTGGGCAATACCTCCTTCGTGCCGAGGCAATAGTTTAGCGATTTCGTTTGTGGATGTGGATTTTTGAATAATTGTCGCGGCATTTGTCCATAGGTTCTGATCATGGTCTCGACAGCTCTGCGCTCTATGGGGTCGACTGTTATTGATTCCAAGAATGACGGGTATGTCTAAAAGAAGTAATTTAAATATTTGATATAGATTCTAAATCTTACTTTATGACGTGTGAAAATAATTACCGCCGGATGAAAAACATTTATCGCTTCCACTGCACTTTCGCCAGATTGTTTGTAGCCGAAGATCAAATCGATCCAATTATGCAGATGATTGCGTGTCAATTCCGCCTCCAGTGCCTGACGATGTATGAGCACGAATAGACGCGAATCCCGCAGACACCAGGGTGGCAATTGTACGTCTTCAACGCGTTCGCCGTTTTGGCGCAAGCCGAAATCGAATCGTTCGAAATTTTCAAAAATTTCCGGTAAACAGAAGAATTCAGGTATCAGTTCTTTAACGTCTGTGGGGCTATCACGACTCGCCAAATTCCAGGTGGTCGTCAGTGAGTGAAATGTGCGATCGGGTAAGTCGAAATTATTGTCTGAAAAAGAAGTGATGGAACGAAAAATTAAATACACTCTTAAAGGGTTCCGCTTGGCGCCTAAAACGATACTAAGCTAAAATTTAAATCTAAATTTTGAGAGAGTTTTTTGG
The DNA here is from genome assembly GCF_023373825.1 of Bactrocera dorsalis. Lineage (NCBI taxonomy): Eukaryota > Metazoa > Arthropoda > Insecta > Diptera > Tephritidae > Bactrocera > Bactrocera dorsalis. The sequence continues at coordinate 21,595,528 of NC_064307.1, read as the reverse complement.
TGAGCGAGTAAATAAGATTTACCTTGATATCTGAGGAAATAGCTCGTAAAAGGCGGTACACGCACGAGGAAATGCAGCACCGTGCCGGAGTTCGAATAGTGCGAGCTATAATGATATGGTTTCAGTGTCAACGAACCCATGTTAGTCATCGTATTGTTAAGATACTGAAAAATACGAAAATCAAATTCAAGTGAAAACTATGAAATGCCAAAATCAGGAAAAAAACAAAATACCGTATAGTTGGCGACGTAGTGCTCCTCGTTCATTTCATGCTGCACAGCAACCGGCTTTTCCAGCTTGCGAAAGTTCGTGTCGTCAGTCAAATCCAATATATCCGACGCATAATTGGACAATATCCATGGAAATATGGGATATTGCATGAGATCATTATAAGTGCGGCCGGCAATTTGATTTAGTGTCATTAAGTATTCCCAATTGGTCAGCAAACCTTCGCGCCATTGTTGCGTAATAACGAGTACCTTTGCTTGATCGGGATGCGTGACGATTTTATCACAAAATACATCGTACATAATTTTATAGTCATCTTGATTTTGTAGTGAGAAAAAGAGTGATTGATTTGTATCCAAAAATATTTCGAAAGCCTTCTCCTGATGCTGATAGCGTTTCAACCAAATCTCACTTATACTCGAGATATCACAGTTAATATAGAAGTACTTGCAACGATATGTAGCCATAAAATACAGTTTATGATCGGTTATAATGATTTCACCATCAATCTCGCCATCGACGGGTAGAAATTTGGCAGGAAAATTATAAAGTATTTGCGAGTTGAGCGAAATATTGAGCTGTTGATCATAACTGGATAAAAGATATTCCAGCGGACGCACATATTCGTTGGTGAACGAGGCACTGGTGTTCATAGTAATATCACTGTTACGTAACTCTGTTGTTGTGTTGCTGTAATAATCCTCCATGAAGAAGCGCTTATCAATATCCAAATGGCAGCGGCGCATGCGTGTATGGACTCTCGACGGACCCTCGGTGTCGTCTAACTCCCAAGAGCTGGAGAGTAGAAATGCAAATGTATATTAAAAAAAAATAGAGAAAAAATTTAAGAAATAAAAATAAAAAAAAAATAAATAAAAAAGACAACAAAATGAATTAAAAGAAAAAACCAAATAAAAAAATAAAATGAATATAAAAAAATAAATAAATAAATAAGAAACAACAATAAAAAAAGACAATAAAATCAACTAAGAAAAAATAATAAATATAAAAATTAAAAACCAGAAATAAAAAAAAATAATAAAAGAAATAAAAAAAAATAATAAAAGAAATAAAAAATTAAAAAGAAATTAGTTAAATAATTAAAATTTTAATAAAAAAATAAAAAGTTTTTCAAAAAATAACATTTTAAACAAAAAAAAGCTTCGAAAACAACAAAAAAATATATTTAAAAAATGTAATGATACAAAAAACGACAATTAAAAAATATGTAAAAGAATTAAAAACAAAAAACTTGAACTTCGGCTGTACTGAAGGAGCATTTCTTCTCATATAAAAAAAGTTTTTCATGCAGGAACCTGATTTTGATTAGTCAATTTGGGTGTAATACGCTATAGTTGCCTTGGACATCACGTCTATGCGAAATTTTGTGAATATATTTTTTCAAATAAAAGTTTTCATACAAATACTTGACATTGATCGATCAGTTTATATGGCAGTTATATCCGATCTCAATAATATATTCGGAGATTGTAAGATTATCTTTTATAATAATCCATGCCAAATATCGTGAATATTTATCGTCTAATAAAAATGTTTGGCATACAAGAACTTGATTTGGATCGGTCAGTTTGTATGGCAGCTATATGATATAGTGGTCCGATATTGATGTTTCTGACAAATAAGCAGCTTCTTGGTGATAAAAAAGTGTATGCAAAATTTCAGAACGATATCTCAAAAACTGAGGTGCATACGGACAGACAGATAGACGGAAATGACTAAATCATTTATATTTATATACTTTATGGGGTTTCCGACATATGGAACTTAATATACACTGTTCAGTGTATAAAAAAATTTTTTCTGTACATACTTTTCCGAACGCTCCTTTGAGTGCCAGGGTGCGCCCTCGTGTGTCATGCGTCGTACGATTCCAAGCCACTTATTGTATATGCTAGCATCGTCATAGTCCTTCAACTGATACATCAGCAGCTTGCGTTCGGAATTCTTGAAAATCAAATTATTTATTATTACTACCAAATAATTTACAATAAATGCAACCAACCTGTAACTCTGCAACACGTCGCGTATTCAACATTGATGACTCAATGCAACTCACAGCCAGCGACTCCAAACGATAAACGGTCTCTTCCAATTTGACTTTCTGTTCAGCCGCTATTGTGGTACGATTCAGCTCGATGCGCTCCAGTTCACTCTCTAAATTCCATGTGGAGTCGTGTTCGTTTATACCCAAATGTTTGCAGAGGCGTTCCAAGTTCGGCAATGGTTTATCCAAATCCTCCAGTAGACATAACCACAAAAACGATTTAATTATCTTGCCATCACAAATAACAGGCGGCGAAAGTCCAGCTTGGCAAGAATTCCAAAGCGCATCGACAATAAAGGCGCGCAGTTCCAGCGGCCGTGACGGTTGCAGACCCCAAGCTATGAAATTGTTGCAACGCTGACTGGTGGCAATGCTGTATGAGACAATTAATTGGAACAGTTCCACCTCTGTGGCGCTTGGCGTGTATTTGGCATCGCAAATGGTGAAGAATTGTGCACAACGGTCGATTAGTAGTCGCAACCGTTCTTTGGTCTCCGCAAGTGATAATGAGGAGTTGGGCAGGGCTATAACTGGAGTGGTACAGGTGTTGTGATAATGTAATAAATTGTATATAATAAATGTTTGTACCTTTGAAATTCTTCGGTTCGCTTATAGACTCGAAGAACATGCGTATCCAAGCAAATTGCAGGCGCGCTTGCGCAGAGCGTAAATTCTTTATGACCGTGCCAGTGGCGCCCTCGTGCAGGAATGTCAGCATATTGAGTATATCCCAAACGTACTAGAAAAAAATTATAAAAATTATAAAAGTAATATAAAAAAAGATATAAAAAAAATATTTAAAAAAAATTTAAAAAAATATAAAAAGAAGATAAAAAAATATAAAAAAAAATAAAAAAAATTAAAATAAAAAAAAAAATATAAAAAATATTTAGAAAAAAATAAAAATTAAACAAATAAGGAAGACAGCAGGTTGAACAATACCGCATTTGACCCGGGTCGATAACTTATATTTATTTTATTATGTTAACCAAGTTTAATTATATATTAACGGTATTTAAATACCGTTCTCACAATTTCCGAGTCTATCTAAATTGAACGGCCCCTAATTTCTAACCGATCGGCAACAGTCAACTCGGCAACCCGAATGTACCCGAATTTCTATCAGAGTTTTTACAGAGTCAGCTTCGTACACGAAATTCATCCGTCAGAGAAAAGCCAAATCTGAAACCCGAAGGAACACTACAATTTCTACCCGGCAAAGAATAGTGAAGCCGGCAATATTTCACATAGTAATGAAATGTGTTTTACTGTTAGAACAAAAAAGTTTATTAACGGTAAAAGAATGAAGTTGTGAATATGTACATCAATTTTCGTACAACTTTCATTCAGTCGTTATATCACCTGAATAAAATGTATGGGAGTATATCTATGTATATAATACCTTTATTTGTCCCGCCGATTTTAAAGACTTTTCGCCAATCTGCGTCAAAAGCACTATTATCGATTCCTCTATGACGACCTCTACAACACTGGAGCCTAAATATAGATTGAAGAGCGACTTAATGCAACAAAGCAGCAAACCGGCATCTATTAAAAGTTGTTGTTGTTCACCATCCTGCAAATTTGCACAACATTAAATATAAACCAGAAATATATAATATTACAACAAACCATATTAAACATTTTGTAGAGTATTTTGAATGCCTGCGCTTTCAGGCCGCCATGATTGTTGGACATATTGATGACAACCGACAGTAGCGTATTGATGCCGAAGCGTTCAACGACATGTAAGGGCATATCACAGTTTAAGATCTTCGTTGTGTTATAATAAATGCCAGTGACCCATTCCAAACAGGCTTCGAACATCTGCATATCGGTTGTATATATGGACATTTGATTTGCCAGGTGTTGTGGATACAAATTTTTAACATGTTGGCTAATGTCGCTCGGTTGTAGGCGCTTCAATAGCACGGCTAGTAATTTTATTATGGCCGTACGCACGGCACAGCTGCTATTATTGCATAATACCAATATGATGTCCACTTTGACATAATGCTTCAGGACCTGTCGATTATAAATAGTGATAATTGTTGTAATGCAAAAAATGCCGACTGGTCAAATTAGACCCGGACTCTATTTAAACTGCGCAAAGCGGAAAGCAAAGGGATTTGTAATAAAATACGTGGAAAAGTAATTTTTTTTTGTTAGTCCGAGTCAAATTTGATCAAATGGTATCAAAGCCGTAGAGAAAACGAGGGAGCGGCCATGCTTGTATTGAATTGTTAGCGAAAGAAATCTGCACCCGGATGGAATTGTCCCTGATCTCCCCCCTTCTCCTTCAGTTGATGTTACAACGGTTCATTGTTCATACCTCTTCCACTGCGTTGTCCGGTAAAAGGCAGAGAAAGTTTTTCAACAGTGTCAGCAGTCCCTCCTGCAAAGCAATAATACCAGGCCAATTGTAGAAATCCGTCTTCACGAGCAATCTGCTGCGACGTTGCTGCGTTGTGGCCGCTGGCATAGCTGTCAAACCCAGTTGTTGGTTAGGTAGCGTTTCTTTATCCACCTCACTGCCATCCGTAGGCGCTGCGCATGATTGGGTGCTGCGTTTGCGCAGCTTCGTTGTTTCGGCATTTGCCAAATAATTGTGTGAAGCATGTCGCAAACGCTTATGACTAATTCTATGCGGTGTAGCAGCGGTTAGCGCCGACTTTCGCTCGACATTATTTGGGGGTTGTTGTTTCCGTACTGGACTTGTTGCTGAATTCCTACTGGGTGTGTGTTTAAATTTCATGCGCCAATTCTCCACATTAACTGGACTGAGCAGGCGCAACGCTTTCTTATTTAAGCGCGCGCAGTCGGCAACATTTTCGAGGTTATCTTCGAGTTCAAGCAAATTGCGCTTAAATGGTGAGCTCGTCGCGGCTATATGCAGTCTGCGCAGGCGCTTGACGCGCTCATTTTGTTTAGCGTTGAGATCACCGTTATTGATACTTGGCGTCGGTTTGTTGACGCCAGGACGTTCACGTTTCGATTTACGGCGAAATGGCGTTGTGACACGATCGAAACCGGAAACAGCCGATGAACGCTCCTTCACTGGCGCTAGCGGCGTGAGTAGAAAATAAAATTTCGACCGATCATGTGTAATGTAACATTCGCTGGGCTTTTGCAGCAGCAAACAGAGCTTCATTATTTCATCCATGAGTGATGTGGATGGCGGCGAACCGGCAAAAACGGATAAAATGGCCACAAATGATTCAGCCGCAGTCTTTGATATGTAGACGGGATTTGGTGATTCGATTACATAAACTTTGCATAAATTAAGCAACTCTTTGAGCAGCCCAGCTTCGCTTAAACGATCTAAATTTAAATCGCGTTGTGGATGTTTCTCACGTGTTAGCGCTAAAATGCTGTGAAAAAGCATGTCTAACACATCGGAGTGTTCGACGCCCGAACGATGCCAATCGGAGTAACGATGTAATACCGATATGATCAGTTGTGGGTATATAACGATAGCTGTGGTCATTTCACAGACTTCTAAGGTATCACCCTTTTTATTGATAATAGGCTGAGAGCAGGCATTATTTAAAATGCTACGTAGAAGATGCACATCTTTCGTGCAGCGATCAGTTTTCACCACATAACCTATAAGACTCATATAGTTGATGCGTAAAAACTCTGCATACAATTGGGAATCCGACAAAGCTACATTTAGGAAAATATCCAATGCCATATACTGTGATAACGAATTACTGCTCAGCTCCACAATCTGTCGAAATTAACAATTCATCAATTTTTACATATTTTTGTGAATTTTTAAATAAAATTTATACCCTTGCGAATAAGTAGAGGTGCGTTGAAAGGCCGCCGCATAGCAAAGTAGTGGCTTGAATGGAGCGTAAATGATTCTGTATCAGCTCGCCATACAAAATCAGGCCAAAAACGCGCGCCGCTGCAAAATTCAAAAAAATATGAAAAACAAGTAACATACATATTATAGAGTTTCCGAAGTTTCACTTAGGCTGTTACAAACTTCGTGGAAAACTTAATATACCTAATTCAAGGGATGATAATTAAAACCAATCTCTACTCACCACTTGAGACACTACCTTCTTTTGCATTGACTTCAGTATTAAAGCCCATAACGATATCCGGCGACTCAGCGGTGTATACCAGCAGACGCGACTCATATAATGCACGCATTGACTCCGCAACATTACCGAAATTAGCCTTCTGGACTCTAGAGATATTGACAAAACCATAATTAGGACGCCAGGAGTTCACCTGCAGTGGTGCAAGCTCTGAAAAATCCGGACCCATGGCAGTCAAATTTGCTATGGTTTGCCATGCTGAGAATTTACAATTGAACAACAGTAAATTCGTTATGCTAAATGGCAAGGGGTAACCATCAATGGTGGAACGTGATTCGGTGTGGCCACCGGAAACATTCGCGCTGGTGCTCGTTGAAACACTATCACCCAGGCAGATGAGTTGAAAAGCGTGATTACGCTGCAGGTTGCGTACATTACGAAAATGCAAATAGACAATATCTTGCTCCACACCATCAACATACACCTTCAGCTCTAAATGATCTTGATGCGTGTGTACACTAAACGCAATGTGTGTCCAACGGTTGCGTGCAAAACGAAAAGATTTCAGCTCGGCCGAAGCGGTCTCATACGATTGGTTGTGATTGTGATACTTGAAAAGGTGCATATTGCTGAAGCTGTTAAGTATAACGAGTTTGGTTTGTTTCAGTGCGACACGTAGTGGACCTGGCGTGCTGGTTGGAGAAATCAGTGGCGAGGTCGTGGTGTTTGAATTGTCACCATTGGTATGATTCGTGCCGCGGTTGGGTGTATCTCTTGTTGGTGTCTGATTGCGCTCCTCCATATTTTCGCTCTTTGGCTCTGTTGGTGTTTGGGCGAGAGTTTCGGCATTTAGTTTACTCGTTTCAAATACCAACTTCAGATCGCGGTTGACAAAAGCGCTCAGCAACACTTGATTGGTGCCAATAGATAGGATGTGTGTTTTCTAAATACAAGAAAATATTCAAAACTGTATTTAAAAAAAATTGAATTAACGGTTAAATTGCATTTACATGACTGTCTTCGTGTGTACTGCGTGCTTCGTCTTCGGTGGGTAGAGACGAGGGCTTGCTGTTGTGTGCACCTTTCATCTGCAGCCAAAAGGAGAGCGTAAAACCATCGTTGGACCATAAACGCGCATGTGTGATGGGTATAATACAGGGTGTGCGAGACAATGGCGTATGGGCTTGCGCGTTTATATGCTGATTACGTAAGTGATCGATATCCATTGTTAAGCGCTGATCGCTGGTAGAGGTGCACTTGCCGTCTAAACAAAAAAAAAAAAAATAATTTAAAAATTTCAAAAAATAAAAAATTAAAATTTGAAAAAAAAAAAATTATAAAAATTTCAAAAAAACAAAAAAAAAATTTCAAAAAAAAAGTAATAATATATAAAAACAAAAATAAATAAAATGTTACAAAAAACATATTACCAAAAAAAAATTATAAAAAAAAAACAAAAAACAAAAATTATAATATTTTTGGAGTACAACATTCTTACCAACTGTTACCGGAAATTCCAATTCAACCATCGCTTGAGGCTTTCGCAATTTGTTACCACAAATATGGCTGAGATATTTGATTAAAAGATCGACAGGCGGATTTTTGGCTGCCAAAATATTGAAATAAGTGCATAAAACTTCGGGAGTATTTACGTCCACAATTAGTTCGAGTAAAGCTTGTTGAAGTTCTAAAGAAAAAAAATCAAAATTTTAGAAAATAATTACTTTTCATAATAAGTATATGCCGTTAGAGCAACTCAGTATTAACAAGAATACCGAAAAATATTTTTATACGAACCTCTCAAACGCGGATCACCGCATTTCAGCACTGGCGCAAATCCACGTAACAAAAACAATGAGTCACCTATATTGGCGCGTATCACAAACAAACGATTGGCCAATTGCACCAAGCACTCACTCCAACCCAACGGATTGACGATGCATCTTTCCGATAGCTCAATTAGAATTTCCACTACTAAATGACAAAGTCCCTCATGTAGCAAGTAGTTACGATAACGTGAGCTTGGTTGAAATGAGTTCCAGAATTCAGCTTTATCCAATTCTGTCTCTGATTCGGAGATTTCCGGTATCTCACCATCGGCTTCATAGCCCTCATCGGCCGTTATGTAGTTGGTATCATTCTCATTCTCACTCAACTCCATTTCACTCTCACAAAACAACGACATACGCGTCGAGAAATAGTCGGCATCGCCACTTTCGGTGGACAACTGTCGCTTAGGCGCCGAAGTGCGCGGTGTGGTCACATTGCTGTGTTTGGATTGAGTTCTGGTGCTGTTAAAGGAACGTGCACGTGGCCGTAACGGTGATTGCAATACCGTTTCTTCACTGGCGACATTCTCCAAACCCTTGCTGCCATTCAAATCGTTGGCGATTGCGGTTGGCGTCGCCGTGTTGTTGGTGGTCTGCTCTGCGATTTTGAGCAGACTTTGTAAGGCCTTTACCACAGCGTTTTCGCGTGAATGGTCTTCGGTGTGCGCTGCAGCTGGCTTGTTGCCGCCAATGGTGTTACTCAATATCACTGCCTTCAGCTTCAGCAAATGTTTTTCCATCGTTTGTGCTAGAAAATTACAAATATTCTGTATTAATATAAGGCGTTTAATCTTTACAGTTCGGATATAATTTGCATTATGAGAGCGTAGATAAGATTAAGGTAATCTTAAAGGTGAAGCTGTAGTGAGAAATGCGTTGCTGTTGCTTATCTTTAAGATATCTGAGCGATAGTGTAAAGATATAGGATAGTTAGCGCTGCAGCTGCAAGGAAATTGTGCGCATGGAGTGCAAACAGTTGGGAGAAAAAGTATTCTAAACAAGAAAACATGCTACATTTGCAAATGTGTTACTAAAAGTATAACTGTAAGTTATTGTCCAATGAAATGATGTAACCCACAAACAAATTGTTTAGAACGGACCATTATGGCATATAGCTGCCGTACAAACTGATTGCTCAAAATCAAGTTCTTATATGGAAAACTTTTTATTGTGAAGGATATTACAGTTTCGCTGCCATCGAAATTAAAGTTTTTTATTTTTTAATTACTTTCAAAATTTTTAATTATTTTTTTCCTTTTAAATTTGTTTGTATTATTAGATATTATGCAATTACTAAATATTTGGAGCAATTAATGTTTACAAAAGTGAATAGCAAAAGTCTTAGCATTGAGCTATAGTCATAAATTATTTGTTGGTTAGCCTATACGAGGTTAGAGATGGTATAGAGAATGGTCCCGAAATTGAAAATCTCGAAATACTACGAGCTTTTATTTTCTTTCAAAATTAAAAAAAATATTAACAAATACAACAAATTTTGTTAAGTGTTCTTCCAGACTTCGATGATCAGAAGTTCTCTTTATTCAACGACCGTCGGTTATACGTAACCAGATTTGATTCGGATTAATGTCCAGGCCAAGAATAGTCAAATCGCAGCAATCTTCAAAATCAATTGGGAAAGGTTTTTGCCGCTACAACAACAAATACACACTGTCGGAAACTAACTGACAACAAACATAAGAAGATATTTCATAAAAAATCCAGGCACACTATTATAAATATTTGAAATAATTTTACTGCACATAGATCTCGTCTGTCCCGATGAGGATAGCACACATCTCTAATTGCCGCAAGCACTTGTATGGCTTCGAAGCATGCGTACGTTCTATTTAGCTAGTCAAATATATATATACGTTGGTAGATGTATATATGTATACATGCGCTTGCGTGCAAAGCCATTACCACATTTAAAAACTGGCAAGACTACCCTGTAGAAAAAAAAATATCATAAACATGATAAATTGGTAATTACCTCACCTTTTAGGAAAGTTAAGTCATAAAAGACATTATAACCGAAAACAAAAAAAAATTCAAAACATTTCTTCAATCCTCCCGACTTCCGGAATCGGAATATTATTTTGTCTTTTTCTGCCAGAATATTGAGGTTAGGTGTATGAAGGTAGCAATGTGTATATTCTAACTAATTCTTAACCTTACATATACATACATTTATAATTTTTATTAAATGATAGTACTGTTATTTAAGAAATTTTTACAAAAACAACTCAAGAATCAAAATCTATAAATTATGTTTTCAGATAACCCGAATTCGTCAACATAAAATCACAATTGACTCTGCCATCATCTAAGATTGTGATAGAACAGCTTTGAGTTTCCTACAGGGTTATTGCTATTTCGCAAGGATAATGTTGATATAAAGTTACTAGTTGAAAAATGAGTTTACAATGTATCGTTCATGAACTTTTGAGTTACTAAATGTAATTATAATGTGCAATATATGATATATACATATATACATGGCAGTAACAAAAGTATTAACAACTGTAACTTACCGCCTTCGTCTTTGAAGCTCTTGATGCAAATGGCCATTGTGGTCTCAAATAACCTGAGTAGGTAACGCTTACTATCACTGCTTGTTTCGAGCAAACAACTGAGATTCGAATCGATTTCTTGCTCTCGAGACGTTGTACTGTTATTTAAATCGGTTAACGAACTCGTTTTACTGCCACCAAAAAACGAACCGAGTACACTAAAAAATTTCGCAAATATACTTATGCCAATACTAAGCACGGCCGCATTAGTTTCGGGACCCGCAACTAGCATGGACGTAGATAAGGCATCGGCAGCACAGTTCCAAACCGAGGTGGGAACGAGCGCATCCACACCAATCGCTTGCAATGTTGTAGTTGTTGCCGGTAATATTAGATTTCGAGTTAGACTTGAACTTTGCTGATTGCGTACATCGAATATAACAATGCTTTCGTTAATTTCTGAGTCGACACTTTGTGAATTCACAGAATATTTTGAATTCCAAGTTTTCAATTTGTCTAAAAATGTTAAATTATATATTTCCGTATAACACTGTGCTGTGTGTGCGTTTGAGTTAAAGCTCGGATCGCTATTTATAGAATATTGCTGCGCATCCGATGTGGCGATAAAGGCGTCAATTGTTGACGCATACGATGCAATCGATGAACTAATCGAACCAAACGTTTGTTGTACCGCATCTACTTCTATGCTAGAGAGCAAATATTCCAGTGAACTTGACAAACAACCGTCAGCTTTGTTGGCTTCGGGGCTTATAGTGTTGTGGTAGGCGCCTTGCAATGGGGATGACGTGTTTGTATTGGTGTGTTGCGTTGAATGGTAGTGTTTTGTAGACATATTCGTCGATTTGCATTGCGAAAGTTTTAAAAATGTGCTCAATGCATTGTAATTTAGTGTGAGAATGTCGTCAATCGTTTTATCATCATTCAATTCACACGTAACGAAATCCTTTACGCTTCTAACTTGCGTTTGCGCGTCCTCAGCATCAACAGTTGCGCCAACATTTTTATTTAAATTGTACATAGTCGTGAATGCGTTCAAGAAACATTGGCTAGTCTGCAGCAATTCATGTATAAATGACCATTTAAGCGCTGTCACATATAAAATATTCGAGGCATTCAGCGCGTCTGCAGTTGCTTCCACCGACTTTTCGGCGTCGCTTGCTGTGTTGTCCGTTTGCTGGTTAAATGTCAATGCGTTGAATTGAAAAGCGTTATAAGCGCTGCTATTTAGTAGCAGTTTAGTGAGGCGTTGACTAAGCAATACTTGTTCTTGATTGCTTTCGCCCAAAAATGTGCCGTTATCGATGCCAATTTTGATCAGCTCACATATGCTATGCACTAACGGCGGCTCATAGAAGAGATCCTCCAAATGCGTTATGTTTTCTTCGTTGTAAAATGCTTTGATCAAACGTATATCAGCGCCCAAGTAAGCGACGAAAATATTCAAACAATCCTGTAAGATGCCCATAGTAGTAACCGCAGTATCGTTTGCACGCGTTTCACTCTCCGGAAATGATATGTTGATATGTGATGTATTATTTGTTGCTTCGATATTAGCTGTGGGAACCGGGCTTTTCGATGCACACGATTTATTTGCTTTTCGGCTCTGCAACAGTTCCATTTTGTATTGGCGAAAAGTGGGCAAAATGAGCTCAGCTAAAATACCAGCCGCCATATCGCTGCTTAATGTATCTGATATGTTTTTTAAATGCTTTAACAATAATTGCAGTGACGTCACTTTGCTTTCGCTACCCTCTGCTGTGTTGAGCTCCTCATGCAGCTGCTTATACAACTGTAAAATCTCCTTGCGTAATTCAAGTGACTTTAATTTAGCGTCACATTTGGCACAACTCTCCGTCGTCCGTTTATGGTACATGATATGATCTTGCGTAAAGATGGTGTAAAGTATGCGGCGATGTAAAAATTTATAGGTACAATTTTGATATAGAGGCGTGAGTTGTGAAATCATATTCAAACACGAAGCATAGGTGTCGATTGTATAGTGACAACAACAAATGCCAATGCGTAGTAAATAGCGTACAGCCGTTTCCTGCATATCCGTGGTGATCTTGGGTAGCAAATTCAGCAAAGTGCCCTGAAAGTAACAGGCTAAGGTCGGCACTTGTGTGTGGCAATGCACTTGACGTAAGTAGCGACACCGCCTCTGTGTGTTGCCACCGTTCGTATAATTAGCATTGTTCTTGATCTGCTGATCATGCTTACAGAGTTGTTCGTTGATCTTTAGCAGCGTTTTGAAGGTTAACTCAATGAGCAGACGCGCTTCGTCATGGGCAACAGCAACGTTTTTTATTTTCTGCAACACTTGCTGGAATGTTTTTATGGTTATCTCAATCGCATTCTCATTGATGAACTTCAAATCATGCAAGTTGCTTTTGTTGCCACCAATTGTATGGGGTTCTTTTAATTTATTTGGGTGCATTATGATATTTTGCAGCGTGTAAAAGAAAACATAATTGGTTGCGCTGAGAAATTCCAATACGAAATCAAGTGACGCGGTGTTGCCGTTTGTAGTTGCATCGTCACTTTTGATTTCTGTAATTTCAAAAGCATGTTTTTTCAGAATGACCGCCAACATGGTGAATATAAATTGAAATTGTACAAGACTTATGCTGGCTGAAGCATTGAAAATGTTATTGATGCAGCGTATTGTAAGCTGTAGCAGTTCGAGTTTGATTGTGTTGGCATTCTGTTTCGTTGCATAAACGACATCATCACAACATAAACATTCCAATGCAAAATTTAATGAGATCATCGATACTGATTGACTATTTAGATTAGCTTCCAACTCGTTAGCAACGCATTTCGACATGATTTGCACGAGCAGATAAGCGATTTCATCGCTGCTTATAATGGTATTACGAAAAGTCTCCAAACTCTCCACGTATTGATGCGCATCTAATAGGGTTGACTCATTTTTAGCGCCACAACGGTCGATAATGTGCGCGGTGCTATGCATGTCAACACCTGCCAGCTGAGGTGGCGCAATACTTGCAATAACAGTTAGTATAGAGAGCGGCGTATCCAATATAAACTCTTTCGAATTCCATTTGCAATTCGGAAACAGTTTGCAGCATAGACTGCAAAGTCCCTTTTGTGAAGCGATAAGCTGTGGAAATTTTCTTTTAATAGTAAATAAGCAGTAAATGCAGTTAAACATACCGTATTGTCTATACGTAAAAGAAAACGCAGCAAATGCTTGCCTAATTGATTTGTTAAAAAGTTGCGCAGAGCTATAATTTTACCCCAATCGCTTGGTTCATTTAATATCAACTGCAAAGTAAGCAATTTTAATTAGTACTAAAATGTTTTTACAAGCATATGTATATGTAAAATAGCGAAAGTGTTTATTACCGGCGTAAAACTTTGATTTATCAGTAAGGAATTCGTAGCATTCGAGTTGCTTATCTCATTTTGTACTAGATCAGTACTATCACATGCAGCTGTTTGTTCTGAAGGAATTGATGAGTGCGATTCGTTTATGATGTTACAAACTGTCTCCAACAGATAGGAGGTGATCTCTTCTGGTATATTGTGTAAGAAGCTGCAACAAAAATTAAATGAAACCATTCAATATTCACAACATGACAATAAGGGATCATACATATGTACATGCATGATAGCAAAGGAATATAAATGCATGACAGTAAAGGAACGTACATACATACATATATTCGAATAAACACAAACATTAAACGCTATACATATATTTCAAAGTTATACAATAATACTTGCCTTTTTATTCGCTCTGTCTCTAAAGCGTCGTCCTCCACATATTGAAAATAAAACAGAAAAAGTTCCATCCAATGTGACTGAAACAAAAGCATGCTTTATCAACAGAAAGTACTCATTATTTAAATAACTCACTTTAGCTTCATTGTCATCGCTGGCATTTTGATAATTTTTCCAAATTGTAGTTAATGTATCCACCAGCAAATAAGCAGAGCTTGTCGCCTGTGTGGCCTGTTGCTCCATTATTTGCTCGAATTACATGAAAGCAGTAATTCAATAAATTAATTTGTCTAATAATTGTAGTTATATTGCTTTGGTTTTGAATTGGCATCTGTTTCTCTATTAGGTGCTAAATCAACATACACCTTAGAGCAATTAGTAAATAACTGAAAAAACAAACAGAAATGATTAAAACTATGAAAAGTGAAAGTGTTTAAATATAAACATAAATATAAGTACGCGGATTATTTATAAATATATACATATGTATGTATGTATAAACTTAAGAAATTGTGTATTTTGATTTTGTTATATTTAACACTGTCAGTTAATTTTGTATACAGTTATATGTGCTCACAAGCGTAATACATTTATTTAAAACCACTGCAGTACACTTGCTAACTGTTACTAAGCTGCTGTTGTCGAGAAACAACAAACGCGATTTAATCGACTATAAACTATTGCATCTGACCGCTGCTGCTTGCAGATTATTTACTTTCTTGATGGATTAAAATGCATTCTTATCACCTAGTCACAGCAAGGGTGATTGAAACACATTAAGAACACTGCTCATACATATACGACCGTGTTGTATGTATGAACGTTGGTTTATGTTCTCAAAATATGTATATAAACATGTTAGAATAAACACAATTACCGTAATATTAATTATTTTAAAAATGTCATATTTTGGAAACAAATGTATTACAGGCTTTGGTCTAGTGTTAATAACTACATAGGATTAAGTTACTTCCAATCAGATGATTTTAATCTCTGAGATATTAGTTTCAGTAGATTTTAAATAGGGGAGTTTTGGCAACTCTAGTTTAAAAGCAAAATATAAACAAGTCTAATGGGCTAAAATCAGCAGGGCATAACCAACTTTTTTCAATACCCCAAGTGCGTAGTACCTCCACTTTTTCACAAATATTAGCAACAATTATTTAATATTCCGTTGTAATGATCTGAAGAATTGTTGGGTTAGCTTTTTTGCACTAAAACGGTAATAGTTCTTTTACCACGTCGTGCTAAAATCCCTATCGCTCCGAACAGCTGATTCTGTGAGCAAACTAGAAATACTCCAATTGGTAGCGTAGCGAACGGTTTGTTTTGTTAAGGAATAACATGTTTAAACACTTGTTCTCTTATTTTGTAAATAAATTTTAATAAACAATGCAAGTAATCTTGCCTTTAGTTCACTTTGACAGACAAAGTGCACTTTTGTCATAACTTTAGCAAGTGTTACCATATCACCACATTAAAGCTGTTGGCTTGCGCAAACTGTTATCGATATTTATAACGGAGCTTAAAAAACAACTTATTGACAATAGTTTATTTAAATTTTTAAATTTGCCTTATACCGACTAGTAGCTTTCAAATTGCAAAAATCCAGGAAAGTTAAGAAAATTAATTAAGAAATTAATTTTTAATTTATAACCTATGACTTCAAGAAAACCGTTACCAAAAAACAATTAAAATAACTAAAATTTCGTAGGACTTTACAATCCAAGCCATGAACTCTTCCGTTACCTATTTTCTATAGAAAATCAATTAGATAGTGTTCTGCCGAAATATGGCGCATGCTTTTTTTTATCGTTTCGAATACCTGAGTACGGTTTCCTCATATTTCATGCCAAGAAGAACAATTTTAGTATAACAGTGCAACAATACCCAAAGAAGTAGTTAGTTGCAGATTTTATATTATTGATTGGAATTATATATGTGTATTAACAAGTCTCTCAACCGAGCAGTCTATTAAAAATAACTTATTACACATTAATTAAAATTTATCGAAATTCTCAAAATGAATCGCTTGTTATCTTTCAAACAACTAATTTGCTCACTTCACTAATTTTTGATAATTAAGCTCCTCAAATTTGGAGCTTTTATGCAATAAACTAACAAACTATCATTCTGTGCAGAACATTTATTTAGCACTTTTGCCACGCTAGGATAGTCTTGTTTAGCACATACGACTGATTAGTAAGGTATTCACCTGTTTGAAACTTCTTAGTTAAGTATTAAAAAAATGTTGGTGAAACAGATGCAAAAAGTGTTGTCAAACAACAACATTTATAGCCAAACTGCAATAAAGGTAAGTATTTTGGCAACAGCCGGTGTTTTTTGTCAAAAAAATTAGTTGTAAATAGTCAAACAAATTATTTTAAATGTGTGAAATAAATTTGTGTATTATGTATTAGAATTGTGCGTATGCCAAATTTATAAGCTGCTAATGTCAAAACAATGTGAACTTTTCGCCGTGAAGTGCAAAAATCAGCTGAAGCTCTATGCGTACTTCTTGATCATCAGGTAGTTTCCTTTACAGTAGTTTATTGGTTTTTTATTATAAACCCGTGAAGGTTTCAATTTATAAATACTTAGTTGTCAGTTTATACTAAAATCCATGTATTTTTTTTTAATATTTGGTCATAAAGTTGTGATATGTACGATCAAATTTTGATAACATCCAATATGGATGTTTGTGGGCATTTGTATGCTGCTCTCACTCTCTTAATTCGATGGGGGCAATCTGGTTGTTGTTTTTGCAGCGATCTATGTAGTTATTTTTGTTTATGCGACCGTCTTTTGTAAAAGCGCTGTTTTTAAGAGAAATTAAAGCGCCAATATAAAATTATTGTATTTATATGAAATATTTTCATACAATTCATATTGATATGAATTGATGTACTTATATGCATATGTATGCATATGAACAAAAACGATTGCTAACGCTTGAGTTAGTATATGTATGTATGTACATATATGTTCTATTTCTATCATATTTAATTAAAAAATAAAATCGTGTATTTACTAAAAAGAAATACCTTTCTGTCAACAGTCTATGGCCATAGCGGCATATAATTTGCATATAAATTAGCACTCAAATTATCAGTAGAATTTCGTTTTGGGTTATATAATCTAAGTGGATAGGTAAACATCATATTATCTTGTGCGTTAAGGAACATGAAACAAGAAAAAACGTTAACTTCCGTTACACCGAAACTTTAATACCCTTCACAAATACAAAAAATTCCAGGAAAGATTGGCCAGTTTGTATGACAGCTATGTATGTATGTATGTACATATATGCTATAGTGGTCTGATCTTAACAATTTCAAAGGAGGTTGCGCCATTGAATAGAAAAGTAATATCTTATCAAATTAATATATTTACATATGTATATGACGGCTACAGTGGTCCGATATTGGCGATACCGGTAAACAAGCAGATTTTTGGGGGAAAAAGATCCAAAGCTAAATATCAGGTGCGATCTTAAAAATCTGTGGGAGTAGTTCGCGCATACCCGACGGATAGAGGGACATAATTCATACATACATACGTACATAATTCATACATATGTATGTAAATACATACATATGTATATAAATCATCTAATTAATCTGAACTATTTATGAGCATCCTATTACCCAGCACGTCACAAGACCTGCGTAGGAGAAATGCATTTGCCGTTTTTTACGTAAATATCCCAATCTATTAATAAATTATAATGCGTTACAGTTACATACATACATGCATATGTACGGACCACTTTGCAGCCAGCAGATATTTATTGATAGGAACGAATATTTTTCCGCACTTAAAGTTGTATAAATATAAATATCTCAATAAACAACCCACACTTATGATAATAAACTATAGAATTTTCGTAATTACGAGTACGTCAGGTGTTAGCTGCACGCAATATTTGTAACCATTACTTTAAACTTGTAATGCAGCATTAGAAATTAGAATTTCCTGTTTCAAAATACTTGGCGTGTTTGTTTAGCTAGCTTTAGGTAGTCTGATTATATTTTATAATTATTTATAATATTTTTTATAATTGAGTAGAGATGTTTGTAATCTTGACTGAAGAGTATAGATAAACGAGTTGTTGTCGTAACGTTTATCCAGGTTCTGCAACTACAAGCTCTTCTTTTGCTATGGATGGTGTTTTCACTCCAAAGATGCCATTCACTGGCAGGTAGTTAGGGTCTGCTTTACAGTCAACGGAATCAGGAATGATCTATTGAAGCTCCTAGGTTCCTAGAGCATATCTACTTGGATCACCCGTTAAAATAAATTACACTTCTTAAATCCTATCAAATCAACTTTTAAAGTTGTTATTAGATAACGAAGCTATAATAATCTTTTTTATAATGTTATCTTCTTGGATTTAATCTTAAGCGTTTGATTTATAAGTTGATATCTTAGAAATATTTTTTCTCATGGTTTCAGCTCATTGCCTGCTACTCCACCAAAGTTAAGACACATAAAATCTTCGAAAGTGCTGCTGCGGCCGTTGCGGATATACCAAATGGCTCCAAACTTTTATTCGGTGGATTCGGTGTATGTGGCATACCTGAGAAGTTGATTGATGCTTTGCGGGAAAAGGGTGTTAAGGATATAACTGCAGTTTCAAATAATGGAGGTTTGTACCGATTTGCAAACAACTGTTGTTGTATGCTTGAAGTGTCTTCAAATTTGCTGCAGTGGCTGTTCAAACTGATAACTGCAAATTTCTCTTTATATAGGCGTCGAAGATTTTGGCATCGGTATACTTATTAAGAACAAGCAAATCAGTAAAATGATAGCTTCTTATGTGGGTGAAAATAAAGAACTGGTGCGGCAATACCTCGCTGGTGATTTAGCCATTGACTTGACACCACAAGGCACAATTGCCGAAAAAATCAGAGCCGGTGGCGCGGGTAGGTGAACATGGGTTGAAATAAATATTTTTAATATGAAAATTTATTACGAGTTTTTCGCAGGTATTCCGGCATTTTTCACACCCACCGGTTACGGTACGCTCGTACAAAAAGGTGGTGCGCCCATCAAGTATGGAAAGGATGGAAAGATTGCGATTGCTAGTAAACCCAAACCCGTGCAGACCTTTAATGGCAAAGACTATGTGCTGGAAGAATCCATTTTCGGCGATTACGCGATTATAAAGGCGCACAAAGCTGATCCATATGGCAATTTAAGTGAGTACATGCTTATAATTATTAATAAAATAAAAAATAAAAATAAAATATATTAAAGTATATATTTAATATTTTGTTTATGATTTTAGTGTTCAACAAGTCCGCACGTAATTTCAATGCACCGATGAGCCGCGCGGCTAAGGTCACCATTGTTGAGGTTGAAGACATTGTACCAGTTGGTGCACTAAATCCCGCTGAGGTACATATTCCCGGCATATATGTGGATCGTATTGTTAAGGGTAACAACTATAACAAGCGTGTGGAACGTCTGCGTTTGCGTGATGATGGTGAATCTGCAAAATCGAGTCCGGGACAGGAGTTACGCGAACGCATTGCTAAGCGTGTAGCTTTGGAGTTCCGCGATGGCATGTATGTCAATTTGGGCATAGGCATGCCAGTGTTGTCGTCAAATTATATACCAAAAGGCATGAATGTCATGTTGCAATCCGAAAATGGTATATTAGGTTTGGGACCGTTCCCAACCAAAGAACAAGTCGATCCCGATCTAATTAATGCTGGCAAGGAGAGTGTTACCGTTGTGCCTGGTGCGTCGTATTTCGGTTCCGATGACAGTTTTGCCATGATTCGTGGCGGTCATGTCGACATAACCATACTCGGTGCGATGGAAGTGTCGGCAACCGGTGATTTGGCCAATTGGATGATACCCGTGAGTAGTTAAGAAAGAAAAAAAAAAAATGGATATATGTTATAAAAATTGTCATATTCGCCAACAGGGCAAGCTTGTGAAGGGCATGGGTGGCGCTATGGATTTGGTAGCTGCTCCGGGCACCAAAGTCATTATCACAATGGAGCATAACGCCAAGGATGGTTCACCGAAAATTTTGGACAGATGCACATTACCTTTAACGGGTCAAGGCATAGTTGATCTGATTATTTCGGAGAAGGTTGGTTACAAAAAAATTTGATTTTATATTAATTTTGTGCAATAATGATAGAAAACAGGATTGCGCCATTCAAATGGAGGTGACGTCATAGACTATAGGATGCAAAAAGCAACAACAAAATACTTTCAAATGGCCTGTAAATTGTAAAATATAGCCTATGACGTCACCAGTGCATTTTTTTTTTAATTTTTGATCATAACTGTC
The DNA here is from genome assembly GCF_023373825.1 of Bactrocera dorsalis. Lineage (NCBI taxonomy): Eukaryota > Metazoa > Arthropoda > Insecta > Diptera > Tephritidae > Bactrocera > Bactrocera dorsalis. The sequence continues at coordinate 21,574,766 of NC_064307.1, read as the reverse complement.
ACAGCCTAAACCGAAGCTAGTGTTATCACTAATGATAATTAAAATTATTGCAATGGCGTGGTCTCTATCTCTATCATTCTTGAATTATGCCCACTTCCACTATATAAAAACCGTTATAATTTTATAATTTATTTTTTTTAGGCCGTTTTCACTGTAGAAAAAGGCGTTGGCTTGACTTTGACTGAAATTGCTGACGGTTACTCGGTGGAGGACCTGAGATCTTGCACAGGCGCGCAATTCGAAGTTTCGCCCGATCTTAAAAAGATGGCTCAAATTGATGAAAATTAGTGATTACTGTGTGCCTTCCTGACCGTTCAATTGTTGTCGTGTATTTGTAAAATAATTGAATATTTTTGTAAGAGTTCTATTAAGTCAAAGAACTGTTGCTTTGTCAAAATGAGTAAACTTAAAAGTGATACGTCTGCATTTATTGTACTAAGTATATTGTATTTGGTATTTTACACGATGTTAAATAAAACGAAAATATATTTTTTTACCACCATTCGCAATGTAAGCTATTCGAAGAAATATGTGATAATATCAAAAATCCCGTTAGGAATTTTAAAAATAAAATTTCGGGGGTTAGAAAATCTAATTGTCAAATTTTCGTATTATGTTCATATAAATGCCTCAAATTGCAATAGATTTTCAGCTGTATTCATTGTTTATGGTACTTTGTCCTTAGCAGAAGGTTAAAAGGTTAGACGTGCTTTTTCTGAGCTTGGCGATTTTCGTTTGTTAAAAGCTCACCCTTTGATGTTTGTTCGTGATTGGTCAAAAACGGTACCGTAGCGACGCGCCAGCCTCTATATTCGTGGGATATCGACTGGAAAAATTGGTGCTCGGAAATGGCAAGGTGTGGGCTATAAGGCGTTGAGATGAAACTTCCCAGCCGATGCTTTCCAAATAGTTTTCAACCGGTTTTGTAACATGAGGTCGAGTATTGTCATAATGGAATTTTATTGCCTCGTGTCTAGTTGCAAATTCCGGGCGCTTTTTAAGGCATTTGCTTCAATTTGATTTGATGATTTGTTGTCGGTAGCGTGTCCAATTAATGTTATCACCCGGTTTTAAAAGCTCATAATACAGCTCGCCCCTTTGATTCTACCAAATATAGTGTATTACCCTCGTAATGGATATTTGTTTTACCGATACAAACAATTCCGATATCGTAGAACCGGCTGTCTTGCGAGTTGCTCTTCATGACCATTCTGCTTTGCCGTTGATTTGGCAGGTTGGTCTGGTTTCAAAGCTGATTTTTAAACTCTTGCAACCTGCTGCTACAGGGAGAGATAGATATATGTAGAGTTATGTATAGGTATATAAAAGTTGAAAACCGGGGGACTGTTTGTCTGTCCGTCCGTCCGTGTAAGCTGTACTTTGATGAAACTCGGTATGAGGGTTCTTTAGTACAAAAAAATTTCGAGTTCGTAGATGGGCGTAATCGGGCCACTGCCACCTTTTCAAGACGACATTAACCGGAAACCTATAAAGTGCCATAACTAAGCACTAAATTAAGATACAAAACTGTAATTTGGCTCAGGGGATCGCAGTAGCACCAGTGGGAAAAAATTTTGGAAAAGTGGGCGTGGTCTAGCCCTCTAATAAGTTTAAGTTACATATCTCCTAAACCACTTAAGCTACAACAACCAAATTTTCTGAGTACAAATCTTATAAGAACTTCTACCAACAGTATGAAAATGGATGAAATCAAAGGATAACACCGGGCACTCCCATATAGCGGTACTGTTAAAAACTACTAAAAGCGCGATAACTCATTAATCAAATACAACAGAATTATAAAATTTCACCTCCGAAATGATAAGAAAAGGCTTTAAGGAGCCGGCATGTGAAAATTGGACCAAAAATTGCTCAAAGCAAAACAAAACCGTTAAAGACCCTTGGCACCAAATACGTGGACCCTGGTACCTATAGTTGATCTTTTACCGAAAATATTGGTTAATGTATAGGATATGTAATTGAAATTATGTGAGAATTCTTTCTTGACACTATTCACTCTGTGTATGAAAAATTGGTTGGATCGGATCAATACTTCCCTGAGCATCCATATACATATGTACCTCATATAAAGATTTTCGAACTGACAGGTGACTTTATACTGGATATAACGCCAAATATTCGTGTAATCTCAATGAAAATTGTAGAACGTGTTTTGCTCATATTCGTAACAGTGTATCTTTGTGCCTAAAGTAGATACAATTGAGCGAAAACTTGATCTAGCCACTATATAACTAATAACAGGATTTTCGAACATCCGGCTGACTATACTTCATATGATTGTTGATGGTATGTGCGGTACTTTATTGAGTCTCAGCGAACATTTTTTGCTACATATGTTACAAGTTAATAAAATGTGGTATTGGCTGAAATAAATAAAATCCGGTCCATACTACCTCGACTCCCATAAACTACGTATGTATAATGATTTTCGTTTTTCTAACAAGGCTTATGCCGAATATGTCAGTCAGTTTATGAGTTATATTTGTAGAGTATATCTTTATATATATAAATCTTCTGACCGTGTGTTTGCATTTGAACTGCTCCTAAGGTATTTCCCTGGCTTTGATTCTTGCAAGTTGCAAGAGTATAAAATGTTCGGTTGCACCCGAACTTAGCCTTCCTTACTTGTTTTTTTTTTTATTATTTTTTTTTTATTACAATTATATTTAATGCGCTATGATGCATTAGCTCATCTGAAATTGTCAATTTATTTATTAAAATTTAATATAAATAATACAAATATATTGCGATGTGGCAAGTCAATTGCTTTCAGAAAGCATTTAGCTCTCAAAGAGTATTGATATCTCTAATCAATATGTACTACTCGTTTTGTAAGACAATTATGTGGTGTAATTTGAACCACTTAACGCAAATTTTGATTTCAGTATGCCGTTAAGTAAACTTAAGATTTCAACGACTTTCGGAAAGCATTTCACTTGCAACATCTAATTGCAACGTAATGCGAAGTGAATTTACATTTTAGCTTATAACTTTGCTCATATCTTTGAGAGTTTTCGATTGTCGAGCCGCTTGCAACACCTGTTTGTTCAACGCTAGGAAAATTTCGATCTTTTTCATTTCGTTTTCCCTGCGACAGACCGTACAAAATTGTGACGTCAGCAAATGTAGGGGACTGCGAAAATAATATATTTTACTAATGTTCAATGAGTTTCTCTTGTGCGCCCAACAATGTAGAATTATCTCGCTCAGTAGCATTATGAAGAACAAGCCTAGGGAGCAGCAAAACAAGGTCGGTATAAGAAATAATTGATAAGTCTGCTTGTGATAGCCCAAAATGATATCCTGTGGAGGAGTGTGTGTGCTTTAATATTTATTTTATTTTTTGTTTTACTCTTACATTGTGACAAAAAAGCAACCAGAAATTGTAACTAAATTCTCCGGGAGAATGATATTTCAAAAAAATATATTTTGCTAAGTTGACAGGAACATCGATCGAAAAGATAAAACCGGATACGCTGAACGAGCCGAAGGCCATCCCAAAAAGTGCTTATGAAAGGTGTTTCGAGAAGTGGAAAAATCGTAGCCAAAAGTGTATTACATCTGGTGGGGATTATTTCGAAGACGACAAAATAAACATTGATAAAAAAAATAAAATATTTTGCGTTTTATTTACAATTTCCGGGTACTTTTTTGTCATAATGTATTGCTGTTAAATTTAACATACATTCTTCACACCGTCCATTTTGATGAAATCCTCTTTTTTATAAAGCCGAGGGGCTTCTCCTTCACCATCCATCGGTGTGGTGGCTGCTGGTGGGCTGCCGGCATTGCAGAAGTTCTGCCCCTCCGTTTCTTTTTCGTTAGGGTCACAAAGAAACTCCTTTGGTATTTGAAAATTATTATGCTTGACATAGCGCACCTTTACTTTCGTTTCGTTTAAGGGCTCACCAGTTTCCAAATCCAAAACTTGTTGCCTTACATTGGACAAATCACGGTGGATGTAATGGAGTTCACCCGTCTCCGAGTTCTATAAATAATATACAGAGATAAGTTATAAGTCAGTGGAAGTATTAAAGCAGAATTATTTTCGTATACATATTTAGATCGACAAGGTCATCAAACCACGCAAGGGGTTGATTGTAGTCAGTTGTTGAAGAAAAAAATCTGCGAAACATTGTTACTGAGTACCGGCCCGCAGAGAACTCAGGGTCATTGAAAAATTATGCGCGAGGAGTTGGCTTAGGTTAGGTAAAACTGGTAGGCCAATAAGCCACGCACAGGCCAGTTTTGGTCCTTTGCGATAGCAGATGGAGTTCAGTTTCTAAGTTCAAGAAAAGTAGTCTTCCTTTAGGATGCCTACGCTTGACATGAATTTATATGTATAGACAGTGTATAATAACGTGCGGACCCCAGATGCTTAAAGCGTGGTCTTGCCCATGCGGGACAAGTACACAAGAGATGGTCCATTGTTTCCCTGATGCCTTGCTTTAGACATTTCCTGCAGTCTTCTCCATCTGTCAGCCCCATTCCGCGGGGCGTGTGCCGCCACTAGACGGACGCGAGGCGATAGCACTTGCCTTCACTGAAGATTGGTGAAATCTGAACTGAGTTGAAAATGAAGCTCTATGATGGCTTAATTATGCTAATTTGAAGATCTCTATGTTCATTCCAACCTCGTATTATGTCTTTATAGTATCAAAAACCAAAATAAACATCCACAAAGAGAGTCTTTATGTCGAAAATTGAAACCATTTATTGGCGTTCGCTAATGTATCGCTTTAACAATGTTTTCCGATTATCGCTAGCCTATCATGCCTAGCATATCTGGAATTCGACGTAACGCTTAATGAGCTATAGTATAGCTATCAATCGAAATTACGAGTTTTACAGGTAAACGACAAACAAATGTTATTACGAGATACAAGTATGTTTTCTTATACTTAGCATTCATCAAGGTGAATAGTTAGTTATAAATAAATTTAATAGATAAGTACCTTTTTAATTTATTGAATAAGAATGTTTGATTTGGTGTTGTAATCATCATTCGACAAATATCATACAAGGCTTTTATCTCAGAGAACAACAAAAATGAGGAGTGGAACATACGTACATCCATATATCAGCTCTAGCTCTCTTAAGAACTTTTATAATAACTTGATTACATGTAACTATGAAATATTGATATTAGGGCAGAAGGCCGTCGATTATTCTGGGTATATGGTGTGGTAAGGTTCTTTTACATTTAAATTATCTCGGAAGCGAATTTTTAAGCATCGAATGAGTTTCTGTCGCAAAAAAAAACTGTTTATAAATCCTGAAAGATGCTCGGGCATTGCTTGTGTGCTAAGTTTGCGTAGAAAAATGAAGGAAGAGTATTTGCATGATCAGAAGACTACATTGAGTTCAATACCATCATTTAGCCAACGCTTAGTGTTTCATATCAATTTGAAAATTTGCAGACGACATTTCTTCTCCAAGATGCTGCACATTTGTCGGAACCACCGATATCAGACCACAAAAACAAGTTATCCTGTGGTAATTATTATAATTCGACGAGATATTTCCACAAAATTTACCACGGATTATTCTTCAAAGCAACAGTATAATCTGGAAAGGTTTCCGATCGATGAAATTTTGAAGTTTTATTTAAATCAGTTTAAGTATGTTCTTCAAAGCGATGAATCAACGAATGAGAGAGTTAAATTGATCAATGAAAGGGATGTATAGATTGCGCTGTTTTTAATTTCTGAGGTATCCTTGATTTGGTAGATCAGGTCATGTATAGCTGAAGAGTCCTAAAATCTACTTTACAACTAAACGCTGCTTTGATCGATGAATTGTCGGAGTGCAGTTTCCGTATAAAAATTCACTGAAGTTTCCTTTTAATTTAGTCACGGCTTATGTTGGAAGAAGTCTGCCAAATAAAATGTATACATATGTATGTATAGTACTTAAGAATTTTCGCCAATAAAGATCGCTAAGATAACTCGAAATTTTTTGTGCCCAAAATAGACACTTCTTCCAACTAATCTCCACTGTTTGTTCTCGAATTGTTGAAAATGATGTTTAGAACTCCATCAATAGTCGCTTTAAGCATGTGGTCTAACAGTCTGAGGCTCTTAGGCTCAAGCAAGCATAGAAATAGTTTCTACTATCCCTATGTTCAAGACCTTTCCAAAAAATTTAGTAACACTGTTATTTCTGACATAAGAAAGCTTCTCTTCAGCATCAGCTGTTTGGATTGAACCTCTTCATTTCTAGCATAACAAAAGAAAGCTCACTACTTGAATTGTGCGAGAAAAAATATTTGCACCAGCCCTCTGAGAACTCCGGACCCGGGAGGAATTATCTGCTAAGGGGGAGTTCTGTCTTTCATACCGGAATTTCTCAAACCATTTGGTGGTGTTCGCTAATGTATCGTTTCACCAATGTTTTCCTATTACCGCTAGCCTATCAGCAATGGCCGTCTTAACTTTTTGAACTAGCGTATCTGGAATTCGATGCAGCGCTTAGTGAGCTATACTGTACAATATTGATAGATATTATGGGTTTGAAAGGTAAGCAACAACCAAATTTATTCTGAGATATGTTTTCATATACATACTCGTACATACTCAATGGTCACCGAAGTGTTCAAATAGTTATGAGCACATTTAATGCAAAAGTTCCGACGTAAAATATCTATAATTCATTTCTAGATAAGAATGTTTCATTTGTTGTCGTAATCATTCGACAGATATCACACATAAAGTGTATATCAGAGAAAAACAAATGCGTACTTATGTACTTAACCAGTGGTAGAAAGAAACACGGTTTGTACTCGCTTTAGTAACTAGGCGCTGATAATTTTTTAAAATTTTTTGGAGTTTTGAATATTGTTTGAGAAATATGAGACACCACAAATGTTTGTGATAGCGGAACATTTCTTATTGTGGTAAGCAATAAGAGGAATATACAACCATTTTGGTTGCGACCTTCGTTTATGGGCAGTGGCACATTTTTAAAAAATAGGGAATTTTTGTCTGAAATTTTAATATTTTATGTTATTTACCATAAATATGGGTATGGAAAATTTTTATTGTATTTTAATTATTGATATAGCAACAAGGCTTACTAATTCCGCACAAGGGAATTTTGGAAAACGAAAATTCCTCCAACCTACATATCTGTAGAATTAAGAGTCTAACGGAATTTTTTGAAAAAGTGTCAAAACTATGGCGCTAAAGTGCCAACTGGAGAAAACACTAAGCTCCCATGGTGCCAAAGTGAACAAATTCGTTACGAAATTACTTAGAATATGCTATCTTAACGACAAATTAAGCACAAATTAGATCTTCTCGTCTCACTCAGCCAATTCGCATGAGTTTTAAGCCCCATACCCACAATAAAGTGTACAAAACTTTAGTCCAAACCGAGGCTGGCTGATGTTCATAAGACAAAGCGGTCGAAACTTGCCCGAAAATGCATGTCTTGGAGTGATAAATGGCGGAATGTTATTCTTTTGGATGAAAAAGAATGTAATTTGGACGACCCGGACAGCTGCTAGTGACACGATCTAAGCAAACATGTCGTAGTTCGTTTGCAGCAGTATTTCGGAGTAGGAACTGTAATGGCTTGGACAGCTTTTACGTAGTTTGTAGCAACGCCAATTCGCTTTATTACAACGAAAATGAACTCAGAAATCTACACAGGGCTCTATTCTCTACTGCGTTTTCTAGAAAAACTCAAAATGATCTATAGAACTTCATCAAAGTCGCTTTAGCCATGTGGTTCGAGCAAGTTACTGCCAATCTGAGGCTCTTAGGTTCAAGTAAGTATGAAGGAAATAGTTGCTACAATCTTTAAGTTACAGATCTTGTCGGAAAAAAGTTTAGTATAGGCAGAAAAAAGCTTAGTCAAACAGCGTTTGTCCTACGCTAACTAGGGTTAAAGCTCACAACGTATTTCTGACATGACATGACATCTCTTTCACATCAGCTGTTTGCATTGAGTCTCTTCATTTCTAACCTAACAAAATAATGCTCACTATTTATTTTAGAAACAGCTTGGCGAAGCATCTGCCGGCCTAAAAACTGCTCTCTATACAAATATTTAATTGGTTTCGCATGAGCTAACCGCTAAGCGTTTAGCGAGAAACCGGTTCTCAGACTTTTAAAATTCAGCGTCTTCTTTTAATAACCTTGTCTCCACTATTTGAATCATAGCGTTTTTTGTGAGTATTTCTTTTTATGACTTTTAAAATTTGGTTAAAATGTTCAGTTTTAAATGCGGGGGTTTCCAATAGCAGCCGTATGTCTCACAGGTCGTTTGATGTCTTGTGCCGATGTTTGCTATGTATAATTTATTTTAAGCAAATTGTATAAATAAATGCCTGTAGGTAGACACGTCTCAACATGCCATTTTACCTGTATGGAGTAGACCATTTTCACCGTCTTATCGCTTTTAAGTTTTTTGTTTTCGTTTTTGCGTGTTGATTATTTTTTTAGATTTTTGATATCGTCACCACAGGCCGTGCCTCTTCACCGTTTCACCTGTTAATTGTACAATACAAGTAACTATTTGTATAATTTAACTCGAATAAATGGCTCATATTTTTGTCTGATAAGCTAAGAATATATTTTACTCATATATTATATACAAGTATATATTTTTTATATAAGAAAAAAACACACAACAATTCTGCATAATTAATTTACATTTTGCAAGCACACACGCACATATATATCAGATATGTATCAGATATATACCAGTTATATACCAGTTATATATATACATATATTTATAATATATATCTGATTTCTTTAGAATTAATTTTGCGCACAAATAACACACGATACTGCGGCGTGTGGAGCAGCAGACTGACTGAGCGGCGCCGCAATCTTCTCTTTGGCTTTACCCAAGCGACATTGTTATTTTCTATCTTTGGAAAGCTACTCTTTCTGCATTTGTTTAAAAGCGTAAATTGTAGAAAAAAGTTTATAAATATAAACAAATGTATGCGGATATGTACGTGTCTGATATCACCGAATTCCCGTTCGCTACTGAGGAACTGTACTGCCGCTGCGTTACTGTGGTGGAGTTCGCTTTTCGACTGGTCTATTTAATAAGCTCTCCCATCAAACCAATTTATCACTCACCGCTTAATAATATTATAAACATATGTATATGTATGTACATATTCGTAATCTATAGATACATGTATGTGTTTGTGTGTTTACATAATACATATGTATGTATATTTAATTGCTGTAAATACTAGCCACTGTACATTTACTTTCGCAGTACTGGAAATGTTTGTTGCGTTATTTCGATAGTGTTTCGGGATCCCGAGCATTATTTTGAATTTTTTTATAAAAGAAATATATTAAACTCAAAGATTTTTTTTAGAGTTTGATACAGCTAACGGTACAGGTTGAACTAATCGAGAGCTTTTCACCTTCTAAAAATATTTGCTGGTACCTAGCTGGTAAGTGAAGGCGTACAATTCATGTAACGGTATTGATAAAGATGTATTTGTGGCAAGTTGCGTAAGTCGATTTAGGTTCTTCGGAACAATAAGAGTTGATTTGGACACCGTTTTCGCACAATCCATGGTTTCTTGGTCTTTTGTAAGTAGTATGATGCTTCTTCGCATACCTGGATAATTGACCTTAATGGTAAGTAATTTTATGGCATATGAACGACCAGCAACCTTCCTTTTGGCATCACCTTTTCCGTCCTGATTTGTAGCTAGACTTTGGTTACTCGGCATTGTTTCGGCTGCCGCAGATTTTGTTGCCATTTCGGAGCAAGGCTTAGGTGTAGTTACAGAGATAAAACTAGTCAAGTTTAGCTCTTGTCTCGGTACTGGCTTTTTTATCATTTGTTGAAAGCGCTCCCCGTTTTCCGGAAAAATTTGAGGGCCACCAACCAGGCTGATCATCGGCGCGGTTTCCAAGATATCTTGAACCAGAAATTTTATAAACTGATTCCAGCGAATCCCTGTCTGAGGCGCGACAACTGTGGTATTTATTACTATCGGTGACGTGCCTTTTCAGCAGATTTTACCGACCTTGATAACGTCGATACTAAGATAGATAATCCTCCAATTATAAATTCAACACTGTCGTTGGTTTTTATATCAACAGTCTAACCCAAATTGACCAAATATCAATCAAGTCGGAGGTTGGACGGAGCCTAACCCGAATTGATCAAATATCAATCAAGCTTTGATTTTTCTATAGAAGAGTCTAATAGACCGGTTCGTTTAAAGACTACCAATTTTTTTAAATATATACATATGTATATTTAAGCGAAAGAAGCGGTTTTCTAGAATAATCCATGTTAATCGGTTATTACAGAGACTTCAACTCTAGCTGGATTAGAAATTTTCTCCAACGAAATTCGTTTTTCAGTGGAGATAATCAAATAAAGTGGTGAAAATAAATTTCTGACGTCATTGAAGCGATTCGTAGTGCACTGAAGCATCTTGAAATGGTATCACTTTTATATATCTCTTTCAAGGTTAGGTTAAAATTGACATATAGTACATTCTTTTAATGGAAATTTCTGGCGTCGCTGTTTCTTTTGGGTGACCTAAACATTTTGTACAATTCAAGAAACCTCGGGACTTTTGAAACTACATATCTATTTGCTATAGAAATTATATTATCAGATTTTCTCTGAATGGTGATTCTTAATCAGATGACGTTGTAGACTCTTCAAAGGTCTAACTACGTTAATACGTTAACAATGTTGCTGCCAAAAATGTTTAATGATAATGATAACTAGTCCCGATTTGAGTAAAATTTGTGCAAAATAAACGGTCTTCTCATATCTGTTATCAGCTGTTTCGATAGACCAGAAAGATAAGATTAGACGACACCTAAATTTGAATGGCGCTTTTCGTTTGTATATTATGAAATCATTATCAAAATCGAGTATTTGTTTGTTGAAATCGCTCTGAGTCACAGAGGTGCGCTTTTCCTCTATCATTAACAAATATTAAAAGTTTGTGACTCGAAATCAATAACGAATAACTGGCAAGTCACCATTATTTTACACTTTTTTTCCGCAAACATTATAACGATACTGACCTACTCGTATTACTTGGCAAAAACCGTTTGTTTGGATGACTTAATATTAAAAAAGAGGAAATCATCTAGTTTACTAGGCTTCATTGAAAATGAAAATTAACCGTTATAAATAAAGAGGACATTAACTTTTTTGTAGCTTCTTGCACTCAAAACTATCATATTGACTTACTTATCCAATACAGCTACTGATTTGCCACAAAATCGAATCATTCCTTTACCTCCAATAGTTGCCGCATTTATAGTTACACATGAAGGAAATGTCTGAGATCCTATAAAGTATATATAGTACATACATACATATGTAAATGATCACAATGATGAGTAGAGTCGATTTAGCCATGCTCATCTGTCGGTCCGTCTGCTGTATAATCGCAAACTAGTCCCTCGGTTCTTGAGATATATACAATATCTATGCTATATAAATACAGCAAGGACAAGACAACGGTACAGTCTGCGAAGAAAGTGTTCAGTTCAAACTACTATAGCATATAACTGCCATACAAACTGTCCATCAGAATCAAGATAAAGACCTGAAGGTTTTAAGGTCCGAAGTTAACATCTATTCTTGTTTCCCATTAAATAAGGCTAACTTCCAGCCTCACCAAAGATCTTATATTTTCCTTTCAAATTTAGGGAGAGTTTGTTTAAGATTTCTGAACTTCATCATTTTCTATTAGAAAATCTGAACTGCTAAACATACCTCGAAGGCGGTTATCCTACTTTCTGCTTTTGTATTAATTTGCCCTTTTTCCTTAGAAAAATATCTCCTGTCATCAAATAAACAGACATCCCATTCGCGACTTGGCTCGCAGGTCGCTTTTGACAGTCATAACTTAGAAGTCGTAGATATTTTCGCCTATATTGGAACCAAAATCAAAACCAACAACAATATTAGCCAAACGCAGAATCACTTTTGCCAACCGGTGCTACTTTGGAATCAAAAGGCAATTGAAAAGTAAAGTCCGCTTTCGATGAACAAAGATCAAGCTCTGCAAGTCACTCATCATTCTCGCCCTGCTATTTTGTGCGGAGGCATGAACAATGACAACATATGATGAGTCGGCCTTAGAAGTGTTCGAGAGAAAAGATCTGTGGAAAATTTATGGTCCTCTGCGCATTGGCAACGGTTAGTACCGTAGTCGATGGAAATATGAAGAGAAAGTTCCGGCTTTGAAGATTTTTAATTCAGTACCTGTCAGTGGAACCAGAGGAAGAGGAAGACCTCCACTCCTTTGAAGAGATCAGGTGGAGGAGGACCTGGCTGCCCTTGGTATCTCGAATTGGCGCCAAAAAGAGAAAGAAGAAACGACTGGCGCGCTGTTGTTAACTCGGCCATAACCACGTAACCGGAGTCTGCGCCAGTAAAGAGAAAAATGAGATCACGGAAACGTTCTTTACATTCAGATTTCAAAGGAGAGTTTTTTGAAAGGTTCCAAAGATCTCTAAGGTAATGATAGTTGTGTCATGAGTCAATGAAATACAATGCATACATTATATATACAGCTATTGTACAGCCCATAAGGAAATTTAGTTCCGACACTAAAACATATATATATATATATACATATATATAAATATATAAATACAAATATAGAAAGAGTTTTGAGTACAACTTTACTCAAAACTATATATATAAGAGTTGAGTTGTACTCAAAACTTCTACAGCTTACTAATTAAAAATTAAAGTACCTACACGTGAATTTACGCATGCTGATACCTAGATACTTCAGAAAAGATTCCAAGCAAAGCGCTGAAAATTGCGCGTCAGTTAAAGAAATGCACTCAAAGGTAAAAGCCTCAAATGCATAAGCGCTTCTAAGCGCACTGAGCGAGATAACCGAAAGAGTCTTCTTATCACAAGCACTAGAAATCGTAGTAAGTATCTACTACTGCTTAAATATCACAAAATTGAATGCAATCTACACTGTCTGTCATATGTAGTTTATGGTGGCAATAATATAAGTTATCTAGTTAAATATGGGAAGAACTATCGTCGCAGATTAGATCCCATATTTCAGAAATGCATATTGTAATTGCTTACATTGACATCAATCGCAACTATAATTTACAATCAGAGAAGCTTTACGTTTCAGTATTAAGTGACGGGTTTAACGGCATCCAGCGTTTGGCTGGAACTACTTAAATTTTGGACTGAATCAGTGTCACTAAGGATATACATATGTTACATCATTGAGTTCGTTTTGCGAGACATGAGAAAGTGGCGTTGAAATTGTGTATATAAATAAAGCTATTTTAAAATCTTTGAAACGATTTTAAATAAATTAAATAATTTTATAAAAAGTAAAACCAAAAGCTTTTAAAGTTTCATAGACTGTTACAAAGAAGTTTTGCCATACGCTTTTCGTCAATACGGTTATGCAATAGTGGAAAAGTTGATTGCATCGGTATATAAGAGTTTCTCTTTGAAAATGAAGTGAGTTGAATAATTTCGACGTTTTCGAAATTTTGGAAAGGAAAATATGGTATATACCATATAGTAAATATTAAGTAATACATTTCAGCATTTTGTATATATTATATCCGGTATTATATCCAATATATATATCTATCTATATATGTATATTATCGGTATTATAAAAAAGTTCAAATCCAAAACACATATTGGCAGTAAAAATTAGAATTTCTAATAAAATGGTGGTGCGAAAAAATTTACAAAACAAAATTAAAAAATCAAAATTTTTATAAATTTTTTTTCTTCAATAGTTACTTGAAAAATGTATCCAAGAAACTCGTGCGAAAATTTCCAGTCGATCGATTCAGCCGTTTAGTAGGAGGAATTCTCCGAAAACAAGGCCCAATAAGAAAGCTATAAAAAATGTTATTGTTACCAGTAAAAATGTGCATTTTTAATAAAATGGCAGTTTGAAAAAAATCATTATTTTTTAGCGAAAAAAATTACTAAAAAATTTAAATTTTTTTTGCGAAAAAAATTAAAAAAATTGAAATTTTTGACAATAATTTTTTCCTTCAGTCTTTAGTCTCTAGGAGAAATTTTTCGGTTCTTCCACAATTCCGGCCATTTTCGATAGATGTCCTCAAGCAAAGGCCTCAAACACGGCCAAATATAACTTCTTATTGACCGTCTGTCTCGCCGAAACAAATTCATGATGCACCAAACTACGAATATCAAAAAAACAATGAGCATCATCTTGATTTTTGAGCACTCTGGCGTTGTTTTTTTGATTTCGGTTCTTTTTTACCCTCTATTCTGAAGACTATTGACTTGTTTGCATGTCAAACTTATAAATCTTTGTCTCATGGCAGTTATAATGCTCTCCATGAATATGGAATATCGGAATTCGCACGTTCAAGTACGTCCAATCGTACATGTTTGCGCTACTCTTTAAAAAAATTCAGCTTTATCGGGAGGAGTCGAGCAAGAACGATTCACTTTCGTTTCATACCCAAAATATCCACCAAAATGATTCGGACTCGTACGAGATTGTCAAGCACTAAATCCTTCACTTTTTTTTAATATTTTCATCAGTTGAAGAGGTCGAAGGTAGTCCAGAAAGAGGCATGTCTTTAACGATCTCACGAACGTCTTTGAAGGCTTCATACGACTTGAAGGCTTGTGTTTTAGATAAAACTGAATCATCGTAAGCATTCTCCAACATTCGCAACGATTCCGGACACGAAGTTTGGTTATAAATACAAATTTTGAGACACATTCTTTGTTCGATATTTTTATCCATGTAACGCAGATCGCGCTCATATTTGGCATAGTAATTAAGGACAGTCCTACCAACTTAGGAAATACAGTTTTTTGAAATATCATTTACCCGAGGAATTTAAATTAGAATTCAAATCGCAATGTATATGCAAAAACAAAATTTTATCAATTTTTTTAAATTCACAAGTGGCAATAATCTTTTAAGTAGTATAAAAGACCAAAAAGTTATGAAAGTTTTTATTGAACTATGAAAATCCTCAAAGAGGAACAAAAATTATATTTACAATTTATGAAATAAATATCGACACGTTCTTAATTACTTTTTGGTTAAGAAATTTTGGGAGCTCTTAAAAAAGTTACAAAAATTATGACCAGAAAAAATATTGAAAAGTCGGGTTTTACAAGTTGTTAAAAGACAGGAACGTGTTCTATTTTTAAAATAATTATTCAAATTCCTAATAAAAATTCTAATTAATAATATCGTCTTCGAACATAATAAATTGCTTCGGCTCTGTACAGCATCAGATACGAAGCTATTTTATACACATTCAACTAGAGTCTGAACCGACTTTGCCGGAAAATAAGTGGATGTCTGCGAATTTCACCCAAAGAAAGTTTTTCTCTCGTTTAAAAGGTATTTTTTCGACACTTAAGGATCTAGGAATCGATTCACTTTACTTTCGAAATCCAACTGGTATAAAGCAGGTAATAAAGTCAAAAAGAAGTAAACAAAATCGTACCGAATTGGAAATATTTGCGCGAATCGAACACAACTTATGCTTTGGAAGCCAACCTCTTCAAATAATAAGTATAATAAGTAATCTCAATATATCGCAACTATGTTAATATTGTCGAATTATAGGCTTTTGGAATTATAAGTATAAATTTTAAAATTTTAAAAGCACAAACACATTTTTTTGGAGTTGACAAGTATTTTATAAGCCGCACAACATAAAACATTTATTATGGCACTTGAGACGAGCAATAATGTAACCGGTCAATTGAAAAGTCCCCGGCCTATTAAAGTATAAAATATTTTTGACAAAATTCGTTTTTTTATGCAACATAGTTCACTTCAAAGTTGATACACTGATCCTCGAACTTTTCGATACTATTTTTGTTGTAGGATTTGTGCTTTGGTTTATAATAGGCCTCAGTTTCGACGATCACCTCTTCATTTGATGTAAATTTTTTCCCAGTGAGCATTCTTTTGAGCTCTGAGAGCAAAAAATAGTCGTTGTGGATGGTCCTCACTTTTTCCAAGCAGTCAATAAAATTATTTCATGCGCATACCAAATTCGTCTTTACTGCCGTAGACACCGCTACAGGGTTATAGCCGAGTTAACAGTATCGCGCCAGCCGTAAAAGGACACAACAGCCTCGGATATCTCATCTGTTGTTTCTCTTTCATTGGGAGCGTTTTTAAAGTAATGGGTCCTAAACCCAGCGCACAATCTTTGGGAGAGATGGTTCGCCTTCTCATTTTAGCTCGCCTTTGGATTGACTTTCTCTGGCTACCAAGAGGATACTTGGTCTAGGAGCGGAAGTCGTGAGCTGCTTGAGCCATATGTAAAAGAATTGTTTCTGACCACTCCCAAGTGAATGGCACACAGAGAGCTTTCCTCGCTCCTCACTTCTTCTACTGTTTTTATACCCTTGCTTAAAAAAGTAAAGGGTGGCGGTTCAAATTTCGTTTTTCTAACACTTGAGCTTAACTAAAATAGAGTTTTTGGAAGTTTCAAATTATTTTCTAAATGACTATTGAGTCTCACTACCTTGCATTTTTCATTAAAAAAATGATTTTTCAAAATAGTGCAGAAACAGACACCCACCAGAATGGCCAATCCAACACGAAGGATACAAATGGACACAGTGTAGTTAGTTCTGATGATGATTATGATCCGCATCTACATCGCAATGTACAAAATCCCACCACGTAAGTGTTTTCAGTATATAGTATTTCTAGGCCAAGCATTTAAAAAATAAAGGAAATGAAAAATTTATAGAACTTTGCAAACATTTGCACATTTCCTGAAAGCCTCAATAGGATCGGGTGTTTTAGCAATGCCGAGTGCCTTCGCAAATGCCGGCTACATCACTGGACCTGTACTGACGCTAATCATTGGTTGCATTGCTGTACATTGCCTACACATATTGGTAAGTAAGGGTTTCACGTTTGAAAAGTACGTTCATTTTTATAAAAAAAAAATCGAGAAATTTAACTGAAAACTAGAATTTTTTTTTTAGCTATTCTTTTTCAATATTCACTTGTATTTTCATTCCCACAGATAAACTCCATGTACGAGCTGTGCAAGCGTAAACGTGTGCCATACCTAACGTTCTCCGAGGCAATGACGATTGGTTTGCATGAGGGCCCACCTATTTTCAAATGTGTCTTACCAATAGCAACGTATGTATGTATGCTTTTATAGTGTTTTGAGGAATATAACAAAATGTACAAAAAATCGGGAAGTTTATAGCTTATATAGTGTAAGCCTAGGACTTCAACTTTTCTAAGAGTGAATTCTTATTGGAAGTATATCTTTAATGTCAAAAGTCTAAACAAAATTGCGTTAAGAGATACGAAGTGACGCCAACTTTAGAGACGACTTTGTTCTCATCGCATAAAGAATTTATCAAAATTATTCCTGCAGTGAAGCTCTTATAGCGTTTTCTCGACGCTTTCCTAGTCGAATTTCACATTTTGATTCCACTGAAGAATATCTTCACTTGACGACAGTATATTGATTAATACACCTGATAAAGAGGCTAAAGACCAAAAATCCTATGGAAACGGCAGGACGAGTGGTATGACTTATAGAGCTTGGGTTGGTTTTGCAACAGAGGCAACAGAGGCAACAGCACCTGTACGCAAGAATTATTCTCTAATGGATTTCTCGGCTGAGTCGCTGTTAGTATTTATATTGGATCTTAGAGAGGCGAAGTATTTTGCTACCACCAAATTGCTAAGGTCTTTTGTTTGATGCCAAGAGGTATATCGTCTTCTCCTCATCATCATCACCTGCTTCGGTGTTTTTCTTCTTTTTGAGAATGCTCTACACAAGACGTTGTTGCTGCGGCCGGCTATGTCGATAACGTCGGCGCGGCCCAATAACTAATGACCCTTAATAAAGTTAGTGCCAGTATGGTTAAAGTCTGTAGTGCGGATTTTTTTCTCAATCTTCATTCGATTAAAGAAATTGCTCAATAAGCGATCCCATTGTATGAAATCTCGTTTGGTGTTAAACTGTTCGGAGAGGTCCGTCCCTATTCTGACGGAACTGATGGCAGCATTCAACGTCATTTTGAATAGAAGTATGAGTTTTGTAGGGAGGAGGTGCAGAGGCGTGGACGATGACAACATCTGTTGAGTCGACGTTACGAATTTTTGATAGAAGATTTATGATCCCTTCCGCTTTGGCAACGGCGATTACCGCTGCAAGAAATGCAATATAAGACGACTTTGACAAACATATGGTAGTTCAGCGAATTAAGTGACAGCGACTATGATGGCTAAGTATGCCGTCCGAATGGATGAAAACACTCCCACTCTGAGAATATTTGACGCAATACCTGCCGGAGGAAGCAGAGGAAGACCTCCACTCCGTTGGAAAGACACTACACTTGGAATCTCCAATTGACGCCAAACAGCGAAAAGGGAGAACAACTGGCGCACTGTTTTAAACTTCCCTATATTAGGTAGGGACTTCAAATTCATACATTACTGCCTAGAATTTTCTCTTTTTATGCTATCGAAAGCAGCTTTTAGATTGACAAGAAGATATGTTTTTCTTGAGGGTTAATCTGTTTTCCTTGAGTCTTCTCCTGAAGATGGTGTATCGTGAATATCTGTCGATCAGTATCCTGACGATGGCGTCGAAATTAGGTCCACTAAACGATAATTAATTATTAGTCCTATAATAGATATCAGCTCAGCTTGAAGATATCTTCAGAAATTCGAACAACTATCAACACACTCCATTTTATTTAATATTTTTTTTTTTAAATTACTATAACCTAAGCTACAGAATATCTTATATAAATGATATGTATTATGCGATATTCAATTGTAGTCCACTCGTTGACGGTTTTCTCGCTTTCTATCACTTTGGCATCTGTTGTGTGTATGTGGTATTCATAGCGGAGAGTATCAAGCAGATTGTCGATGAGTATTTGGTGGTTTTGGATGTGCGGCTGCATATGTGCTTCATTTTAATACCGTTATTTCTGCTCTACAGCATTAGAACACTGAAAACTTTGGCGCCTTTCTCAACGTTTGCCAATCTACTGCTCTTCGTAGGTGAGTGTGGCGCTGCAATACAATTGTGTAGTTATGTACATACATATATAACTGTTAATGTGCTTATTGATACAGGTTTTGGCATTGTGCTTTATTATATTTTCGCCACGTTGCCGCCGATTAGCACACGCCAACCGTTTCAGGTTGTTTCCCGTTTACCAATTTTCTTTGGCACCGTGCTGTTCGCCATTGAAGCCGTCGGTGTGGTGAGTTACATATACTATGATAGTTTTGATGAGATTATTCGTGTATTTAAGTATTAATAATTTTTATTGTTTTTGTTTGTGTTTTTTATACATTTTGCTTTACTAGATTCTCGCTATTGAAGAGAAAATGGAGAAACCCAAGTCTTATATTAAGCCTTTCGGTGTATTGAATGTTGGCATGGCAATTGTGCTCAGTTTGTATATTCTTCTGGGATTCTTCGGTTACTGGGAGTACGGTGACGATGCTTTGGGTAGTGTGACACTAAACATACCACAGAAGGCAATGTAAGTTAATATTTGATATCAAATTTTATAAAACCTTAAATAGAAAGAATAGAAACAAAAGATACAACTCAGAAGATGGTCCACTTTGAAAGTAAACCCAAAGTCAAAATCTTTCCGAAAGGAATGAAAATGATCTTGTAGCTAGCAGCAAATAGTGAAACCCTATCTACATAGTTCTTGATGTATTATTTAGCCCACCGACATTGACTTTGGGTCATGCTGACCCGAAGTTTCGACGAGGTTTTGATGGCTAGTCTTATCTTTTTTAAATACGAGGAGGAGACTGCCGAAAGTTCTAATTATTTCGCATTTGTAACTAAATATAGAGATATATACATACATTGTGACAAAAAAGTACCCGAAAATACCCCAGGTAAATGATATGTCAAAAAATATTCTTAATTATGCCAAATCTGAGCGTGATCTGTCAACCGGTTTGTTTACAGCAGCTGCTTAAGTCAGCACATCTCAGTAGCGCGTTGCGACTTTTACAATAGATAAAAATATCGAATAAAGAATTCGTCTAAAATTTATGAGGAATCGTTGTAAATGTTGGAAATGGCTTAGGGGCTCTCAGTTCTATCAAGGAGGGTCGAGAGATCGTTGAAGACATGTCTCGTTCTGAACGTGCTTCGACCTCTTCAAATGAAAATATTAAAAAAGTGAAGTGAAGAGTGCTTGAAAATGATTTTGGAGGATATTTTGGGTACGATACACGTTCTTCCTCTACTCGCCCCGATAAAGCCGGATTTTCTTCAAAAAGAATATCGTAAACAGGTCTCTTTGGACATGATTAGTTATGCGAATTCCGATTCCATATTCATGGAGAACGTTACAACTGCCGATGAGACATGTGAATGACTTGCAAATAAGTCAAAAATCCTCGGAATGGAGGGTAAAAACGAGCCGAAATCAAGAATCCACCACAAGCCACTGAAGGAGATGCTCATTGTTTATTTTTTCGATATTCGTGGTTTGGTGCATAATGAATTTGTTGCGGAGGGATAGACAATCAATAAGGCTTTATATTGTGCCGTATTGAGGCGTTTGCATGAGAACATCTGTCGAAAAGGCCCGGAACTGTGGAAGAACAACTCACGGATTTTACACGATGATAATGCGCCATCGTATCGAGCCACGACTGTGACCGAATTTAAAGCCAAAAATGCAATGAATACCATCGATCAACTACCGTATTCACCAGATGTGGCACCCTGTGATTTTTTTCTGTTCCACACACTCTCCGAGGAACCCATTTTCAATCGTTGGAAGAGATAATAAAAAATTTGCTAAAGGAGCTGAAGGCCAGCCCAATCACAAAAGTGCTATTGAAAAGTGTTTCGGGGACGGGAAAATCGTTGACATAAGTTTATTATATTTGGTGGGACTGTGACAAAATAAATATTGATGAATAACTAAATAGTTTGTGTTTGATTTACAATTTTCGGTTACTTTTTTGTTACAATGTATATACTCGATGCCTCTCTAGATTTTTGGTTGAGTTTCTCCTCTCATACGGAGTGTCCGCCTTGAATCTTTGTAGTACTAAGGATATCAGGCCGTTGGCTAACATATTCTCATAGTGGTAGTCATACCTTCGAGGGTTTAACATCTCTTGCGGGGTTGAATACAAACCGTGAAGTTGGGCCCCTTTTTATGATTGTAAACATTATAAAGGTCAATCGAGATCATTCACTAAACTACGGGATTTGATCGTGTTTTATAACTATTACAAATCGCGTACTTTTTTTCTTGGTTTAAACTAAAGTGGATTTGGTTTATGGATAAAAAAGCTCCGTTTTTTCTTAAATGGCGTAAGATTTGTAAGTACTTGGTTAAATTTTTGAGCAAGAGAGTTTGACCCTTGAAATAGCTCAAATTTATTATTAAGACTCGGTGAGCCAAGAAATTAACCGAAGTCATGTTTCTATAACGATGACAACCCATCTGACTTTAGGTTAGACTTCATTTCAATTTTCATAAAATGTGGATGTCTGACCAGCATAACAGAACAGAAAATAACAAATTTTTCCGAATTAATCTGAGTCGATTTGGCCATATAAATGCAATGACCACACCCCTAAAGATCAGCTAAGAATTATGATTGAATTTATCAAGTTCGTTAGCTAATTTTTCTGATAAATTCTCAAGCTCTTGATGTTTGTGAAGTGAGAGAGGCAAACTTGTATGCTTTTATATAAATTTCAGTTTTTTCTATTTATATATTTTGCTCATAATTTCTTGTTATTAAGTATTTAATTACTCTTCATTACTCTCTCATCTCAGTTTAGCTCAGGTCGCGAAAATTATCTTCGCCATCACCACGTGGATTACGTATGCATTACAGGGTTACGTTACGGCCGATATCATTTGGAATAAATATCTTTCGAAGCGTTCAAAAGATACCTCCAAGCATGTGCTTTACGAGCTTCTGATAAGGGGCGGCATTGTTCTGCTGACGTGTAAGTAATTATAAAGCAATCACTATTCTAAGTTCATTTATATTCGTGTTGAGTATTTTATAACCTTCAGCTATAATAATAAAATTACAGTTAATTGCCTATAATTAAATTTATTATCTATTTATTCTCTCGTAGTTTGTTTTGCTGTGGCAATACCGGATTTATCGCTCTTCCTATCACTTGTCGGCTCATTTTGTCTATCTATACTGGGTTTGATTTTCCCTGCCTTGCTGCAGATATGTGTACAATATGGCCTGGGATATGGCGTTTGGAAGCTGAAATTGATGAAAAATATATTTTTAATTGCGTTTGGCATATTCGGTGGCATCATTGGCTCGTACGTTAGTATCGTACAGATTATCGAAAGCTATAATACGTAAAGTAGATAACTGTAGAGCGGAATGATGAGGAATTAATTTAATTGTTAATGAAGTGTAATGTTAAGAAATAAAGTATTATTTGCTTAAAAGTTAAAAAATGTAAAAAAAAAAATTCTGAAGGTATTCTCATCATTAGTGTTTAGTATACGCTTGTCCTCCTGAAGTTCATAAAGTACATTCAGCAAGATAGTATCTCCATTCAATTTTGTGTTTGTAATCAAATTTCTGATGCCGAAACGTTCAGAATGCTGGAAAAGGCCTTCGGTGATAATTGTTTGTCATGAGGAAGTGCTTTTTATTGGTACAAATTATACAAAGACGGTCGAGAACGCGTTGAACCATGTTCGGGACGGAAAGGTAATTTAGGCTTAAGAAAAGTGAAAGCACGATTGGAAGAATGAGAGATGAAAAAGAGGTAGCAATGAGTTGGGATGCGTGAAGTCCCTGCTGGTTCTGATTAGAAAACCTTAAAATTTGTATGCCTGGAGAGAGATGTTATCGATATGCTGGTTGAAGGTCGTTTGACTTCGCTTATTGTCTCGTTGTCTAAGTTATAGTTAGCTGGCGTTCGAGAGTGTGATGCTACGGCTACACACTTTTTGATGTTTGTTTTTGTGGTATCAGGTTGATAGTTTGTCCATATCACGCTAAAGATCATGGGAGGCCTGTTCACTAGTTAAACGTTTGAAGACCTTCAAATCGTCTGCATAAAGCAGATATGCAAGCTGAAAGTTATTACCAATATCGTTTACAAAAATTAAAGATAATTGGTTCTAGGTGTGATGCTTAGGGCACACCTGAGATCACATCATTATATTTCCAAAAAGTTTAGCCAGAGTAGATTGTATGTGCCCAAAAAATATGGTGACATTGTATTTATTTTGAAAATTCTTTATTTATTCTTCCAATTTAATTTCATCCCCTTCATAGTAACTCCTCGATGCAATGCACTTATGCCAACGGATTTTTCAATCTTCGAAACACTGGTTGTAGTCACTTTTCGGGATGGCCTTCAGTTCCGTTTTCGCTGCGGCTTGAATCTCCTCTATCGTATAAAAACGGTGTCCCTGGTGCGGTCTTTTGAGCTTGGTGAACAGCCAGAAGGCGCACGGCGCCAGATCAGCTGAATACGGTGGTTGCAGAACGACATGGGTTCAGTTTTTGGCGAAATGATCACGAATTACGAGGGCAGTATGGGATGGTGCATTATGGTAAAGTAAAAACCAATAATTGTCTTTCCACAATTCCGGCCTTTTTATGCGGATAGCGTTACGCAAACGACACATAACGTTCAAATAATATTCCTTGTTGACTGTTTGACCGGTTGGAAGGAATTCATAATGCACAACACCACGATAATCGAAGAAAACAGTCAACATGACCTTGATTTTTGAACGACTTTGGCGCGGTTTTTTTTGGTCTCGGCTCTAGTTTTGTCGATATTAGCTCGATTGATCGGGTGTTTCGGGGTCGTAAGCATAGATCCAAGTCTCATCGCCAATTATAATGCGTTTCATGACACCCTGGTAGTCGGAAAGCATCGTTTCACACACTTCAAAGCGACGCCTTTTTTCCAAAAAATTCAATGTTTTCGGTGCCAGTCGAGATTTGACGCGCTTGAGGCCCAAAACATCCTTCAAAATGGTATTGGCTGAGCCTTTCGATATGCCGACTTCATCAGCAAGGTCTCTAATTGTTAATCGATGGATTTTCAACACCAAATCTTTGATTTGTTGAACGTGAGCTTCGTCGGTTGAGGTTGATGGTCGCCCTGGACGCTCTTCGTCTTCGACACGTTCACGGCCGGCTTGGAACTCACTATACCACTTGTAAACATTTTTTAGACATAGCCTCATCACCAAAGGCTTTCTGCACCATCCTCAACTTATCCACAGCAGAAAATTGATTCCGTAAACAATTCTTTGCTCAACAAATTTCGACATCGCAAAAAACGAAAAACTCACTTTTAGCAGCTCACAAAACGACACGTATCTCAAACACTAATGAATATTTTGACATGAAATTTGACACAAATGTGACTGACAGTACTACCAACCTAAAAAAAAAAATAATTCTCCAAATCTTTCGACGCGCGCAGTTTAAATTCAAATGTAACCTTATTTGTTGGGCATAGTAGTACCGGGGAGAGAACTTTACTTCTCAATTGCCTACATAGTCCGAAGTAGCACCTATTGTCAAGAGTTATTCTGCGTTGCCTTTCGAGGCTGGCATTGTTATTGGTGTTAATACTGATTCCAAGATAGATAAATACTAAATTATCTACGATTTTGAAGTTGTGACTGTCAGCTGTGACGTGGAAGCTAAGTCGCGAGTGCGACGATTGTTTGTTTGATGACAGGAGATATTTCCTTTTGTCCTCGTTCACTGCCAGACCCATTTGCTTCGCTTCTTTATCCAGGCTGGACAAAGCTAACGGCGCGGATTTTGAGGCCAATGATATCAATATCAACAGCGTACGCCAACACTTGCTTAGACTTATAGAAGATTGTACTCGCTCTCGATTAAGCTTTGCAGCCTCAATTATTTTCTCCAGCAGTAGAAGAAGTTGCACCTTCTTGGTATCGAAGAGGTTTTTCCGATCCTGACAGAGCGTACAACCCTGAGGAGGGTTGGTTCGCCTTCTAACTTTAGCTCGCCTTCAAACGGATTTTTTTTTTGGCTACCCAGAGGATACTTGGTCTAGGCTCGGAAGTCGTGAGCTGCTTGAGCTATACGCCGATTAATTTAGTACATAAAGTTCTTTAAATATAAACTATTTTTATTTTTAAATAATTTTTATAAAAAAAAATCACAAAAAGGCTTATTTTCTGAACCCTTAAAGCTTTCATATTTTCAAAAAAATAGTTTAATTTTATTAAATATTAATAAGTATTTTATATATTACTCATAAAATATCCTTTTATTTGTATGTGTCTTTTTGGTTTCAGGAAATAACAATTTTTCACAAGCACTTCATTGCAGCAAGCAGGTTGGCAATTTTAAAAAATTACAATTATCCCAACAAAGCAACTTTAACGAAATGCAATTTTGCTTAAAGAACAATTCTTTGCTTTTGCTGATTTTCGGCAAACGCCGTTACCGTCGTGTGGACACAAGTAATAATAAATTTCCATCATTTCCAGTCTTTGTATGCCTCAAGTTTCAATTGCAACTGTGCGCTTTCGATCCAAGATAAATGGGTTTTACGCAAGGCCAATCGATTCGATATTCAATATTTGAAGTGGTTGCAGGGGGGCAAAGTAACCAAAGTAACAAATTGGAAAAGAAGGCAAAAATGAACTGACACACATATATAACGGTGCAGCGGCGCTGCACTCTGGGAACAAACATACCATCATACTCATATATATTTTTGTAAGGAGCACCGCATTCACACATACAAATCGATAAGTATGTGCGGTGGCGTGCACGCATGTAAGTTGTATGTATGTATGTTTGTATGTATTATATATGTGTATGTGTGTGTGCTTTTCATATAAATGTGTGCGAAAATGCAGTGAGATTACGCTTGGATTGCGCCAACATTTGCCGCAAGTTCAATTGCCGGAGCGCACTTGCCCAATGATAGATAACCAAGCGGTCAGCTTGCGTTGACAATTCCATTACTGCATTGGCTACTTGTTCGGCTCGCTCATTGTTTTTGTTACGGCTACGCTGTTACGCTCACATTGTGCTTATTTTTCCGTCTCTCATTTGGCCAACCGCTTAATGCTTGCACGATATTTCCCGAAGCGATATTTGATGGAACTTTAACAATGCGAAATCGATCAGCAAAAATGCTCCGTGGGTGAAAGTGCTAAGGGGTGCGCTGCTATTGTTGCATGGTTGTGGTGGCAAATGAACATATGCGTATATTAATGCATGTAGGCTCCGAACTCCATATTCGCTGTTTTTGTACGGCATTAATGTGTTTAATATTAAAGGTTACGCAATATTCGGAAAAAATCGATTTTTTTAACTTAAAAAGTTCACTAACAGCCCACCAAGACAAAACGATAAACCGAGTTTGAGGTATTGTGAAAAAAATTAGCCCTTTGTTAGGATAAACTTTCTATTAATTATATTGCCTTCACGATTTTCCATAATTAGTCGGAGAACGTTCGCCTAGAATGTCTTTTAGAAATTTTATGATTACAAACTGGGAAGTGTAACGTAAGAGGCTCCGACAAACTCTGCAAAAGTTACAGGGCTGCCACGAGTTCATCGTATCCCCAGGTTTTTCAGGACACAAATTTTCAGTATTCTGTGCGGCAGAGTGATTAAAATGTAATGGGGAAACGCATCTGCTCGACGAAATGTGTGTAGGGGAACCCCACACGATGGAGTTCTCTCACTTCTTCTATGGATCCTGATCGTTAATGACTATTTGGTAAAAAGAAAGTTCTGAGTACCGTTTACGAATTGACACAAGTGTCGCCTGGATGTTCGTAATCGACTCAAAATGGGTCCCTTTGACCACCGATTTTGTTTTAGGAAACAAAAAAAGTCACAGGGTGACATGTCGGGCGAATAAGGCGGATGTTGCAACACGGCGATTCCTTTAGAGGCCAAATACTGAGACACGCTGAGGGCGGTGTGGCACGGCGTGTTGTCGTGATGAAGGATCCAGTTACCAGCGATGTCTGGGCGCAGCCTGTTGACTCGTTTTCGCAATCTGTCGAGTACTTGGCAATAGTAGACTTGATTCAAAGTTTTCCCCGGTGGAACGAATTCTTGGTGGGCGATTCCACGGCTATTAAAAAAGGCAATAATTATCGTTTTCACCTTCGACATGCTCATGCGAGCTTTTCTCGGGCGGGGCGCGGAGACAACCATTGTGAGCTTTGGCGTTTGGTTTCCGGGTCGTATTGGAAAAACCAGCTCTCATCGCCTGCAATAACTCGATCAAGCAGCGTGGAATCGTTTTCCACTTGTTCCAAACCGTCTTCTGCGACGGTCATTCGATGCTGCTTTTGCTCCTCAGAAAGGTTCTTTGGAACCATCTTCGCGTACAAC
The DNA here is from genome assembly GCF_023373825.1 of Bactrocera dorsalis. Classification (NCBI taxonomy): domain Eukaryota; kingdom Metazoa; phylum Arthropoda; class Insecta; order Diptera; family Tephritidae; genus Bactrocera; species Bactrocera dorsalis. Next base: position 21,547,366 of record NC_064307.1, on the reverse strand, counting down.
TTTTTCATCCCAAAATCGTAGGTTAAAATTTGTCTGACTGTTTCACGGTTCATACTCAGTTCCGAGGCCCACATTCGAACTGTTAAGCGCCGATCTTTACGGATTAATGCGCGAAAACGCTGCGCATTCGCGTCAGTCCGCACCTCCACTGGTCTCCCACTCCGCGCCTCCTCTTCCACGCTTTCACGCCCTCCTTAAACTCTTTGTGCTATCGAAATACCTGGGCACGATTAAGAGCACTATCGCCATACACTCTTACAATTTTAGCGTCCGTTTCCGAAGCTGTTTTGCCCAATCTTGCGCAAAATTTTATCGCGACGCGTTGCTCTTGATTTCCATTTTCGTGAAGAGCACTACAAACACACGTCCACTCAACTTGACACAGCAGGCGAACTAGACAAGCTAGAGCGATGTTACATATGTACATCAATGGAGAGGGCAGGGATGCCGGAAAAAGAGAAAGGAAATTTCAAGGTCACAGGTTTACCACAAGCGCGGTAATAAAATCAGTCTCATTACTTAATTGTCAAACCTCGTATTCAGTCGAATATTATCCAATAATGAATGCCGGGTCTCAAGATGAGTGGTGGTGCTGCGTATAGTGCGCACAGTAGGCCGATTATGTCGACCAAAATTTGAGCGAAGCGCGAGAAACACATTCTTTACAGTGCGTTAATTTTATGTAATAAAGTTGAATGTAAGTCTTTGCATGATGAAATGCCAAACAATACTCAACAAAAATAACAAGACAGCTTGACACGGCTCACGCTCGATCTGTCAAGAAAAGGCTATTGAAAAAATTACCTTTACTTTGATCACCTGTTATTTAATGCTTAGCACTTAGACTAATAATTTAGAGTAGACTTAAGCGTAAGCCGAGTACTTATTTTTTCATTACTATAATTTCAAAGTACCCATAATCAAGTATTTAAAAAACCGAGTTTTGCATTACTTTGAATAAACAATATTTTTACAGTTTTAAGCAACGAATACTATCATCAAAAAAGATTTGTAAATATAAATATGTACAAGTCAACGCTGCGCAAGCAAAAACATATTGAAAACTTCGATACGCTTCAATTCCGTCAGAAAGCAAATGGGAACGCTCTGTTTTTCTTTTTTTCTTCATACTTAATTCGTTGCAATTTTGAACTTTATCGAATGGGAAATTGGCTGTGTGGGATTTTGCTTAACTTTCTGGTTTCTTCGTTTCAAACAATTTTAACTTTACAACTGTTTTTACAGTAGCGCTTGCGAATATGTGTACTTGTGTGTGTGTGTGTATTTATGCACATATTGTACATTTCGAAATTCTTTTGTAGCTACTTGCACAATATCATTTATGCCCCTCCCCGCCGATAAGTGATTTTGGGGCAAAAGAATAAAGTTAAGTCAAACAAGCCAGGACGAAATGATTCGATTCGATAAATGCAATATGCAATGGTCGTATTTACCATTAGAGCACGAAGCGAAGAGCATGCTAAAAGGTGCTGTGATTGCGCTGAGCTCTGGTCCAGTGAGCGCTTGTTAGTCGCTGGTGCCGTTGCGTATGATTCTTTTAGGGAACAATATAATTTATTCAATAAGGGTGACCAAATATGGCGTGAGCGGTGGAGGAGAAAGTAAAATAGAATTCAAAAATATATTTCCATTTATTCTAATGCCGTTCGTTACAATTTAGTTGCGTATACGCAGTGTTTTACTCATAATATGGACCGTCAATTGCAATTAGTAGCATTTTGGAGGGTAAGCAACTTAGTTGCGCTAGCCAAAACTGGTTGCTGCAAATGAAAGAAAAAGAAAGAAAAAGAAAAAAAGGTAACTTCGTCAGCACTGAAGCATTTCTTAGAGTGATGAAGGTACAAAAAATCTTTAACTTGTTTTGGATCGCACAGTTTGTATGGGAGCTATATGCTTTAGTGGACCATCTGCAAATTTTGGACCTTGGACAATAATCTCTGACAAATTTTGTAAAGATATCTTGTCAAATAGAAAGTTTTTCTTGCAAAAACTTAATTTGAATCGATCAGCTTGTATGACAGACGGTTCCAATAAATGAGCAGCTTCTTGGGAGAAAAAGACTTGTCTTCCGGAATTCTCTTTATCACCCCTAAATCTGCTCAAATGCGGTTCAGCGATATAGGTTACCAGGCATTTGAATTTATGACATCAAAATTAGAATTTTATCTCCCTAACCCTCTTCATTTCTTAACCGCAAAGAGCTTAATTCTCTATTCTACGAAATATGATACTTTTAACCATCTGGAGGAGTTCAGACACGATCTCAACGTCGCAGTCAACATTCTATAAGCCACATACATTTTCTTGCTGATAGAACTTGTGGGAAAAGGTAAGGGAACGATGGTCGGCTGGACGGTTTCAAAATTCAAACAAAGAGGTTATAAATTTAGGTACTTAGCTCACAAAAAACCAAGGAAAGTTTAACCGATGTGTTGTTCTGGTGGAAGAGCAGTTTTGTCATCAGTGAACGGGGTCGGTTTTTGGCAATTCGGCATCGAATCGGCTCAATAATTCGGCGTAATAGAGAGTTGAGGTCGTATCCCGGACTTGGGAGGTAATGGCCGATAGGGCAGTCTTTGACTTTTTTGAAGTAGGTTTGTCGGATGAAGTCCATTGTTGCAACTGTTTATGTAACCCAGTAAGAATTATGAGGTCGAAAAGGTAATGACAGATAGCACAGTTTTCGTGTTCTTCGGAGCAGCAAGTCGGATGAAGTCCACTGTTCCGACTGTTGCTTGAGATCTGGCGGCCACCAGCGGAACCGTGCTGCGACGGTCATGAAGTGAAGACACTTTTTCGGATAGCGCTTAAACACTGATGTTACGTTTATTGACCGGCATGAACAACGTGGCATTCATCGCGACTACTCTCTTTCGCCTAATATTCCACTCCAAGACTCGAGCCACGTGGAATGCTGAGATGTCTCTATTAGTTATTTCGTGCTCCTTCAATTGCATGCTGTATATACACTATTTTCGAGAGTGAGCGTCAAAAGTTGGTTTAATGAGCTTCAACGTGACCGTACAGACACACCAAACCGCAGAAATCCTATCTTCCATATAAGCGGGAGATGAGAGGGGGAAATGAAGAATTCCATATACTTTCATGACAGGATGTATATACTAGGCGAGAATAAAATTCTCGTACGGTAGTTATATAGATCCGACAGTTTTTGGTATTGTCTTATCACTACTGGCATGAAAAAAGATCTTTAGTGCGTCAATTCTCGCCAATTGGAGATTCCAAGTGTAGTCAGGTCTTTCTCCCCCTGATATTTTCAACGGGGTGAAAGTCTTCCTCTTCCTCTGCTTCCTCCGGTGGGTACTGCGTCGAATACGACATGACCTAGCCACCGTAGCCAGTGTCTCTTAATTCGCTGAACTACGTCAATGTCGTCGTATAATTCGTACAGCTCATCGTTCTATCGAAAGCGATATTCGTTGCGCAAAGGACCATAAATAGTCCGTAGAACCTTTCTCTCGAAAACTCGTCTCATCAGATGTTGTCATCGTCCATTCCTCTGCACGGGAATGATGAGTAACTTGTAGAGCTTGGTCTTTGTTCGTCGAGAGAACACTTTAGTCGAATCAAATCGTAGAAAATCTTAAAGTAGCTTCAAATAAAACTTTATTTCCTTCTTTGGCTTCACAAGGCCACCCAACTGGTGACCCTTGAAATGTCTAACGTTTCTTACTAATTTAAACACTATCTAAGAATGTATTCTTCATCCAACCGCAGACGCTCACTAAGCATGTGTGTGAATAAGTTGTTGCAGTAAATTTTTGTTGGCATTCAGTACTCAAAAGCAACAACAAATTCTGCTGCCGAAGCCAACATGCTGACACTCCATGCATACAATGTCACTCACTTAGCGTCACTTATGCAATAAGGCAAACAAATCTCATACACGCCGCAGCACAGCATTATTCCTAATAGAAGAAGGGCTTGAAAATGAATGCGTCGGGAGCAGTGAGCCTACTTCTTTACAAGTTTAGGCGCCGCGTCCTGTTGAGACTGGCAAGAAGAGAGCTAGAGAAGAGAGTAGCTGATGGTAGCTACTAGTTTTTGCTCTATTTTTCGGGAAGGCAAACGCTTGGCTTGGTTAGCGCTCGACGGCATTACGGCTAACGTTCATTTTACTTTCATGAAATCCTGTAAAATTTATATTACCATAAATTCCATGCCAATTATGTGCATAGTGCGTTCGTTGCCTCATACAAAGAGCGGCGCATATATCCATACATACTTGCATATATGTATGTGTGTGTGAGTAAGTATGGATGTGTGCGTTTGCAGTGGAAATTGCACGTTGTGAGCATGGACTTGGAAATTACTACATGAATATTCAAATCTAAGTTGGCATTTGCCTTCAGCGTACATATACACATACATATGCATGTATGCGCGCGTGTGTGTTGTGGCACTCGTTTGCGGCAACGGCTCGACGTGTTTGCATAGACAGCAGGATTGTTTTTAGTTATGAAAATATTATTGTTTATCTTCAAAACAAAATGGAATATTTGCTTTCATGCTGCTGCGCATTTTTTTGCTGTTGTTGCTGCTATTATTGTTGCTGAATGTGTTTCACAACCGCAGCTATCAGTCATTTCTATTGCGCTTCTCGCTCGTTGCACTTTCCAAAAAGTTCATGCATTTTGTTTATGTACCCAAAAGTTCACAAACATATTTGTATGTGTGTATGTATGTTTATAGGTATGTTTGTTATGTAACGTTCGGGTCTAACGGTTGTTGTGGCGCGTGTGTGGTTCCGTAAGTCAGTGACTTTTTGATGCGCTAAAATGCCAAGATGTTCGTAACAGTCAGAAAGAAACAGCGGAGTCCCCATAAAGTATATATTTTTTATATACATAGAGTCCATTTAGCTATAGATATGGGTCAGTACTCGTATATATGGGAACTAGTCTCTTAGGCTTAGAGATATCGATCTGAAATTTGACATACGTCCCAAAAAGCTGTTCATTTGGCGGAGTTGCTGATATCAGATCACTGACTACAACCGTGGGTCGGTCTGGGCCGAGAACACGAAACTTCGCCAGTTGCCTGTATCCTTTGCGAGGTCACGCCAGTTGTAGAATCCAGTTGCAGACTGGTCGCTATGTACTTGGTCCTTCCATTGGATGCGTGGGTTCCCTTGCTTCCGCTGTCCGTTCATGGGTCTTGAGTCTAATGAGTCTTTCGCTTGAGCATCATCTTCTATGCGAACGACATGAGCTAATCAGCGCATTCGATGAATTTTTATGTGCTTAACTATATCCATGTCGCCATATAGCTCATACAGTTCCATCTTTTTCGATTATCATTGCTCACGCCGGCTGTTCCAAGAATCCTGTGAGGAAGAGGTCTCTCGAATGCTCCAAGTGCTTTGTTATCTCGGGTAGTCATCGTCCATGTTTCTGCGCTGTATAACAGGATGGGAATAATGAGATAAATCCCTCTTTTTGTTCCTTGAGAGAGAGAGATCTGCTTCTTAATTGCCTTCCGCTCCCAATGTAGCTCCTGTTGGCAAGAATTATTCTGCGCTTGATCTCCAGACTTAGGTTTGGATATTTGTGGAATTTACGCTGGTTCCGAGTCCTAAACCTTTTCAATTTTACAGCTGCCAATAGTGAAGTAGTGCCCAAAATGCGAGGAATCTTTCTATATGGCCTCCAGGTACTTTGTCTTGGCCTCGTTAACCACAAGATCAACTTCTTTTCCTTCTTTTTCTAGGCTTGAAAAGGCTGCGTTGACAGCTCTATTGTTAAGACCTATGATGTCAATATTATCTGCGTATCCCAGTAGCATTGTACTGTTCGAATAGACAGTGCCACTGTGGTTGAGATTAGCGCACGTACTACTTTTGCTAGCTTTATATTGAAAAAGACGTCCGAAAGAAAATCACCTGTCTCAAACCTTGTTTGGTATCGGACGGCTCGGAGAGGTCCTTCCCGATTTTAACGGACCTGAAAGTTGTGCTCAACGTCATTCTGCATAGCCGTATGAGTTCCGCAGACATGGCGTCGAATCCTATCAGCGCTGTCCAAAGCAGCTTTGAAATCGACGAAGATGTGATGGATGGCGACCTGTTTGTCAAGGGTCTTCTCCAGGATTTAACGTATTGTGTAAATCTGGTCTAGGGTAGATTTTTCAGGTCTAAAGCTACACTGATAAGGTTAAATTAGTTGATTTACAATGGGCTTAAGTCTTTCATACAATGCTACCGAAAGAACCTTACATGCGAATGTTCATGCTTTTAGAAAAATTAAAAGAAACCTCTATAAAATCAAGTAAAGTCTTCTCAAGAATACCTTCAACCACTAATTTAAGTTGACCACATAGTTAAAATTTTCGTCAAGCGCAAGTCAAAGTGAAGACCCCCAGATTGGAAGCCGAACCGAATAAGAAGCCTATTCCCGGTCAAAATATGATTCTACAGCATATAATCAGTGCCCGCAAGCTCCCTTGGACTTTCGTTCTTCTCAACTTTCTTCAGTATTTTCAAGAAATATCGAACTGACTTTTCAAGAAATATTTGAACTTATTTCCCCTGCTAAAAGATATAACTACTCAACTAAACTTTTGCAGTTCATATTTTAAAATAATGTAGAGCTTGGTTGTGCTGCTTATGGTCACCTCAATTTTCTTTCGTCGATCTTCAAAAGCAATCCTAGGCATTTTATTTTTGGTGGTTCGAATTCCATAAGCAATTTCAGAAATATGATGATTGATGGATGATATCGTCATTTATTAGTGTTTAAAAAAATAGAGAGGTTTTCTCTAGGGACAATTTTTCACGCGCTCCCGAAAGCACAAAGTTGTAAGGTGGCTGCCGATTGCCAATCAATAGTCAAAATAATTGTGCAGTAATCCTTTTTGAAGTCAAGGGAATGTAAGGTCATACATACCTACGTAGACGTAAAGTAATGTATGTGCCATGCTGTAAGGGAAAATTCTGTGGAATTCGTTTCTCTTTGGTATGTTTTAATTAAAAGAAAATCGTGAAATTGCGAAAGGCGATTAAAGTGCTCTTCTGCTTTCAGCAGCGTAACTTTCTTCACGCATAAGGCGAGTGAGAGCATTGCGTGGGCTCACATTGACCGGAAAACGTTGATTTAATTGAGGTAAAATTTCTCGGATTATTAACTGTCGTGCAATGCGGCGAGACAGTAAATTACACACTGACATACAATATTAATGTGCGTATGTACGTATGTATGTTTGGACACCAATATCCCTAGAAAATTTGATTCCATTTACAAACTTGTTTGTACATACTTTTGTGTGGCTGTTATCGACTTCGTCTTGTTTTGTTCGTTTGGTTAATATATGTAATATATGTATATGTAAGAGTCTCTGGAGCGCATGAGCCTTTGAAGACTATACCAGCTTGAAATATGCTTCACTAGCACAAATATTAGAAGTGAAGATGCTGATAACATGGCAAGTAAAGCAGGTGGAAGAACGATTTGAAGGCAGTAACAGTTGGTAACTGATACTTTATTTTGGCTTCAGTGGTTCTAAAACACTGTTTATATCTTTCGAAATTTGGACATATTCTCAAGGTAAGAAGAGAGGAACACAAAGGCCTTTTAGACAATGAAATGATATTAAAAGTCGAACTTAAAAGACTGTTTAATATCTCATCTTGGCTATAATAAAGTGGAGAGTCATAGTATAATTCATCCCCACGAAATCTTAAACGGAAAGTGCACGGCTTAATATCAGTTCAGTTCATTAACCTGAAATTTCGCACACAGCCTTATCTCAAAATGAAGCTGCACAGTTGTCTGAACTGTAGTTATCTGACCACCATAACATACGAACTGTACTAGGTTACACTTATACTTATCCTGAATCGGCCACGACATATCAAATATATACTCGTAATATGTCCAGCATACAACGAGTCCCGGAATGACTCTAACCACCTCTTTGCATGCCCTGATAACCCTACACATCTGACACCCCTCTCCCTATGGTCCGACCTCGTCGAAATAGCACGTTTCCTGGCCTACCGTTGTATGACCTCGATGACAACATGTCTAATCCTTCCATCCGAACGGGGACTAGATAATCGTTACAACAACAACAACAAAATGCGGTCTTTGTATGGAAGTATTTTTTAGTTAATGAGATATCTTCACGCAGCTTGGCATGGATATTTGTCCAAGGCTACAATTCTGCTAAAAGTTGGTATATCTTACATACAACCGTTTATGCAGATTTTTTAAACTTCGGCTTAAAAATCTCTTGTTCAAAACCCATTTTAGATTCATAGTGTCTTAGGCAAAGTTGTTCAGAATGATCCGTAGAACATTTCCTAAATACGCGATTTTTCCGTTTTTAGCCTGCCTGTAAATCAACCCACTCTAATGTATTTGTATATATTTTATTCAAACTTCGGGGCAAACTTAATATACCCTGTTTATTTTTTAAGAGGAAAAGATTAAATCATCAAATAAGCACGTATGCAACCCATAAATCTTTTCAAATATGAATCTGAACCATTAAATTGTATATAGCAAGTAAAATATTAAAACATTAATATTAAAAAAGCGAGAGTTTAGCATAACAAATTCTTTCAAATGCTATATTCCACTTATAAAAATATACATATGTATGTATGTATGTGTATATACATATAGACATACATATATGTACTTACATATGTATATGCAGTTCATTGAATGGTAATTGTACCTCCCTTCAGTTTTATGATTTCCGCAAAACATGCGCAGAATTTCTGAATAGTTATTAGTGAATCTGGCGGTTCCAAGCAATGACCACTACAAGTTATTAAAGTGGTAAACAGGAATATTTCTTGACGACATGAAGGAATTTCTTTTTATGCGCTCACTTTGAATAAGTAATATTCGAAAAAAATATTAATACATCTATACTAACATATACTTACATACATACATAGATGGAAAATAAAAGTCAATCATTTCCTATATTTAAGTTGCTAAGTCATCTACTTAGACTCCTTCCATTTTTTGTTCAACAACTTGAACACATTACCGTTATTCAACTGCTTATATGAAAACTCTGTACACGCAGTGAGTTCTGCAATATATTTTATTTTCAAAATCGTCACTTCGTATTTAATGGCTGTTGTATTTTGATTTGTATGTGCCAGTTATTTGCCGTCTACCTATTTACCATAACAATGTGTATTAACTCCCCTTGTGGTGAGTTTGTTGAGTGTAGCGAACCTTACCCCTTATTGTGTTTTAACGAAACTATTTTGGTATAAATACACTAAATTTCGGAATGGTCTAAAATCGAAAAATGCGGTAGGTTCACTTAAATTATATCAGCTGAAATGGATTCACTTAACGTTGGATAGCTCATTCTAAATTAAGTAGTAGGCCTCTACATATAAATATTACACACGTGAAGCTCTAATAACTCAAATAAGTTGTGCGAACATCTTAGCCTCAACAAACAAATTTAACAACAACTGATAACACTGGAAAACAAATTTTACCATTTAAATAACGCACACATTTCATATAACTTAGGAACAAGTTAAGTAGTTAAACCATATAACTACTTTATTGGCTGCTACACTTTATGTACAACGGTTGAAAAAATGCAACTAAAATATACGCGGCTCACTGATTACTTGCGCAGGGCCACCTACATTTTGCTCAACTTCAATTGAATTGATGCGAATCATTGTGTTCGGTGAACGTTGGAAGTTGATACGCATGTATTGCTTCCTGCGCTTCTTTTTGAAATGTGTTTTCGTATGCGTTAGGGTTTTCTCAATAATTGTCGCCTTCACGTTCACCAAACCTGCCGGCAGTATTGGCCGACCGATTAAAGTGAAATCCTTAGCACCAGCTAGCAACACTTTTTCCAAACGTATTTCATCGCCAATTGTAGGTGGCCAGTAGCCCTCCACAAGTATTATATCGCCTGCTGTTATTTTAAATTGTTTGCCACACAAATGTACAATAGCAAATAGACGTCCCTCCTTACGTTCATCAAGTTGTTGGTTAACTTTATCGAAAACATCTTGACATTCTTTTTGTTCGAGTTCTGAAGACACTTTTTCACTTTTATTTGCTACAACGGCGGCGTTTACTAAAGTGGGCTTTTGTTGTTGCTGCAGGCGCGGTGCAAGGCTGAGCGCACGAAATGTGTCTGCAATGGAAAATAAATGAAATGTTGCTAATTGCACAACTATTAGTTTACTTACGTGTTAAGTTATTAACGAGGCAAGGCTGCCGAGCCACGGAAAGCAATCCTTTAGCCAAAAACGCCATTATTTTCAATATTCGACTGGGATTCACGAACTATTGCACAAACACTTCATTCTAACCAAAAATAATAAGTCGAATTGACAATCAGCTGTTATTGCGCTGCTGAGTTTGACTGACAGTGAGCGCGATGTGCCATTCACAATAACGTAGTGAAATGAAATATTTGTGGTAGCAAATATTTTATTTGTTTTTTTTTTTCTTATATTGTAAATGAAAACACAAAAATAGACAAATAATTCACTCACTCGTATTGAGTGATTTTTTAATTCAAGTAATAGGCAGTAATGGTCAGGATGTTATTTTTAAATATAATTTTACTGCTATCAATACAGTTATAAATATTAAAATAACCCCTAATGGGTTAATTAGTCAAAAGCTTTGAATTAAACTTTTTCAATTTGCATGTGTGTTTATGTGACTGCACTCTCTATTCTCTCAATATATTACTCTTATCTCACAGAGCTCTCTTAAATACAGACTAGAACTTATGTCTGATTCTCAGTTGAACTTGGTTGGTGTTTTTTGAGTATTCGCTGGATTGCAATTAGTTGTTTGTTACCAACGAAACTTATCGTGTTAGGTTTTATAGTTCTTAAAAGTTAATTTAATCTTCAATTAATTCTTTGACAACCCGTTAATAAAACGGATAGAAGCTGTAATGGTAAGTAAAATATCTAAATGGCAATAAACTGAATACTAAAACATGAACATTATACATGAATAATTATTAACTAGACCTTTTATTGGACTTTAAATTGATGCGGCGCTGACTTAGCGGAGAATGAGAGACAACACATAAAAAAAGCTTTGCCAAAAATGTCAAAATTTTTGGAGAAGAGTCAAAATTTACAAACTTTCGTTAGAAGTTGTAAACTTTGTACTCTTTCTAACGGTTATTTATGACTGACAATTATCGCGACAATTATGGCATTATACTAATAATTTTTTTTTGCAATATTTCTTTATTTATTGCGTCGATAATTTATAAACTCTTAAATTTATTTAAAAACTAGACAAGCTCAAGCAGGTGATTAAGTTGTTTTGGTGATACGCATTGTGTAAAAGCATTTTGTTTGTTTAGGCTAAGTTTATATTTAAAAGCCAATTTAAATTTATAGCTCTTATCTTCATACAAGTTATTATTATTATTACTATTATTATCATTATTATTATTATCAATATTATTATTATTATTATATATATACATATGTTTTCTCCAGATGAGCCTTCTATCTAAATGAATACCAAGGGACACTAAAATATTGTTCGTTTTTACTGCCGGGCACATACATATGTACATATGTATGTATGTATGTACATACATATTTGGTCTTAGCGAAAATAAAACATGCTTACACTATTATACACATTTATAAGCCAGGTGACTAGCCATTCTTCGACAGAACTTAAGTGCTCCGCTAATATTCGTGATGCTATAATTTGCCATTTGTTGCGGCTCACTGAAGCTGTGTCATCCGGAAAATTGATGTCAGTATTAACTGTTGGAAAATATGCTGTATATATGATGTATAGAATCGGGCCTGAAACATTGCCCTGCGATAACCAGCCCCTATCTGTCGTTCAACAGATACGAAATCTCCTACTTTAACCATAAATTATTATGCATTTCTAGGTTCCCTACTCAAAAACACACTGAAACTTCAAATTTGATGGAGAGTGTTTATTATAATTCAAAAGTACATTCTTTGGCATTTATTTTTTGAAGATTATCTCTTTCAAATATTGGCCGCGGCTATGTCTCAGACGGTCCATACGTTGAGTTCAACTTTCGATGACTTGTTCGAGCATTTCGACTGGTAACTGGCAAATGACATGCGTGATGTCTCACTCAAAGTACTGAATCGAAGCGGGTTTGTCCAGATAAACTTTAGACTTTCATATCTCATCAGAAAAAAATCTAACAGTGTGATAACGCACGATTTTCGTGGCTCAGCGAAGTATGCTCTCAATAAATCCATTGATAGATGCGATGTGTGGGAAGTGGCGCCGTCTTTTTGAATCCCAATGGCGCCGATATCACGAGCTTCATTTTTAGGCATCCAATAGTCGGTTCCCATGGCGTGTTAATGGTCGCCATGGACTGTTATGTTCTCACCGGCATAATTTTTGAAGAAATATGGACCAATGATTCCAACGGCCCACAAACCACACCAAACTGTTGTGTTTCTTGATGAAATGGCAGCTCTTGAGGTTGCTCTTCGTCTCAAATGCGGTAATTTTGTTTGCTTACATACCTATTAAAACAGAAATGGGTCTTGTTGCTGAACAAATTTGGCTCGAAACTCTTTGCTGGACTTGGTTTATCGTCGTTTAACAAAAGTGTGTTGCGTCGATCCCTAAAATGTGTTGAGATCCTCTGCTACCTCTCTGATGTCAACACGACTGTTTCTTTAACTTTTCCGTTGTCATCGCCATTACCAGAGGTGGATGGACGACTCGCATGAGAGAAAATTTCGATGACTTCACGACCTTTGAATTTAATCTTGAGTGTATTCCACTTTTCCTACCTTCCTCCATATACCAAATTTTAATTGTCCAATTTTACAGCTATCGGCCGGATATAAAGCCGTTTTGATCGTGTAGACTCCATGGTTTATCTTATATCGAACAGATCAGTCATCGGTACAAAATTAAGTAAACCGGAGGAAGTTGTACACATTTTCGCTAGTTCACAAAAGACGGTTATACGCTCTACAAATAAACCCGCGGTAGATTTTTTTCGAACTTCTAAAGTTTTAAGTATTGACCCCGAAATTGTGTACAGAATTTATATCGAGCTCTTTGTAATTTATAATTCAGATGAGAACAAATTTTAATACAATTCGAAGATATCTTGCGGAATATCGTATCGAGGCTAGTCACTTAAGCAAGTCAAACATACTGTATAAAAGTAGACTAGACTACTAATAATTTTTTCCAAAATAAAAACTAATCACACTTTTCTTATCCAGTTCACAGAGATACAGATCCCGGTACCATGGGGTCACATATCCGGGCTCTGGTATGGCGATCGGTCGATTCAACCGCTCATCGCGCTACATGGTTGGCTCGATAACTCTGGCACCTTCGCTAAATTGGCACCGTTGCTCGTCGAAGCCGCTGGCAGTGTGCTCTGCATCGATCTACCCGGGCATGGTCGCTCTTCGCATCTACCTGCTGGAATACTCTATCATATCGCTGAATTTATACGCGTACTGACACGTATAATGCAATATTATAATTGGTCTAAAATATCGCTGTTGGGCCACTCAATGGGAGGCGGCGTGTGTTTGTACTTTGCTTCCCTCTATCCAAGCAAAGTCGATTTCCTAATTAGCATTGATGTGGTCATAAGACGTATTAACAAACCGAATTTCGCGGTAAAAGCGTTACGCTACACAATGGAAAAGGCGTTGCGCGACAATCAACGCCTCGTCGATGACACATCAAACGAAGAACCACCAAGTTACACGTTTGCTGAATGTGAGCGTCGGCTGTACGAGGCTTCCGGCCGTTCGATTTTGCTGGAAAACTGTAAATACATTTTGGAGCGCAACATAAGCAAATCGCGTATATTTGCCGATAGATATTACTTTTCACGCGACACACGCCTCAAATACATAATGGATCAACAGTCCGTGGAGGCGCTCGGCAAAGCCATGGCTATGCGTATTTGTGCGGCGAAGTTGCCTTATATGGTCTTAAGAGGTGGTGCTTCAAGTAATATCGGTCCAGACTCGTTGAAGATAATCGGTTGGCTAACTGAGGACAATCCGAACTTCGAAACACATCTGATTGCTGACGGCTTACACCATTTCCATCTGAACCAGCCCGAAGCTACAGCGAATTTGATCATACCGTTTTTGAAGCGGTATCGTCCACAGTCGCTTGGCGACGGCGCACAGTCGGATGTTAGCAGTGAGCTGCGGTCAAAGGCTAAATTGTGAACTTGAATTTCGTCTTAATTTATAATTAAAACTTTTAGTTCAATTTGTAAAATGTCTATTAAATGTGTTTAGTGTTTGTTGAAGTGCATACACTGTTGGGAAAAACTATACGACACACTTTGAGTTACATATTGCGTTTATTACTATATGAGTGATTTTAGGATTTTTTAGAGTCTCGTCCCTGAAGCTTGGTTGGTTAGGCCTCAAATATGATTTTTTGCGTTCTATATTCCTCTGCTACCACCGGCGTGTACTGCGTCGAATACTTTCACAGCTGGAGTGTTTTCATCCATTCGGACGACATGACCTAGCAAGCGTAGCTGCTACTTACTTGTCTCAGTCCTTGTCCCGTCCATCGCACTTTTGGGATGGCGGTGATGTCAGCCTCTACTTTTACGATGACATCAAACAGCTGTGCAGTGGCACATTTCTATAATTCTAGTCCTTTAGTAAGCCCTAACCTTCAAAAGACTCGTGTATAAATTTGACAGCTGTCGCATTATTAGGTTGTGAATTATATCACTTTGAGTGAATCAACTTTTGCCATTTCTTTTTTGGGAAAACAATACTGTTGAAGCCAATTTAACAAATTATTTGGTCTCTGTACCAAGGAAATCAATCTTTGAAAAGTAGTTTGAGATCACAAATATTTGAGTATGAGGAAGCTCGGTGCAAAATGGTTGTCGCGTGAGCTCACTTTTGACCAAAAACAGCGACGAGTTGATGGTTTGGATCAGCCTTTGGGGATCTTCAAACACAATAAACCCAAGTTTTCGAATCGATATGTTATAATAAATGAAATATGGCTCCATCATTTCACACCGAAGTCTAATCGACAGTGATTAGAGTGGGCTGCACATGATCAATGCACTCTAAGGCAATGTACCGTATCAGAAATCAATGAAAAATATGACAAAAATCTATGAATTCGGCTTCGAATTGCTTCCGCATCAACCGTATTCTCCAATTCTGGTCCCCAGCGACTATTTTCTGTTCTCTAATAATAACGTGAGTAATACTTTTGCGCAATAGTGTAGGTATCATGCTTCCCCTGTACTTTTGTTTACCTAAGCGAGCCAACAAAATGGTATCAAAGTTCATTAATGTTTATAGTACGAGTGCCAACTTGACCTAAGCTTTAACATATTAAGCTTCTACTAAAGTGTTTCTTTGAAAAATAATCTGTTTGCGTCTAAATTGACGAGAGAATTGTTTAATTTGCGCAAGCGGAGAGCCGTAGACGGTCATGCAACGCGCCGTAGGTAATTCATAGTTGCCGTGCCGTTAGCCTAAAAGAGTGGAACGCAATGACGGAGAAAAGTCGAGTAAGTTGCATTTAGCGCTTCGTCTTCTGGAAGTGAAAAATTTCTCTTAAACATTCATTTTACTTTCTCCAGCCGTTTGAATTGCAAATTCCCATGCCATGGGGTCACATAGCCGGCTGTTGGTATGGCGATCCGCTAGCGCGGCCGCTGCTCGCTTTACACGGTTGGCAAGATAATGCGGGTAGTTTTGCACGCTTGGCGCCGCTTATTGCAGCGCAGCGACCCATTCTGGCGATCGATTTGCCCGGTCATGGACGCTCGTCGCACTTTCCCGCCGGCATGTCGTATCACTTCAACGATTTCCTACGCGTCGTGCATCGCATTGTTCGCCATTACAAGTGGCGTAGCGTATCCCTTCTGGGACATTCACTGGGCGCAGCTTTGAGCTTTTACTATGCCGCACTCTTTCCGAATAATGTCGATATGATCATAGCGATTGATACATTGACCACGCTATACTTCCCGCCGCATATACAGATTGATATGATGACTGTGATGACGGAGAAGTCGCTGAACGAGGAAGATCGCTTGCGTGAGCCAGCGCCGTTGCCACTTTATAGTTATGAGGAATTAACAGATTTGCTCTATCGTGGTTCAGAGCAATCGGTGGAGTTGGAGCATTGTCAGTGTTTGTTGGAGCGTAGTGTTCGGCTCTCGGAGGTCCAATCGGATATGTATTATTTCTCACGTGATACCCGCGTTAAGCTCATGGAAATGGTTTTCACGCCGCCGGAGCTGGTGCTGGCATTGGCTGAACGCTTGCGTAATATTCATTATCTCGTCATTAAAGCTGAGCTCTCGTACCACATAGAGGTGAAAGATTTAAGTGCGGTCTTTCGTATTTTGCGTGCAAATAATCCCACATTCGAGTTCCATGTCATGAAGGGTGAGAAGCATCATGTTCATCTGAATAGTCCCGACAAAGTGGCGGCGTATGTAGTGAATTTTCTACGTATGTATGGCGGAAGGAGGCATAAACCCGCTGAGGCTAAACTATAGTTATAAGTTTTTTTGGAATAATAATAAAAAAGTTATCTTTCGTTCGTTTTGATTTCGGAGGTTTTACTGGTAATGAGTTGAGTTGTAAGAGGCTTTGTAGGTTAAGACGACTTAGCTGAGTTCAGACTTTTATCCAATGTTTTCAAATTATTATATGTCAAAAGTGGGGGACATAGTTAACGTAGTAATAGGAAATTTTAATATGCATATAGGTTTGGTTAGGGTAGGTTAATCTGGCTTTCGAAATAGCAAAGACCCTTAAAAGGCTGCCTTATGCCCAACTGTAGATGGTATATTACCGCAATAACTCTATCGTTCATTTTCGAGCCATCCGCATACTTTTACGTCAATCATCTTTGTCTATGTTTACTTTGAACCTTCTTTCCCAGTTGAAAAGTGGAATCATGTAGTCGGTGTTTGCCAAAATCCCACCGAGCTATGCCCGAAGGTTCTATATGTAAATTCTCCTGCAGCCAGTAGTCGTCCCGCCGATTTTGATGCCTGGTCTATAGGTGGAAGGTTTAGTACAAGTTCAAGAGCCGCCGTTGGAGTTGTTCTTAAAGTTCCCATTATATATACAATATATGCATATAAGCATCAGTTATAACCGCCGATTTGAGAGGCATTTTCTCTCATAAAATCAAAAATTATTCTGAAAGTGAAACTGGGAATACGTAGCGACTACAAAAATAGTTCGCATGCAACAATTTTCCCTTCATTGTTTTTTCTATTGTTAAGTTGAGTTCAAACGAAGGAGAAAACCATTTCCCCAATGGTGGTTTTCATTTCATTTCTCCTGTGGTGAAAATAGAGAAGTAGAGGCGCGCAAGAGGAGAAATTTCTTCAGTTGGAGTAATGTGGTGACTTTTGATGCTGTTGAGGTGTATGCTGACAATTTTTAAGTATGTAAGTACCAATGTAATTGAATAAAGAAAGCTTCCAGATTTTATAAAATAATAATGCAGACATACATTATACGGATATTCAATGTTAAGACTACACTATATCGAGTTTTTAGGTTTTTAGGTATAAAATATAAATACATATAGTTAGAGCTAGATCTCGCAGTCAATAGGGTCAATAAGTCATATATAGTCTTTAGAACTTCAGACACGCTTCCCGCTATCTATCGTCTTAAGTATTTGAAAGTAAAATAACTCTTCATATACAACTTTCCACCGTTGGAGCCTCTTTTAAGTACACGGAAACGTTTGGAAAGGCCAAATCAGGACTATATGGCGGATGGCTCAACAAATCAATGTTTTGAGTGCTCAAAAATGCAGGTATTTCAGATGATGTCTGAGAACTCACATTGTCGTGATGAAGATTTTTTTGATTACTTGACAAATAGTGTGGAAACCAACGTGAATAAATTATTGTTGCAAATATTGAAGCAATATTGCATGTTTGTTGGTCCCACTTATATCTACAGTTATCTTAATTTCACTATAGGTCACATGACGATCTTGAAATATCAATTTACGCACAGCATCTATAGTTTCCGAAACATCAACTGAATTTGGATGATCGTGACGAAGTTCTTCTTAGAGTGTTCTACAACCTCGACTGGAAAACGTTAAAGAAAACTCAACTCAGGAGGTTACTGCGACTAAACTAAAGGCTGATCCATTTCGAGGTTTCCTACTTTTTTAATGAAAAAAAAAAAAAAAAATACAGAAAATGTTTATTGTCATTCGAAAGAACACTTTTGAACATTTATTTTTTTGAATATTATCTCTTTCAAATGTCCATCCGATGAGTCCAATTTTCGTTGACTCGTTCGAACATTTCGTCCGGTAATCGGCGAATGACTCCCGTAATGTTTTGCTGCAAGGCTTGAATCGAAGCGGGATTGTTCGCATAGACTTTACATATCTCCAGGAAAACTTTAACGGTGTGATATCAAATGATATTGGTGGCAAATCGACCGGCTCGAAACCTGAAAATATCTGCTCACCCAAGTGTTCTCCTAATAAACCCATTGTTTGATGTGATATGTGGAAAGTGGCGCCGTTTTGTTGAAACTAAATGTCGCCAAGATCATGAGCTTCAATTTCAGGCATCAAATAGTAGATTATAATGATACGATAACGGTCGCCATTGACGGTTACGTTCTCACCGGCATCATTTTAGAAAAAATATGGACTGATGATTCCACCGGCTCACAAACCACACACAATCGTTGTTTTTTTTGGATGAATTGGCAGCCCTTGAATCCTTTCAAGTTGCTGTTTGTCCCAAATGCGGCATTGGGGCTCATGGTTGAACGAAATTTGGATCGAAAAAGTCGGATCTTTTTGGAAATTTTCAAGACCCCATAGAGCGAAGCGATATCATTTGGGAAGGTCGAGCGGCTTCAGCTTTGTATAAGTTGCATTTTGTACGCTTTTAATTTAAGATCTCGACGTAAAATGCACCAAGCCCCTATACCTTGGTGCAAGTTGCTGCGACCGGCGCCGAATAGATTCTCCGCGGTCTTCGTGTACACGCTCAGCAGCAGCTGCTATATACATATTTTTCACTGCGTTCTAAACTTGGTCTATTCGGTCGAATATTATCCGATAATGATTGCTGAGTCTCAAGATGGGTGAAAGTTTGTGAATAGGACGCTCAGTAGGCCCATAATACTGACCATTAGTTGAGCGAAGCGCGTGAACCACATTCTTTGCAGAACGTGAATTTTCGTAATAAAATTGAACGCCTTGTAAACATTTTGGAAGAAAATCTATTTTTCAGCCAGCTGAGACAAAAAAAAAACATGATAAATATCTCAAATACTAGGGGCAACGGGTTTTGGCAAGCAAACTCACAAGCTTAATATATTTTCTTAGTATTAACATGAAGCGCCATAAACCCCTCTGCAGTAATAATGATGTGAAATAAATGAAGCGACATAAATATAGTCAAAGACATAAGACTCCACTCATATCTGCGTTAAATAACATACATATGTACGTAATTCGTTTAGAAAGCAAAACCAATCGATCTTTGCGCAAACACTTTTTCCCGTTTTGTACAGTCAAGTGTTTTTTGTTGTATCTGTGTAAGGACATGGGATGACATGGCATTAATTGGACATCCCCACGGTCAAAATGTCTGCCGCTGCGTGGTTGTACATAAGAATATTGTTAATAACCGAATGCTAACGGTTCTTCTACTCGTATATATGTGTATATACATATATACATTTATGTTTGTATTACTAGTGTATGTGTGTTTGTGTAAATAATATTCATGCATGCAATGGTTGTGTGGAAGACTGTTGACGCCCGTGGTGAAGCTATAGCTGTGACTTTAATACGTTCTCTTTTAGCACTAACAAGCCTGATTGATTAGGTCAATATTGTACGAGTGCTTGTCGTAAACAAGAGAAGTGGCAAGCGTGATCCAGTTGTTTATTATTCTTTTCTTTTATAGATTTATTTAAATTTTACTCAAAGGTTTTAAGAGGTTTCTACAATAGCAATTTATTAGCTATAATTTTTCAGTAGAGCTACACAATAATATTCTCGGAGCATTTCAACGATTTTAATATTTCTGGTGGAAGGTGTACTATCGATCGTCTCAAAAAACATTCTATAAAGCAATTATAACATCCTTCGTATCAATTTCTTACTATTTACGCCCATGAGATAAAGACGAAAAGGTCCAAACCCAGAGATTCTGTTGGAAGATGAAGAAATTTGTCAAGTAATTCATAAAAATATATGGATCTTGCCGAAGTTTTTCGATAGGTGGAAATACGTTCTAAGCAACTATTATCCTAAGTTTATATGGATCTTACCGAAGTGTTTTGATAGATGGAAACATCTTAGAAGATATTAGTATCCTAAGTCGATTTCAAGTTTTTTGAGCGCAAATAAGTGTCGCTTTTTGGCTATCAGTCAATCATCTCAGCATAAAATTCACCAGCAATCATTGTGCTTAGAATTTAAACGTTCCTTGTCTGCTCCCCATTGGTTAGCTCAAAATCGTAAAAATGGATTTAGAAAAAAATGTCGATATAACTACTCTAGAGATAGAAAAGTGGATTATTGAGGCTACCACTGCCACGGTTTTGCCATTGAAAACGTTTTGGATAAATCATCGAAGGTTGTGGGATTAACTTAGTGGAATGTCTTTCTTAATTCTATGACTTATTAAAGTTCAAGTGAAACCGAATGCTTGCCACTTAATCGATTTGAATCAAAGGAAATTTTCCTTATTTACTGACGTACCGAGTCTCAAACACAGCGCACAAGACTGGGTAGGGGCTATACGACTTCTCACTTTAGCTCGCCTTAAACCGGATGTTTTTTGGCTACGCAGAGGATACTTGGTCTAAGAGTGGAAGTCGTGAGCTGCTGGAGTCATACTCGAAAGAATCGTATCTGGCCACTTCGAAGTGAATGGCAATCAGAGAACTTTCCGCACTTGCGTGAACTTCTACACAAGACTCTATCCGAGTCGATAAACTTGTGATCTTAATAATATTCATACATTCGGTCACTTAAGCATAGGACAGTGTTCTGACATGTCTGTAGCTTCCACGTCTGCGTTACACAACATCCAGGCGACCATATTGGTGCGGTGTTCTGGCGGCTCCGGTATAGTTAAGGACCGGATTTGGTTCGGAATTCCTACAGAATCATTTACACTGTTTAAATTTCTTAACGACGGTAGTTTTAAGTTTGTATTGACTTAATTATCGTTTGAGAAAAGCTATAGCTTACAACTTTTAGTAAGTGGAATTATTTTCGTGTGAAAAACATTGTCGTAGAGTTGGTGTTAACTAGTAAGTGGCAACTTTTAGTCCAACAAATATTTTTTTAAATTCTTGCCAAGTTTCGACCTCACCACAAATATAATACTTGCCCGCAGTTTCTTCCACACCAGATCATACTCTTTAAGTGTTTTTCGAAATTTGCTTAGCTTTAAATTTGTCGCCTTTAACTGGATTTGCGGTCTGCAGTCTTTCAGACACTCTGCAGCACATTCAGCTACATAAAGTCATACACATTTTTCACGTCCACTGACTTTTTAAGATTCGACTTGCGATCAGTTTGGTACCGTGCCTACATACACACGCACACACACACAATCCTCGATTTTTAACGCCAAATCTGCATTTTTACACGTTTTCCTTTCTTCCTTCCACCGGGAACTCTTTGTACATACCATATTCGCACTGTTTGGTGCTCTGGCACTACGACAAACACTCCAACGTTTATTTTACTCAATAAAGTGTCAATGCAGGGCGCCATTCACGGCAGCGTAGAAATGTGGGGAGCCAATAGATATGTACCAATACATCTATGGTATATAAGGCTGTAAGAAGAATCCCTTAAACCAACGTGAGAACGAAATTTCGCAAAAGCGAACAAAGCAAACCGAGCAAACAGAGCCCATCTGACCTATTTGAGGTCCCAATGAACGCATACAATTGTTGGTGGTAAACAGGTGGACACACAGGGTGGCCAGGGGGTGTTCGATGCTAAGGAGCACGGCCCAGCCAAGGGTTACGAAAGCTACCTTTGTGCTTGTGACACGTGTGTGCGTGTACCGTTACTTCGCACTCAAGTAAGCGCCGGCGAACGTGGTGAGCATGCACCCTGCCAAGAAGATATGAATTTCAAATAACGATTCGAGCACTTATTTTCAGTTTTGCATACTGTTCACTCGCTTCTGTGATAATCTGCAGAGTGCCAATCCAGCGGCGACTCGTGCCAATGTCAAAGGAATGACTGTAGTTAACTTTCTGCCGAACCGAACGACTTGCTTAACTTACGAGCGTTGGCTGACAGCGAGTAGCAATAAAAATAATAACAGAAAATGGAGAAAAAAGAAACAAGAAATTGCAAAGTTTTACAAGAAGAATTTGCATTTTTTAGTGCAACTTGAATAAATTTATAGCCGAGTGCAAGCGCATTCAGCTAGTAGGAGCGGGAGAGCAAGCGTAGTGATTTTTCTTCACAGTTTTGCTGATTGAAATCGATCGACAACGAATGACATTGACAGGTGCATGAAATACTACACACAATAACTAAAAAGAAGAAGCAGAAGAAAGCGAAGACGAAGCAAACAAAGCTGAAGAGAGTTGTAAGTGTGCTTTGATTTAAGGAGAATCCACTCAGTTGAAAGCTTGATGCAATATTTTGCATTTATGATTGGTTGTAAGGCATTTATTTGTACAGCGATTCTTTTGCTTGTTGAAGGGGTTCATCACTCGAGCTGGGCTGATTTAATGATATACAAAGTTTGAGAGAGTTTATTGGCAAACTATAAATGTCAATTTAAGATGTATGACTGGTAATTGAAAGTTACTTCACTTGAAAGCTTTCAAAGTCCTTTTGGCAACCGTGAGTACATAATTAGGCTGGATATAGATTTCTTCACATTTCTGCACGGTTGAGGTCTCTCAAGTCAGGACCAGGATGGAGTCATGTGTAGAAGTTCACGGAAGTGAGGAAAGTTCTCAGAGCGCCATTCACTTGGGAGTGGCCGAAAACGATTATTTTACATATGGCTCAATCAGCTCACGACTTCCGGTCTTAGACCAAGTATCCTCTAAGAAGCTAAAAAACATCCGTTTGAAGGCGAGCTACAATGAGAAGGCGAACCATCTCTCCCCATGGTTGAGCGCTAGGTTTAAGACCCGCCATGTAAAAAACCCCCATTGAAAAGAAAACAACAGCCAGCTTTTGTAAACTCGGCTGTAACCACGTAAGCGGTGTCAACGCCAATAAAGGAGAGGGAGAAAGCTTCTCGAAGACTTCGAAGAAAACTATAATGAGTCAAACAGTTTATTGAAGGACTGTAGTCTAATCCGCACTTAGAAACCAATGAACTCCAAAGAGCATACGTTTTTAGCGTCGGGGAGCTTATCCTGTTAACGTAGTTTTCTAAAACCTTGGTTTCTACATTCGGCCTCTATCACATGATTGACCTTATGAACGCACCAAAACTTACGCAGGATCTCACTTGGACAGCTATGAATGCTGGTCTCTTGTGATTCACAAAACTTTTAGTTATGGATCGCCGAAAGCTTGCATGTCATCGAAGCACTTTGAGCCCACCACAAATTTGTTAAGTTGGCTAATATCAATCTCAGAGTCTTCGCTAAGTTCGCAGAAAATGTGTCTACCAAAATGTCTCAACCTTAGTTTGGCAAAAGTTGGGCAGTTGAGAAGAAAGTAAATTATTCCACGACGCCGTAACCTCATTGCATGTTAACCTATTGGATCTCATACGTTTAAATCTGAACCATAAGAATCGCTCAGCCGCACAAATTTTGGTTCTTGACCAGCTATTGCAAGCTCATTGGATTTTCACAGATCCAAGCAATAGCTTCAGTGGGTATTGGCTCATTGGAAATCCGGTGAAGAAGTACGGGCGCCCGGTACAGCAAGCTCATCAACTTTGTCGGTTCCAACGATTCCGTTGTGACCCAAATAAGTCGGAAAACGTTGATCAAGTGAGATCAAACACTCCTTGACAATTTTTGAACGCTTTATCGGCCAGCTCGATGTCTGTATTGCAGGTTTGCTTTTGAATTGAATGCACACTGTTTTGTAAAATCTAAAAAGGTCCACTTGAAAGACACTATAGTGGTCTAGTAACTGATATGATCTTGCTGATAGAGAGCCCTCGACAAAAGATTCTCCGTCTCAGTTTTCGCCTAAACATCGATTCATCCGTGAAATAACTTAAACTTACTGATTCAAAAGGTTAAATCGCCGATAAAATAATTCTTGACTGAATAAAATCCGCGTCAATTCCGGTGACGTAAACTGGCGGTCATGAAAATTGCATATTTTCTCACTGCATCTCTTTTCCAGCGGCTGGAACCAGTAACTTCGCATATTCAACGGTACCGTTCGAAGTATATAATTTTTTATCAACAGATCGGAGAGAACAAAGTTTAGTTTAGATTGGGTTATACTGGCCGGTAGTATAGTTCAGTATAGTTTGAGGTGTAGTACGAGTATTCGTCAGGACGTTAACGCTTTTTGCGAACTTTAACAACGACCTGATATCTAAGTTTCATACTTCGTCTAGTCCCCTGAATTCCAAAGCTCTTAGATACTTAAGACGAATTATACATAGTGCTGGACAGAGGCATAGAACTTCCTACTTCTCTGCACTTTCTGCACGTATTGACGTTACTTATGCCGGTCCGACTTACATGTGATGCCGGAAGGTTGTGACCTGTCAAGGGGCTAACGGCGGTCTGGTTCATTATTGTGCATTAGGCTTATCTTTATGTAACGTGCGCCTTTCCTGTATGACACAAATATCCTTAAGACCCAAATCACAGTTTCCAGAAAAAAATGGAATGTTTATAATTCCCGTTGACGTAGCCGGAAGATATATACTTTCGAAAGATTCTATTAGACAAAGAAGCTGGGTAACTTGAGGATCGTGTAGGACAACATTCTGAAATCCACACATGCTTTCTCTATAACCGGTATAACTTGGAACATCGTGTTACCGAGTTTAAACCTGATAGTCTTCGTTTTGTAATCATTCATGTGATGGTGTTATCAGAGGGAAGAAGTGTTGGAGGAATGTGACAGGGAACTTTTGTGAAAACTCTCGAATCCATGAACATAAGTTTCAGGCCCCCTAACTATTGTAGCTCTTTTCAAGCACAGGTGGATTTAATGTATCAATCGATTCTCTGTTGAAGTGCAGTTTCCTTCAGAAAAATGGCTATTCACTCCGATAGCGAGGCAAGGATATTAGCCTTGAGTTCATAGAGGGTCAACATTAGTTAAGAAATTCTTGGCGTAACTATCAATGATTGCGAGTTACTTTTACTGGAAATTTTTGCTTGGAAGTAAACAAAATGGAATCAACGTAGCTCTTCCTTCTTAACTGTACTGTCCAGGCTAAAAGACCTTTGATGTCTCACCTTTCGTTAACCAAGTGAACTGGCAGGGACACAAAAAAAAAATCTGACCAAGGCAGATTGGTGATGAGTTTAACGTACGTACTGGCTTCGTGAGTTCGATGAGCTTTTGGCTTCGCAGAGGACTGTTTTTAGGATATCAAGTGGGATCTTCATCTTTAGACATATGTATGCAGAGGCCGATGCATATCTTCGTGGGAACTTCTGGGAATCTTTCTTTTACCATATTAACCAAAATATGTATTCGTATATGACTGTGAAGTGAGTTTGTAGCGAAAATTTAACACAATGCGTGAACATAATTTAGAAAAGTCCAAAGATGAACTGCGAAATATCGATTTCTTTCACACAAAGGCTCGCATACACACATACCAACAAATAATACTTCGACACGCCTAAATATGTACGTCCAAGTTAATGTAAAAGTTTTGCTCAATTCATTACTTTTTCGCTTTGTTAATGAAGTATGGAATTTCTTCTCGCTCGCTGTTGACAATAAATAACACACGTCTAGACGACACATTGAATTGTTGCCGAAGTGGACATTGTTACAAATGGAAAAGGTTAATCTTCTTTATAGGTAAAATGTTGCTTTGATTTCGACTGGAATGTTTTGTCTATTGTTCATTTATTTTGATAGCCTGAACAGGGTGTATACTATACAAGTATATTAAGTTTGTCACGAAGTTCCCAGAAGGTAGGTAGAATGTAGAAGGGAAGACACTTTTTTGTCAAAGTAAATGGCAGACAACTCTGCTTGAAAGACAATAAAGTGGTCTAGTAACCTGATATGATCTAGCTGATAGAGAGCCCCCGACAGCAGACTCCCCTCCTAGTTTTCACCTAAACTTCGATCTATCCGTGAGATCCATGGAGACCCTATAAAATTTATAAGAATATAAATGATCAGCATGATGAGTTGATTCGGTTTAGATCATTTGTCGGAAGGTTTTTGACTTGGCCAAATGAAAAACAAGGGTTGTTGACTCGGATAAAATTAAGCAAAAAGGTAATTTTCACCAAAAATGTAGACAAAGGGGCCATTGATCTCATAAAATGTAAAATTGGTCTCAAAGTAAACAATTTTTTTGTGACAAAAGGGTCATTGATTACCAAAAATTTTAACGAAGTGGTCATTGATCGCGTAAAATGTAAATAAAAGAGTCAATAACTTAAATTTAAAAAAAGATTGTTGACTTTGCTAAAGGTAAACAAAGGGTCACTCACTCCGTAAAATGTACACAAAGGGATCGTGAATCTAAAGTAAACAGAGGCTATGAAAAATGTACACAAAGGTTGTTTTCTTCACCAAATTTAAACGAAAGAATCATTGATCACATAAATGTGAACAAAGGGATCATTCATCCCACAAAATGTAAACAAAGGTACACAAAGATTGTTAATTTGACAGAACCCATAGAAAGGGTCATTGATCCCATAAAATGTAAGCTAAAAGATCCTGGACTTAATTATAAGCAAAGGTTATGAACTTGGCTGAATGTACACAAAGGTTGTTAGCTTGACTAAATTTTAAAGAAAGAATCATTGATCTCATTAAATCTAAAGAAAACTGTAATTGACACCTTAAATTATAAACAAATTGTACCCATTTCTTTTTTCATGAAATTGGCATGTATTACTGTCCAAGGCAACATTTTAATCTATAAATATATTGTTTAGATCGGACCATTTTAGTATATACATTCTATATAAACTCATCGATATCAAGATAAAGACATTTTTACACAATTTATGATACAAGAAACGCCCCTTAAAAGGCTATCAGATATCTGTCAATCATCCCTGAAATTTCTTGCTGTAACTGGTTTCAACAGCTCAGGAAATGATCAAATTTCGGGAATGACATTAGATTATTTCAAAAGATTAGTTTGTGCATATAAAACCAACCCATCCTTAAGTGATTTTACAACTCCTTGGGATATATTATATTCAAGCTTCGTTAATTTCAATTATTCCGTATACAGTTAAACTACCATACTAAACTCCTACTACTGCGTTCGCGTTAAACTCCCCGGGCAACGTGAATAGCTTTAAGCGAGATTCGGTAACCAACCCTTGTGGATCTCAGGGTCACGGATAAGAAAGAGAGAGCCTTGATGAGGACATTTCGAGGTAATCGGTTTAAGGGCTCAGCAAAGTTGCAGCATCTTTTCACCAGGCGCGGGCGTCTGTCTTGGAACAAGCGGCTTGTTTTATAAAGGTTATAAACGATACCCAGATGATAAGACAATGTGAAAAATGTAATTTCAATGAAAGGAATACGAAAGCCTTGGATATTGACCTCCCCAAACGTTGATGACTACAGAAAACTTACAAAGGAACACGATTTACGGATAAGCACCTGTCATGTCTATAGGGAAGGTGCCGCCATCCAGCTGGTGAATGTCCTCGAAATATACACAGCCGACACAGTACTCAAGGAAATGCGAGGGGCTGGACATGGCTGCACGGCATGACTGCAATTTGTCACATTTACTACTGCTGCCATGCGACGATGCACAAATTTGATGTAGAATTTATGTTTGGTCGGAGCTTCGCCATCTTGTCTCCAGATTCACTGCGATGAGTGAAAGCTTAGCCACTATCCGTCTGGGGGCTAAATTGCATCACACCAGCCTAGCACACGCCCCGACAGAAGAAAGGACGGCCAAAGAGCAATTCTACGAACGCTTGGAAGAAGCGATTGAGAAATATCCTCGCCACGATATCAAGATCGTGCTCGGCAATGTTTGGCTCGAAAACGTCGGATCTTCTTGGAACATTTCAAAAGCCCACCGATAAGAGCGATGTCACTTGGGAAGGCGGAGCGGCTTCAGTTCTTACACAGGCTGTATTTTGTACGCTTTCAATTTAAGATCTCGACGTAAAATGTGCCAAGTCGTTCCATAGTCTATGTGAGTTGCTGCGAACGGTGCTTAAATTCCAATTGAGTGCTGTTGCAATACGTGAATTTTCTCAGAAATGATTTACCAAGTCTCGATAATGTTCAAGGGTAGAAAATTTCACGTTTCGCCCGAGATTTTTTATACTTTTTCATACATACATTCCGAAATTTATTCAAAATTACTAACGCTCTACAAATTTCAGTAGAAATTTAAGCGAAATTTATTTAAAAATTTAGAAAAGCAGTAAAAGAGAGAGAGAGAGTCTAAGAAAAACACGAATGAGCGCTTTTAATCCGCTCCGAAAAGATGTGTGTGAACATCTGAGAGCGAAAAAAATATATTTGTAAGTAAAGGTGAGAGATTGACGCAGACACACACAGACGCAAACAGAGATAAAAACTGTTGCGAACAGAAAATTAATTACAACGAAGCAATTTGCAGCAAGCTAGCCAAAGAAAAAATAATGGAAAAAAATAGAAAAAAATGCGATAAACGACAAAAAACTTTTAAAATGCCAGCAGCAAGCAGCACAATGCAGCGCCGTAAATGTACCGTTTTGCAGCTGACTTGTAGTTGCATTTGTCACATCACTTGTTTTAAGGTTCGTTGCATTTCTCACCTGAAGTCATCCTGTGTCCTGCTCATCTGTGAAACATAAAACTCTGATGTGCAAAATAAACACAAAAGAACACAACGACACACCGACGCACCGACACACATACAAATTGACACAAAAAAGTGCTCATTTATATAACAAAAACAACAATAACAGCAATAATACGAATAAACGCAAGAACAAAGCGGCCAAGTAATTTAAGGCTTCCAGACACCACGGGCCACACTCCGATTGCCTAACAACAAAGCTGCTTCTATTTCTTCTATTTTTATGTATGTGTGTGCTTGTAGTTATTGTTGTTGTTGCTGTTGTTGTGTGCAATTTCCCTTTTACTGCTAGTTGCCATGCTGCAACTTAATATACAGAGCTTCTGCGTTGCCATTGTGCGAATATTGCAGTGTGCTATGTGTTGTTTAACAAAGGCGTTAGTCCTAACA
Organism: Bactrocera dorsalis; assembly: GCF_023373825.1. Classification (NCBI taxonomy): domain Eukaryota; kingdom Metazoa; phylum Arthropoda; class Insecta; order Diptera; family Tephritidae; genus Bactrocera; species Bactrocera dorsalis. The sequence continues at coordinate 21,517,954 of NC_064307.1, read as the reverse complement.
ATACCCCTTGACAACGGCAAGCGATCACCGCAATGACTTCACAAACACCAACAAATCCGCACACACACACATGTACATATGTACAATATTCAGTTGTAAGTGTGACCACAAAACACACGTAAAGTTGTAAACTTCACTTTTCCAGGTGCGAATGGGTCACAACTGTAAGTGTGTGTGTGTCCCTCCTTCTTTGTATGTATTTGTGCTTATAATTCTGTGAAAGTTGCTTTTTTCATGCTGTGAGTAAAAACTTTCGCTTCCAGTGTAATTTAGTATGCCACAATGAATTGTTCGTGTTTTGAGTTGAATGAAAGTGTTTAAGAACCCTGTAGGAAATTTTAAGGAGAAAACCTCAGGAAAAATTCTGAAAAACGTCAATTGGCCTTCTATGGTCTATCATAGAAAAAAACATTTTTGGCAAACTTCGTTTTTTTATTCAGCATAATTCCTCTTAAGGGTGATACACTAATTATAGTGATCCTCCAACTAACCGTTCCCAAGACAGTCGGTTCTATGTAACCGGAACGAACCCGAATTTTAATCCAACTAAGAACTGTAAACACGGCAGAATTCTGCCGCTGCAATAATAACAACAATAATCCTCCAAATTGTCCGTATATTTTTGTAGTATGAAAAGTCTTTTGCTTCAAATCAGACCTAAATTTTCGCGATCACCTCTTTATCCGACGAAAACTTCTTCCCAGCGAGCTTTCTTTTGTGAACTGAGAACAGAAAATAGGCATTGAGGGCCAGATCTGGAGATCGCAATGGATGCGGAAGCAATTGACCGGTTTTGATGGTCTTTCCTTTTTCAAGGCAATCAATAAAAATTATTCCATGCGCATTCCAAAATACACACCCCATAACCTTGTCAGCCAAGTGTTGCGTTTTCCGCGAATTGGAGCGGATTTATCGTGTGAAGCCTGTCCAGATGATTGTCGATTGGACTTCGGATTTAGATCGACCAGCTTGTTTGGCAGCTACATCCTATAGTGATCCGATATCGGTAGTTCCATCAAACAAAGGCCACTAAGAGTTTTCCCGAATTGCTATTGGTTCTTGTATAAGAACTTAGGTCTCTGAAAACATTACAATAACCATCTATCAGTTTTCTGGTTCCAATTTCCGTGGAAAAAAGGTCAAGATGCTACAATTGTTTAAGAGACCCCATAGTAAATCTTAATCGGAATTTCCCACCAAGCAGATAACAATCCTAAAACTTGCTTGTCGTAACTAAACTGAGAGTTTAGTGAACAGCTTTCGTCTTTATTCAGCGAAATATATTGTATGTTAATTTTTCCTTTTTGGTAGCTCACGAAAATTGTATAAACCGCTTCATAGTCTTCATAAAAATTGGTCCCAGCAAGTCAGTATATTAAGTAATTAATATACCCTTGAAGTTGTTGACAGCTGTCCGATTTGTGCTATCATTAGCGTTGGTATTGCAATTCTTAGAATTTCAGGGATGGAACCCGCAGATAGTTTCGGGTCGCACAAGTATTAATTTGGCGGAAGTAGTCATATACGGATGTTTTTTGGCTACCCAGAGGATACTTAGTCTAAGATCGGAAGTCGTGAGCTGCTTGAGCCATATGTAAGCGAATCGTTTCTGGCCACTACCAAGTGAATGGCGCCTAGAGAACTTTCTTCATTTGCGAGAATCTCTTCCATCCAAAGACCAAACTCTAAAAGTCACTCAACATTCCCGTCATGCTAGGCCATGTCGTCCGAATGGATGAAAACTCGCTAGCTCTGAGAGTATTCAATGGAGTACCTCCGGGGGAAAGAAATTTAGAGGAAGACCTCCACTCCGTTGAAAATACCGGGTATTGACAGAGATGGCTACAATAGGAATCACCAATTGGCGCCAACCAGCGAAAAGGAAGAACGACTGACGCGCTGTTGTAAACTCGGCTATAATCGCTACGTTAATAAAGAAGAAGAAAATTTTAATAATTGAACATTGAAATCTCGGTTGTTGGTAGGTCTGACGCCAACTAGACTTTTAGTTATTGTTGTGGGACTTTCAGAAGTCCTTAATCGATAACTTCTTAAAATATATCTTTTAAAGGTATGAAGGAGGAATCTTGCTTTATAAAGAGTATAAATTATAATGAAAAATGAAAGAAGGAAAAATGACACGTGGCTTGGGAATGAATTTTGAATTAGCGATAATACCAGGTCAATCATTTATGGAAATATTTCGGGTCTTTTCAAAATGACGCTGCAAAAGTAGATCCATATTTTCCCCGCTCTTTTGACATTTCTCTTCAGTAAGTTTTGCCATTTCAGCATGGAAAGATATACGATCCAACAACGAGTCAAAATTATTAAAATTTACCACCGAAATTCGGAGTCAGTGGCCTCAACTTTAAGGCAGCTACGTCCAATTTATGGTCGTTATAGTCGTCCTGTCAGATCATCAATTGAGCGTCTAGTAGAAAAATTTGAATTCACAGGCACAGTACAAAATGTTCCCTTATCAGGGAGTGGAAGAAATATCCGTAGTGTTGGAAATATTGCTGCTGCTTCTCAAGCATTGGTCATCTCAGTGACGTCGTTGTGGCGAATTTTGCGAAAAGATCTTGGCCTATATCCTTACGCTTAATGTTAAAAAACCCTTTAAATATATACAACATATAGATATGTAAACTTTGTAAAAACAGATCTTATTTTTGGGCAGAAATTAAAGATTTTAGACTTAGAAAGGCCCCCGCAGCCTAAGTGATCATATTCAAGTATATATTTCAAAGATAGGTTAAAAGTTACACAATAATCTCAGAGTACTACTTATATGAGGTCCGGAGGCAAGCTCATATTTTCAGGAGCTTATACCGTTTTCTTAACTTCTATGGACTTTTTTGTTGGTAGGAGCAATTATAGTCCTTATTGCGAATATTAACAAGTGTGCCAAGCTGAAAAGTATCGAATAGGACATTTGACTCACTTCTCTCTTACATTTCCACTCGAGCTCTCAATATGAATTTGCCAAAGAACTCAGTGTGTTATAATATTAAATTTTTAATCAAGATAAAATCTGAAATGTCGAACAATGTAAACACTAACACGCACACAAGCGCACATACATTCATGAATATAACTGTGTGTGTGCTGGTCCAACAATTAGCTTTTCACCGACAACTTCTCTAACAATAAAGTTGAATTAGAATACAAATATTTTTCATTTATCATAAAATTAAAGCAAAGCTTGTTATATTATATGAAAGAGTTAATAAATTTCCCCGAAGCAACTAGAAAATAACACAAATGCAAAAAGAAGCAGAAGAGATGTGTGAAATAAAGCTGGCTTGTTCTACCATGAACTACACATATGCACAGTATATAGAAATACATATGTAGATACCTATATATGCATGTATAAGTGGGTATGTATCAAAGGCATTTGTGAGCACAATATTTCAAATTCTAAATCATCGAAATAGCAAAATGTATACAAATATTTTTGGAAGTGTTTTCCACAGTCTAATCGGATTACGTTATTTGGAAAGTAATATAATATTATATTTAAAAAACTTACAGCTAATCTCAGTGATTGTGATATTAATTTTGTCGATGATAACCAATTGTTCGGGCTATTTATCTTTACAAAAAAGTTCAGAATTCTGAAAATCAAATTTTACATTTATGTTTAGAATGAAATTTTAGAAAGCTTTTTCACAGATAAAATACCAATTCATATTCCTGGAATTGTTAGACGGCACACCTTCTTCAACCAATTATAAAGAATTGTAAAATGTTTGAAATTAGTGAAAAGCGCATTAATTAATACTTCACTCGTTAAAGCTTTATAGACTTTTTCATTTATTTTTTCTTGTATTTTGAGCGGTCTATATCAAAGTCCGATGTGATACACTGCTTATAACCCTCTAACTTTTTGATACGAATTTTGCAGTAAGATGCGACATGCGGTAACATTTGCCTAGGCTACGTTACAGATTCAACCTTGGAACCATTAAAGGCGACTTGACGGCCAAAATAGTGGAATGCTACGGTGATAAGATGGTGAGGTTTCGGAGCAGCATGCTAATACATTCGAGTGGGTCAAGAGGGTGCTGAGCGAGAGCGAAGACGACAGGAAGAGACCGGACCGCAGATGGGGTTTGCGCCAACCTTTATCAAAACCGCTAAAAACGCTGGCTCAATAGAGCTTAGGGTGTTCGATTGCAGCATGGATGAATGAAAGACAGTGGCGACGGCTATCTCCTCAGTCTTCTTAGAGGTGGTTATAGGAAACCCTGGGTCACCCTCAAAGTTTGAAAGTGCCGGCTAGCACCATAAGCTTCAAAAACTCATCAGATGTGGCAAAACGATCGGCTGCCCTATATAAGGTGGCAGTCTCTCGGGTTGAGAAATATGGAAGGCAGTCAGATTAAAGACTGTGGAGTAGCGAGTTCTGTAGACTCCGTCTTCAGGCTGGAACGGCCATTTGAGGAGATGCGGGTCGACCACGACGTGGAAGCTGAACTAGTGAACTAGAGGAGAGTCAGAAGGATGGGATTCCAACAGATTAATCTCCAACATGCAAAACAAGACGGAGCCGATGTCGTCTTGATCCAGGAACTGTGGCTGATTAGTAACGTCATCTTTGTGTATACGTTGCAGATCGAACCAGAGCCTGTATGTAGGTCATAAATGAATTAACGGTATTTCTTTTGGTCAGAGCATTTCTGTATTGAAGGACTTATAGAAATCTGACCAATACAAACTTGGAAATGTACCGCAAAAGGACTTATTGATGGACTTATTGGTTACCGCATGTAAAACTGCACTGGAGGGCTCCTGTCCACCACACCGAAGGATAGAGAGAAACCTCTCAGGTGGACTAAAAAACTCTCGGAAATCAGGGCATCTTGCCAACGCTTATTCGACAAAGCCAGTAGGAGTGGGTCAATTGATGATTGGGTGTTATATAAAAACATTCTTCTTGCTAAATACTACTCTTATGCGTAAAACGCTTTTTGTATAGATAGGTCAGTGAATAGTGCTCTGCTTGTACTAATGGCTTGAGGTAGCCATTAGGATTAGAGGTTTTGCTGTTGGAACCTTCCTTGATAATAAGGGAACTTTCAATAACGTCTTCCGGAAACAGTTGTAACTTCTTTAGACGGTTTTGGGGTGGAATCAAATCTCAAATACCTCATTTTCAGTTTTCTATGCGACAGAGTGATTGAAATGTAAAGCGGCAACACACATGCTCGATGAAATGTGAGTAGGGGCCCCAAAGGAAAGTTCCTGAGTACCGCGTAACAAATTGAGCAGTCGAAAGTGGTGTTGTCATCAACCCAAGTAAAACTGAGATAGTTATTGCTTATTTACCCTATTAACCCCTTTTCTGAAATAGTTTTGTCATATTGGCAAAAATAATTAAAGATTATCAAAAAATCGTTGCATCTTTAATCAAGCTTCTTTACTTATATGTGGTGAATGTGCAATATTAAGTAATTCAACAAGAGCTTCAGTCACAAAGAACCAGTCCAAGTCAAACTTGATCAGATATATAGTACATAAGCAAGGAAATGGCTAATTCGACTCAGCTCATCATTATATATATACTCGGATGTTTCATTTTAGATGTTGAAAACCCCCTTTGCAAATTTAATATACCTTGTTCAAGGTAAAATTAATGTGCAAGAGAAATATTATCGCAAATAAACTAGGAGGATTATTATATGTGTATGTGTGTGAGTTCGTAAATATTCAAGGACTCAACATGTCACTGCAAATGAACCAAGTTCATAAGGTTTCGGTGTAATACACTCAATTTTTATGTATTTATTTCCGTGTGCATTTTTGTGTCATAGTAGTACAGGTGTTATAGGTTACATTAGGGTGTCTGCTATATTTAAATTTTTACGAAAAGCACCACTGAAGTTTTTGCCCTAAAAAAGGTAAATAACATTATTATGAAAAACGTTCTGTAAGGAATGTGTTTCGGTCGTTTCGCTTAATTTCTGGTCACAATAATCGGTCTACTGAGCGTACTACTTATTCACAACACCATCACCCATCTTGAGAACCAGTATACGGTATTAGATAAAATTTAGTTCAGCACGCAGTGAAGAAAATATATTAGCCGTAGCTGAGGGTATACACGAAGACCGCGGAAAGTCGATTCGGTGCCGTTCGCAGCAACTCGAACTGATGTATGGAACGACTTGGCGCATTCTACGTTGAGATCTTAAATGGAAAGGGTACAAAATACAGCTTGTGCAAGAACTGATACCGCTTGACCTTCCCAGGCGACATCATTTCAAGCTATGAGCTCTTGAAAAGTTCCAAGAAGATACGACGTTTTCGAACCAAATATTGTTCAACGATGAGACCCATTTCTGGGTCAATGCGTATGTCAACCAGCAAAACTGCCGCATTTGGGGCGAAGAGCAACCTGAAGAGATTCAAGAGCTACCATTTGACTCAGAATAAACAACGGTTTGGTGTGGTTTGTGGGCCGGTGGAATCATCGGTCCATGTTTCTTCAAAATGCCAGTGAGAACATAACCATCTATGTTGACCATTGTTGCGCCATAATAACCGACTATTTGATGCCTGAAATTGAGTCTCGTTACCTCGGCGACATTTGCTTTCAAAAAGACGGCGCCACTTTCGATACATCGCATCTATCAATGGATTTATTGAAAGAGAACTTCGGTGAGCAGATAATTTCACATTTTAGGCGGATCGTTTGGTCACCAAGATGGTGTGATATCAGACCGTTAGACTTTTTCCTGTGGGGGTATGTAAAGTCTAAAGTCTATGCGGACAATTCCGCTCGATTCGGGCCTTGGGTCAAAATATCACGCGTGTGCTTCGCTAGGTATCAGTCAAAATGCTTGAACGAGTCATCGCAATTCGACTCAGTGGATGTACCATCTGGGACGTAGCCGCTACTAACATTTAAAAGAGATAATCTTCAAAAAATAAATGCCATAGAATCTTCTTTCGAACGATAGTAAACATTCCACATTAAATTAGAAGTTTCTGTGTTTTTCTTTAATAAAGTAGAGAACCTCGGAATGGAACGCCCTTTACAAAACTGTCTCTACGAAAAAGGTGTGAATAGTATTATAACAAGAGCATTAATTTATAGGTTATATGCAGTTAAAGTTATACATCAAATGACTTGAGCATTCGTGTAAGTGATTTGTAGTAAACATTCTGAGTCGCTCATACGACATGGTGTACTATATGAGTGCAGTAAATTTAGGCCAACTTTAGCTGTGTATAACTTTTTAAGGAATGCTGTTATGCAAAAAACTAATAAGACCTTTTTTGTAGACAGGAAAATTTTGTATTAGATTATTATGTCCTGAAAGTTGTAGACTTATGTGCTTTGTAGAAAAAAGGATTTATTGCAAAAGATCACAAAATCCCATATAAAAATGCACGGAAAGAGTAAAATGAATTTAACACGGGCAAAAAATAAAAAGTTTTGTTTATTGGATCATTATTTTCAGGGCAAAATCTGAAACTGCAGAAGGAATTCGGAGCAAAAAAAATCCATTTGTAAAGTAACGCACACCCTAATGTACATATAAGTATGTTCGTGTATGTGCTTTGAAATAAATTAATTAAACACAAATTTACATGGATTTATTTATGCAAAAATGCTTATTTACATACATGCCATGTCACCTATGAGTTAATGTGTATGTGCCTTTATGCATATGTGTGTGGATGAGTTTGCAACTATAAAGTATGCTTGTCTGTGAGCTGGCTTACCATTTTTGTCCACACGAACACATTCAGCACTTATGTCCATACATTTTCTATTTAGTCACTGTTTTACTGTTTCGCTGGCTGCTACTCGTGTTGCCCGAGTTCAACGTAATTTATGTGTAATGTCAGCAACAAAAGAATTTATTGTTGCAGTAGCTGCAATCAGCAAAACACTAACTAACGACTCTGATGACAATTTACAATACACAATAAGGCCGCGACTTCTCTGACACACTCAATGCTGATAGGCAGGCATTGCATAAATAAAAGAACGCACACATATATAACACACACATGCATAAACAACACATACATGTGTAACACACATACATAATCATAAAAAAATTGCAAATGTGTTCGTGCGCTGGCAAATCACAATTATGCCAGATGATAGTTGAACGAGCCTGTCGTTTATTGTTTTTGTGCACAATACAGCTAAACACACACACACGCATACACTAACTCTCTCACACACACACACACACACGCTCACTTGCAGCGTTAACAATGTATTGTTGGTTTTAATTGCGGAACTGCTGTTTATTTTCTAGTTATTTCACAACTGGGATATTACTCCCAGGGTATTGTTTTAGGCAAGGCAAAAGTGCCATGCCACAGCGCACCAACACACATACACATATTTAGGTGCTTGTATGTATATGTGCACTAGGCTTATGCATGATTTTCTAGTCATAACGGCGCTGCGAGCTTTTGTGCTACTATTATCATTATGTTTGGAAAATCATAGGTCCATTGAATGGCAAGCAGCTTAGATCAAAATAACTCGCTATTATGTGGCGTAATACCAGCTAATGATCGGCTAATGATTTTAAGCTTGTCGTTAGTGCAAAAAATACAACAAAAACTGTAAATGAAAAAAAAAATTGTCAGCAGTTAGTTGTGTTTATTACATTCTGAATTTCTCTGGCTAATGTACTCAAAACTCGCAAAATGTAGCATAATTTCAGGCGCTCCAGCATTTTGTGTTAAGTGTTTCATTTGTTCAACAGGTTTAGAACTTCTCGCTGGGTTTATGAAATAATTTGATATAACGGCTTCAAAAAATTTGAAATTCTTTAAAGGTTATTGAGTATGGAGGAGCGGACTTCAGGTGGAAGCGTAAATTAGATAATCTTGTAAATTGAAAATTGATACTACGCAAGGTGTAACATATTTCCGTCATGACAATGTTCGACCTCATGTTGTAAGACCGGTTAAAAACTATTTGGAAAGCACCGGCACGAAATTGATTAAATGGATTAAGCTTCCTTTTATTTCGATTTTTACCCGAAAAATTGGGTTTGGACTCTTCTTCTTCTTCTTGTTCTTCTTTATTGGCGTAGATACTGTTTGCGTGATTAAAGCCGAGTTCGAAACCCTTCAAAGAAGGAGTATTTTCATCCATTCGGACGACATGGCCTAGTCATCGTAGCCGATATCTCTTAATTTGCTGAACGATGACAATGTCGTCATACGGATACAAGTATATCTCATACAGCTCATCGTTCCATTGAATGCGATATTCGCCGTGGCCAATGCGCAAAGGACCTTAAATCGTCCGCAGAATCTTTGTCTCGAAAACTCGTAACGTCGACCCATCGGTTGTTGTCATCGTCCAAGCCTCTGTACCATATAGCAGGACGGGGATGATGAGTGACTTGTGGAGTTTGGCCTTTGCTCGTCGGGAGAGTACTTTATTTCTCAATTGCTTACTTAATCCGAAGTAGCAGAAGTTGGAAAGAGTTTTTCTGAGTTGGATTTCGAGACTGACGTTGTTGTTTTTTTTTTAATGCTACAACAGAGATGAAATTATCTACGACTTCGTTATGACGTTATGACTGTCAACTGTGACGTGGGAGCCAAGGTCCTTCCCGATCCTGATGGAGCTTTTCGTGTTGCTCAACGTCAGTTTACAGACGTATTAGTTTTGCGAGGATACCAAATTCAGACATAGCGGCATAAAGTCAGCTCCTTTTCGTGCTGCCAAAAGCAGCTTTAAAATCGTCGAAGAGTTGGTGTGTGTTGATTTTCTTTCCACGCTTTTTTTTCTACAATTTGACGCATGATGAATATCTGGTCAGCTGTTGACTTTGCAGGCCTAAAGCCACACTGTTCAGTTTATTCAAATTACTTGCCTAACCAAAAGGTAACCTACAAGAAGATCTCCTTTTGTTCTTCACGAAAGTTATTACTTCTCAATTATGTTTCCAGACTGTCAATCACTTTCGTTGTATTTGTAATCAAAGATACCCTTTAAGGAGTTCTATTTTGTTCATCACATAACTTTCATTCGCTTCAATTGTCTCCTCAGTTCAAAAGAACTCTCACTTACCAAAGATTCTATGTAATTTCCAGTCTGACATACACTTTCGAACCCTTGAGGTATTATAAATTATATACATAACCTCACTTTTTGCACACTCAACTTGCGTTACATACATATTGTCCATTACCTGCCAGTTTAAACAGACATGACGTAAAGCAAAGTAATAAAAAGGAGTTTTCCGAGACTTTCTAATACGTTGTGCGGAATAATTTATGTGATTGTTACGAACGGTAGTCGTACGCACCGGACTATAACATAAGTTTCCCACGAAAGTGTTTATGGATGCCGGTTAAAGTAATTTGCGGCGTCGCTTCGAAATATTCACAGACACACACACACGCACCAGCACATTATATATAAATATATGTATTGTAAATACATGCACATAAATCACCGTTATGCAGTTTAGAGTTGGTGTGAAAGTTGCCGTGTTGCAACAGCTGTTCTTAACTTTCCAGCGAACATTATGCGGCGCAGCGCGGTTTGTTTATGTTTCTGTCATAAATGGCTATACAAAATGCATTATACATACATATTAACCTAATGGGTCTATTAAGTGCGGCTGCGAGGCACGCCAAGTAACGCACACGGATCTACATACGTATGTGTCTTTGTCTATGTGTTTGTTGCAAAAGGCAGCTGCTCCTTTGGTATGAATTATAGCGCAGGAGCCGCCAAGACAAAGCCACAAATGTGAATTCTAAGTGGTTCCACATTTAACGGTTTCCCATAAAAGCAGAAAACCCATCATTATATTGCAATTAGAACATTTTTTTAACAAATTAACATTGGGCTTAGGTCCACATGTGGGGAGGACATGTGGAGAGGGACTGCTAGCGAAGGCAGAACAATGCATTGCGGTGAGGCCATTTTGAAAATTGCGCCAGTGGACGTTAGTCATTGAGTGTGCGATAAAATTTTTACCACCTGTAAAAATAAAATGTATAGATTGGTTGCTTTAGACCTGTGAGAGCTGAGTAGATTTTTAATCTTAAGGAATCACTGGATAACGGAACTGTTTTCTCAAGTCTCTCTGAAATATATCTTTCTATTTTACGTAGAAAAGTAAGTACTCTGATACGAGTTTAGCAGATATCAGGTATTGAGATGGCTCAAAAAAGGGGACAGAGTTGTTGCGGGGATACACTGTCCAGAATCAAGCATAAGGCATTTAAACTGCAGATTCACTGTAGTATATTTCAAGAAGAGGGATTTTTCTTTTGGAAAAGTCCCAGAGTTAGCCTCTAACATCAAATAACTGTAGAGTTAATATAGATGTGGATAGCCTAGCAGCAATCAAGGCAATTATCTCGTTTCTCATATCGGTCAGAAGTGTCTTAGTAAGCAGGACAACAGGGTAGGAGAGATCGTCCCCAAGAACAAAACTATAGTAGTCCACTATGTGATTGCCAAAAGTGGTGTACGGCTGTCATTCGAACACATAATCGTCAGTGGTAGACACATACACTGTCTGTACTATAATCTGGACAGGATACCTGGTACATGGTAACGAAGGTCAAAGAGAGATGGAATGATCTACCGCAGCGCTGAACTGCATAAGTCATACGTGAACCAATAAATCAAAAATAAAGGAAATTCGCACCGAGCCCGATGGACGGAACTGTAGTGAAAGATACAACACTCATTGGTCACAAACAATTGGCGGCGCACGCCTGTAAGATGGGGCTGCCAGATTGAGAATACAGCAGGAAATGTCTGCAGCAATGCAGTAGGGAAACAATGAGGCATCTCTAATTAGGAAGTTCCTCATTCGCAAGGCATTGCTTCAAGCTGTTAAGGACCACACTTTATAAGACATAACCTAGATGACTCCAAACTGAAATTATGGAGGGAACACTTTTCCAACCTACTGAATAGCAGTGAAAGCTTAATACTAGGAGAAAGTGTACCCGAAATCCCAATCAATAACGATGGAACGGACGTTCCATTGCCCGACCATAAAGAAGATTGAATAGCAATTACCAGTCCGAAGAACAAACGGCGGGGGCCGATGGATTGCCGGCTGAGCTATTCAAACACTGCGGCGAGTAACTGATAAGGAGCATGTATCAGCTTGTTTGTAAAATATGGTCGGGCGAAACCATGGCGGACGATTGGAATTTAAGTGTGCTGAGCACTTACACTCTGCGCCAATTACCGTGGGATAAGCTGAGGGGGCATCGCATATAAGGGTCTATCGAGCTTACAGTGTGAAATATTAAGGTCCATTGTCAAGTAACTGATTGAACCTTCTCAGTGTGGCTTTAGGCCTGGAAAATATACTACTGATCAGATATTCGCCATGAGCCAGATCTTGGAAAAAACCCATGAAAGAAGAATCGGCACACACCACCTCTTCGTCGATTTCAAAGCTGCTTTCGACAGCATGAAAATAAGCTGCTTTTATGCCACTGTGTCTGAATTTGGTATCCCCGCAAAACTAACACGGCTGAGTAGAGTGACGGTGAGCACCACCTAAAGCTCCGTCAGGATCGAGAAGGACCACGATCGAGCCGTTCGAAACCAAACGAGGTTTCAGATAAGGCGACTCCCTATCGAGCGACTTCTTCAATCTGCTGCTGGAGAAAATAATTCGAGCAGCAGAATCGAGCAGGAACAATCTTTGATATTGATATCATCGGCCTCAACACCCGCACTGTTAGTTCTGCTTTCGCCAGGCTGGACAAGGAATCAAAGAAAATGGGTCTGGCAGTGAACGAGGGCAAGACGAAATATCTCCTCTCCTATATCACGGCACTGTTGACAGGCATAACTGTGAAGTTGTAGATTACTTCGTCTATTTAGAAACCAGTATAAACAGCAACAGCAATGTCAGCCTCGAAATCCAACGCAGAATAACTCTTGCCAACAGATGCTACTTCGGACTGAGTAGGCAATTGAGAAGTAAAGTCCTCTCTCGACGAACAAAAACCAAACTCTATAAGTCACTCATAATTCCCGTCCTGTTATATGGTGCAGAGACATGGACGATGACAACATCTGATGAGTCGACGCTACGAGTTTTCGAGAGAAAGGTTCTGCGAAAGACTTATAGACCTTTAGCTGTATGTGATATATGAGGACATTGACATAGCTCAGCGAATTAAAAGACAGCTTCTTGGTTCTATTCTTTAGAATCTTCATTAGGACTTAACCTGTTTACAGTTTAACCAGCCATTATCAATAAAATATGTCGGAATCATTCGGATCAATCCACCCGAGAGTTTAAAAAATTAAAAATTGGCTTGTTAAAAACTCTCATTTAAAGACTCTGGATGAACGAGGAATATAGTGGCTCAGTTTCTATTTCCCAAAGTCATAGATGCCAAACCCTAAACCATTTGTTAGGTCGCCTTATGCGGTCAAATTGAAGTTACAGTTGAAATACAGCAATACTTCCGTCATAATTCTCTTGTATTGGGCTTCCCGATAAATCATTCTCGTCACCCAAATTAGAGTTCATCAAAAGTTTAGTGTGTGTGAATTAATCATAGAGAGGCGTGCTGTATTGCGAAAGGACCCAAGCAACCTGCGCTGCCTACCATTGGACGAATAATAAAATGTTTCTTAGATAGTTCCTAGTAATATCTGTCTCCATCACTCGCCTAATGCTGGAGGGCTGGAGCAGCGTGATGCGCAATAAATAGCGGCATTTCATTCCGGTGAAAATATTAGGAAAACGGCGCGGCTGGCACTCCATAGCCATGCGTCACGTCCCAAGAGCACTTGCAGTCATAAATATTCGCCCAAATCTTCCGTCAAATTTTGCTTTCGACTTCACGTCACGTAGCAACCGCAGACTGCATGCACGTGTGGTTGCGGCGGCTGTGCAGTTGTTGTTGTTGCTACATTTCTTCAACATAATTGCGGTTTCTGCGATTTTTTTATTAGTAAGTGTTTGTATGTGAGTATATGTGTAAGGACGTGTGCTTGTATGTGTGAATGTAAATGTGCTTGGCACCTGTGTTTCATAATTTTCTCTTTGGTTACTCAATAGGAATTGCTAATTAACACTTTTCAGCATTTGTGAAATGCTCTCTGGGCATTAATTTTGAAATTTAGTTACATAAGTCGAGATGTTTGTGGACACAGATGTGTGGAGAAGTAATTTTCGAGTTGAAAACGTTGTTGTTAATTTATGGAAAAATATATTATTATATGTTATTTTTATGGGTTAGTGCGCTTTAAAAAATTTTCGTTGCATATTTTTAGGCGAATCACATATGTTATTAACTAATTGGCTGGCACTGTTTTCCATGGTTGCAATTCTCAAAAAGTTTATGAATGAGAAAAATAATTACCTTGACTTTGATAGTACAGTTTGTCATCATATCCACCCTTTCAGGACCTAACTTTGGCCTGAAGGTTCTCAAAAGGAACGCGAACGGGCTCTCCACTCCCAAAAGAACTAAAGTCGTCTAACTTCTAGAAGACGAGTCGATCGTCCTCAGTTCACACAGGCACAGTATTATCATGGTTTATATTCTCTCAGATAAAACACCTCTCGACGTCTCGTCCCTCTTCAATACCTCCACCCCCATCATCATCGTAGACGATTTAAATCCGAAATACAATACTTGAACCCGCTCTGCGAATAATGCTAACGTATTGACCCTCTGGACAATTTCTCTCCAACATAACTCCGACATTGAAGCCTCCTCCGAACTGACATACTACCCTTCCCAATCCCGGGTTCCAAGCAAGCATTTTGGATATATTTCTCACGAAGAACGTGATCCTCATCAGAGACACCAGGACCCTCGCGGAGCTCAGTTCAGAGCCTTATGAAATCACAAACTCCACCTCCATGCCCTGTTTAAAGACGGGGTTTCTTATCCACAAGACAAGGATAGAGCCAACATCTTAGCTCAGTCCCTTAAAAACCAATGCTCTCCTTGTCAAGCCTGGAAAAATTCTCTTCTTTCACGAAGAAGTGTCCGATACGGGCAAGACCTTCCAGTCGGTCGAGTTTCGGCTCATCTGCTCCAAGGAAGTCTCCGAGGCCATACGCTGCCGCAAAAACCGGAAAGACCCAGGCCATGACGGCATTGGTAACAGTGTCTAAAAAATACTTCCACATAAAACCCTTGTCGCTGTATGCTACGTCATAAACGCCATGATGCGTTTCCAATATTTTACCCCGGTTTGGAAAGCCGCCACAGTCGTATTTCTTCCCAAACCTGGTAAAGCTCTAAGAGGCAAACTATCGTCCCATCAGTCGGCTTTGCACCCTCAGAAAAGTAGCTGAAAGCATAATTCTCTCCCAGTTGGAGAAATTCGTTAGGGAAGAAAAAATTTTTCCCCACTTCCGAAACCATTCTCTCCTCCATTCAATCGGCAGCTATCTACTAAGCTGCAATTTTTCGCGCGTCAGTCAAGCGTCCCATGCGGAAACCCGTGCATCCTGACAAACCATCTTCACTTTTCGGCGTCAGATTCTCAGATTCAGTCTTTCGAAGATTTACCCATTGTAACGTTGCCTTGAAAAAATTTCTGTGCCAATTTTCGTTAAGATATCTTTTCAATTAAAAAGGTATCCATACAAGGACTTGAGCACTTAAGCATCTCAACCAAATTTGAGCTTATCGAAGCCTTTACTTCTAGAAGAAGGGATAGGTTTTCTTCGTATTAGTATATTTTAGAAACTTTATTGGCATCGTAATCGATTTCGGTTTAATTGGATTGTGAAACTATCACTCATAGTTTGCAAACCTATGCATTTCCATTTCTTACACTTGTAAATGTACAGTTTGCGGAGCTGAAAGCGAAACGTACTCTAATCCATATAGGTCTGTATATCAACGACATGCTTGTCTATACGAGTATGTTTCAAAGTATAACGATGGCGGCATTCACGTCCCTTATGTTCACCTCCGACTGCCTGAGGGGCAACTCTAACGACTTTGTACGGTGCCACGGCGTGCAATGGCTCACTGCAGCCATTGTTTCTCACATTGTTTACCTTGTTGTCACTTTAATTATCGCCTTCCTTCAACGCTGTGCTTTTCCCTTTGACTGAGCTTCGCTTGTGGCATTTTTGTGCGCTACACTTCGTGCAACGGCAGACTTGGTTCTTTAATGGAAGAAATTTTCGTAAGAATACCTTCTTGAATCAGAACATGTGCTAACTGAATTTTTGGTTTACTAGAAGATATAGACATTGACTTGACTGAAATGTGATGAATAGATCTTCATGAAAACTTGGATATAAAGGGCCATTTACTGGATGTTTACCAATATTATTGAGTGAATGGCTCTTCCTTTCCAAGTAATTGTTTTCTGACAATAAATGCAGTTCCTTCAGTACCTAAAAAGTTTAAGGAATCAATCTCTACGAAATGTTGTGGTCGAGATCTCGTTCAGTCCTATAACTAATCTCTACTTGAGCTTACATGACTAAACAGCCTTAACGATCTTGAGATAAGCCACATTGGAAAGATGCCAGCTTTATACTATCGAGCCAGACGGCAGCTTTGGTAAATGTCATCGGATGCTCATTTTAACTCAAGTACTCAAAACGAATACCTTATAACTTTCGAAGTTGCTGGGAAGACGTGAAGTCCGCTTTAATCTTCGAGTTAAGCATCAGTTAACCTTCTTATGTCGAGTGTAACGTGTCTTATCTTTTAAATAACTACACCACCGTACATGTGCTCTGTTATCGTATGTGTGCATATAGGTTGACAGGTCATGTGGTGATTACTGTGCAGTAATTTGGACATGGCTCCCTCTTAGTGTAATTATCTCCGTGTTACCTTTCGTTTAGTGAGTTTAACGTAGACATGAAATTAAGGTCAATCAGAAATTTCCTTGATACTTTCACTTTCAAAATAATTGCAGGTGATTTCTGCGAAAATTGCAAGCCTGTAATTTGTGCATGCTTTATGTTCCTTTATAACGACCTTGGTGGCATACTAAGAAAACAAATTAAAAGTCTTATTTGAAATTTCTGAAGATATAACGGGAACTATAACCGCCCTGTTTGTAGTACTAACTTCTTCACATCAAACAATTATAATCTTGAGTAAACATATTAATAATCGTATTCATATTAGCTTCAGCTTCACTGGAACTTGGGGAGTGACGAATCGAACAAACAACTGGGAAACTCAAATAGAGACATAATAGCAGAAATCCTTTAATAAAATAATCTTCTGTATTTCAATGAACTCAATATGTTTGTTGTTGCGATTCCACATAATCCTCATGACCATAAAGTATAGTATAGCATACACATAGCGAGCAGAAAAGAGGCGAATCGAAGACGGCTATAGTTTTCTTGGCTATAATGATTGTTAATCTACGTTAGGTTAAGATTAGGTTAGATGGCTGATCAAAGATTGCACGTGGACTGCTTGCTATATGTAATCCTTTGTGAAGCCTATAGAAAAGAAGAACTCCTCGAACTTATAAATAATCACAATGCTTAATAGCCAAGTACCAATACAAATTTGTCAGGTGTTTAATTTCCAATCCCGCCAGTTCGGTGGGATGTCTGAAAGTATGCGCTTCCAAGTATTTAAGTCTTGACGTCTCAAACGCGTGACAGTCAAGTAGGAAGTGTTGAGTTGCTTCCACCTCGCCTCTTACATACAGATTTCGCAAATGTCGTCTGGCACGATTCCCAACGTAACAGCATGGACGCCAAGAAGGCAATGGTCTGATAAAAGTTCCACAACTAGGGATAGTCCTTCCAATCCCTGATCATAAATGAGGTATGAAAATTCAATATTCTATGAATCGGTTGCGAAGTATAGTTTATTGGGAATGAAATTATAAGCCTTAGCCTGAAAATAAACAAGAAACCAGAACGCTTGAGATAAAGTCCTAGGCTCTCATTTTGATGGTTAATGAACTTACCATTTTATCATATAGGAATTTACAGTACATCGCTAGAGTCTTCCTTCGGAACACGTCTTCCTTAAGCTCAAAGCCTACAAAAATAGTCCCTACAGCTTATATACATACATATTTCATTAGGCGTAGTAAACATAAATCAATTAGATTGTAAACCCGTCTGGGGCCTTGAGTGGAAGCTGCTGCGGAACCACTCCGACATATTCGGCTTAATTGTCCCTATTGACAGTTCTAACTTCGAAGTCGTAAATAATGTGTGGAGGCATGGATAATGACTGGATCTGGTGGGTCGCTTTTGAGAGTTTCCAAGAGAAATGTTTTGCGGAAGTTGTATGGTCCTTTGCGCATTGGCAACGGCAAATACCGCAACGATGGAACGATGAGCTGTACGAGATATACAGCGACATTGACATAGTCTAGTGAATAAAGAAACTGCGCCAGCGTTAGCTAGGTCATGTTCTTCGGTTGGAAGAGAATACTCCTTTGAAGGTTTTCGATTCAGTACTTGAGAAGAGAAAGATCTCCACTCCGTTAGAGAGATCAGGTGGAAAAAGACCTGGCTCGAAAATATCGATAAAATCGCAGAGATCGTCGAGTCCGAGAGCCATGTAAGAGCTATTTCAATTGCTTAACAGCTAAACATTCCATAAAAAGCTGGTAGAAGCCGTTTAGATGAGGCAGGATATAAAAATAAACTCGATATGTGGACGCCATAAGAGTTAACGTAAAAATGGACCGAATTTCGGGTTGCGAATCCAAACAAAATCGATTCATTTCTGAAGAGGATAGTTACTGGTGATGAAATGTGTCTCACTTACAATAACGTCAAGCAAAAACGGTAGTGGTCAAAATGTGACAAACCGACAGAAAAGATAGCCAAGGCAGGATTGACGCCTAGCAAGGTTTTGCAGTATTTTTGGTGAGATCAGCTTCTACGAACTCTTTTGTACTGGTACCAATTGGATCGTCTGAAGAAAGCAGTCGAACAGAAGCATTCAGTTTGATCAGTTTGGGAGACATTTTAGCAGAAGCTGCGATGGTAAGGATTAATTAAGTTGTCATAGGCGTCATCCAACGGTAGACCCAGGAAAAGTGCTGTTTCAACGGTGTCGGACCAAAGGAGGCGGGGTCAAATGAATGGGGCATGCAAAAAGGTGGCTACTCTCATAGGCGGACTCATTGCACGCTGGTCACATGTTTAATATGACAGGGTCTATGCTGGATAAGTAAAAGTTTAACCTTCTACAGTATCCAGAACGAAGCTGCGCAAGGCTGTCTCGTTTCTCGCGGCAACTCGCGCTCTTCGTCTGCAAAGGATGTTTGATTCCAAGTACACCATTCAGTGAGAGGTTTTTCGGTAGAAGTATTAATGGCTCCACTGTAAATGATGAACGGTCAGTGCTTGACGAAAGTTAGTTGCGTCCAAAGCCTGGTCTTCGTATTGTTTAATGTCCTCGACGTAGTTGAGAAAGGAACTCTTGATGCTCCTAGGAAGCGGTTCCGCTACAAGCAGGTGACTGCCGGGATGTTTTCTGCGAAATCCCCTTAGCAGAAATTGCTTGGAAAAGAGTTCATTATGCACCTTTACTAGGAGCATATGGGCCTCACTAAGAGTGTTCGATGGGAGCCATCAAAAGGGCATCCTGCTGTAGTCCGGAGTGCATTGTTTTGACAAGTTTGCAGCTCCCTCGTCTGCGTTTCACTGCATCCAGGCGACCATATTGGTGCGGCGTAGTAAGGATAGACAGCAGCTCGGGAAGCTTGGTTGGAACGATCTTAAGCATCCATTTTATGATATGAAATTGCCTTCGCAATGGCAATAAGTTATTGGATAACATGCTGCATATTTGATCGAAATCGAATCACACTAACTATGTGAAATGAAACCTTCAACTTAATTCGAAAATAAGGGCTTTATTTTCACTAGACTTTTTATGACCATTTTCGATTTGCTATAATAACTACTTTCCCATAATGTGGCAACCACTTAATCCTAATTGCTAAATAATAATATGGAACCCTTTAAATGGCGCTTAATGCATCCGCTTAGAAAGTGAAAGGCCAAAAGTTTTTAGTTCAACTTAACGAAAAGGCATAAAATAAAAAGAGAGTGAGCGAGAAAAATGGGAAAAGAAAAGCACATCCTTTGAATTGTTTATTCTTTCATTTTACCTTTTATAGCCAACTTAATGCCATAGCGATGACCTGACTAACCCGAGGAGATGACAGCATAAAGACTTGCCACCAATACGATTGCATATGCATAGACACACATTTACATGCATGGAAGCATATGTGTGTAGGTAAGTGTATGAAGGTGAATATATGAATGTATGTATGTATATATGTATATATATGAATGTATGTGTGTGTTTGTCGATGTGAGCTTGTAAGGTCCACTGAAAAATTCAACAAACGATAGCGAAAGCACTGCCATGCATACTCATGCAAAGCACTTACTTCTACACACACACACACATAGCCGTACAAACACTCATACATATTAACATATGTGCCCGTGCGAGCCCGCGGGCCCCTCGTTGATATAATAGCAGCGCAAATGGCAGCTCCGTTGTCCAAGCGATCGCTTTGTGAGGACTCTATGTCACCAGTTTTCTTTTTTTCACCAGCTCCGTGTGTGTGTAAATGTGTGGGTGTGTGTTTGTGTGCGCGCCCGTCGTGTGAGTCGACGAGCACTGGAGTGACGCGATATGAACGTGCAAATTGCCTTGAAGGCTTGAGTTGAATTAACAAACGTGTTTGCGCCATTCTCTGGCGCTTGCAACAAACAAACACGCCAAACGAGCAGCCGAAAGGAAATGCAACGTTATGCTGCTTCCAGCTGCTCAGCTTTAGCATCCGGCGCTTGTGGCTATTTTCCATTTATATTATGTGTGTGCTTTTTTCGCGTTTTTTTTTCTTCTTCTGCTGTTTCTTTATTTATTTTTTCGTTTTCATTTGTCGGTGTTGATTTTTATTGTTGTTGTTACACAGTTATTTTGTGTGTTAAGAAATGAGCGCGAATGCTTCTTGACACCGTAAATGTTGCACGTCGAAGTGGATACTTGTACAATCGGCTGACGGACCAAGTGTTTGCAAGTGTGTGTGTGTGTGGGTGGTTGTGTAGACAGCGCTCTTAAGGTCCGTCGTGGAAACTATGTTAGATCGCTATGCAGTTCTGTGAAGTTGTAGGAGTCGAGAGTGTCTTTTTTTTGATAAAAACAAGAAAAAGTTCCGGCTGCACTGAAGCTATTATACACTTGGCTGACATTTTTTATCAGTGCCTAAATGAAGGCGTTTTCCCAAGAGTATGGAAGAAGTAACGCCTGGTCCTCCTTCAGAAAGCAAAGAAACCGGAGGGCAAGCCGAGTGCGTATAAACAACTTAATATGATCGATACGATGGCTAAAATATAGGAGAGGTTAATCTGCGCATTAAAGTCCTCTCGACGAACAAAAACCAAACTCTAGTCACCCATCAACCCCGTCCTGCTATATGGATGATGCCAACATCTGATCAGTCGAGTTTAAGTTTTCGAGAGAATGGTTCTGCGGAAAATGTATGGCCCTTTGCGCATTGGCTACGGCGAATACTGCATTTGATGGAAGGATGAGCTGTACGAGATATACGACGACATTGACATAGTTCAGAGAATTAAAAGATAAGTTACGCTGACAAGGTCATGCCGTCTGAATGGATGAAAACGCCCCAGCTCTGAGAGTATTCGTCGCAGTACTCGTCGGGGGAAGCAGAGGAAGAGAAAGACCTCCATCACAGTGTCTACGCTAGTATTGGGACCATGGAATGTACTATACGATCTGGTTCTACGTCTACCGCTGCCAAAAAAAGCTCAAATAATTGGCTATTGGCATTCAGCTAATACCAAAAATGGGCAAATGGGGTTGGTGATGCGAATGTATAGCCTATCCCTCCCAAACGTCAATCTCACTTTCACGCGGTACCCCCTGTTCACTACAAACGAGGCTCTGTCCGACCGAGAAAAGGCGGTATAACCTTAGCACCTTCGAGGAGGAAATTCCTACGCCATTGCCTGCCTAGAGGCGGAACCGGCAGCCACGAAACTAGGCTCGGATGCAGATGCAGAAGGATAATCACCTGCTCATCTTAAAACCCTCTGATTACCGAAACCGGGAAGCCCTATGTTCCACCTAGGAACTACGGGAAAATATATATAATTGGCTATTGCTGTGGCGATCGCTGCAAAAGAAATGCCAATAAGGCAAAGGACACTCCCTGGTTATGCGCCGTAAGAGTGGCCCGAGCGTTTAGAACGTTCTCCCATGAAGCGGCCAGTATCATATCTGGTTTATGCCGCTGGATTTATTGGTTAAGTAGAGTCTATCAAAAATCTAAAGCTTTGAATAGGCGTCTAACGGCTGATGAGCGAAAAAAGGGAGACAGGCGAGCCTCGAAGGGTGGCAAAGACAATACGACGTGACAGAAAAAGGAGAATTATCGCACATTCTCAGAAAGAACGTACCAGATTGGAATGCGAGACAACACGGGGAGACAGATTTTTTTCTGACACAATTTTTGACGGGCCATGGAGACTTCCAAGGATTCGCCGAGTATATCTTTTTCTTCTGCTTGAGATATGTAGTGGAGAGAACTACCATCGTACGAATAATAAACCAAAGAATGACGCCCAAAAACATTATAAGTCACATGCCGCAATCAAAGCTGGTATGGGCGAAAATGAAAGAGTGGGCCGCAATAGCGATCCAAGAACTCAGGCTAAGAGAACGGCAGCGAAGAAGCTAATGACTAGCTGAATAATCCCGCAGAGAGTTTGTAAAGGGACATTCTTGTCTAGTTTGGTCCTGTGAAGTAATGCTTAAAGACGGTCCCGCAGGTCCAAATACAAGCTAAAGCAGCCGCAGTTAAGGGCTTAGTACGTAGGCGTACTGTTCCGCAAGTCCAGTAAAAATAAGTGTGCGTGATCTCGAAAGAGGGGTGTACTTAGCAAATACAAAACGTGCCTTAAAAGATCTTGATTACGTTCGTTCAGTTTATATGGCAGTTGTATGCGATTGGGGTGCGTTATCGGCGGTTCCAACACATGGTTAATGAGCAGCTTTTTGGGGAGCAAAGGACGTGTTAAAAATTGCCAATCCCTGTCTCAAAAACTGTATCGTATATATGCAGACAGATTGCTGAAATTGTTGAAAGTTCATTGCCATCAACTATGAACTATACTTCTACTCTCGAAGAAATTTAATCTATGGGACCCAATATTCCGCCCCTTCATGCAAGTGGGGCCGTACGTTAGCAATAACACGACGAATATTCTCTTCCAAAACGTCAATCGTAACGGGTTTATCTGCGAAACCTACAAAAAATAGTCCAGTGGTGTTAAATCGCACGATTTTGGAGGTCGTAATACAGGCCCCCTATGCGAAATAATTGTCTGTTTGGTACCAAAGCTACGCTCTACAGCGTTCTCCATTGGCTATCTTCATTTTTGAAGAAATGCGGACAGCCTACAGAGTCATCAAAGTGTGAGTTTTTGAGGATATAACGTCATCTTAGCAATTTTGTGAAAGCTAACCAAAGGCTGGCAGAATAGTGATCTTCTACTACATAATTTCCTTAGGTTGAAAACTTTATCTTATGGCCATCACGCTTCCAAGACATGAGCCGTTATATAACAGTTTGTAACAAGCAAGCTTAGATAACAATTGTGAGCCTGCTCAGTACTCAAAAAGGGAAAAACAATTAAGCCGCCATTGAAACGGCGCACAATGCGTTCAGATTGGGTATATAAATTAATTGCCACTTACAAGTGCAAAGCTGAAACTGCAACGTATGTACGTGTTGCCGATACCAACGCTGAGATGCTGAGATATCCAAATGAAATTGCATTGCCACCGCCACTCTCAATTTACATGGCAAGCACGCAGACCTGTCCGGCAGTGCCCCAGTATCGGCGGCAATCTGAGCAGCACAAGACCGGCATAAATCTCGGCACAATGCAGTTGCACGCACTGAGCGGTAAGCCAAGCATTCGGCAACAACTAATCAGTTGCATGCAACAATATACCGTTACGCCGGTATTTAGCACTCTGATACTTAATAAGCGAGCACCGAAGTACTGAGTATTGTGGCGGGCAGCCATTTTGCCACCTCATTACCAAGCGTCAAGCGCTGAGCAACTCTGTGCTTAGTAGTCGCATTGTTGTTGTTGGCATCTTAAGAATTGCCTTGGCTATTAATTGCTTTTACTGTTTGCCAAATGGGCAGGGAAAATCAAGTCAAGTAGTGTTTGGTGAAAGGATATTGAACTACTCAACATTACAAGGAACGCAATCAAGAAGCTTTTGTATGGTTCCGGTGATTTATTGCTTCTTACATAATTATTTCTGAGTAGCTGTTGTTATTGTTATTGCTTTTGTATTGGGTGTAGCTGGTTTAATTTTAGCGTGCCTCATTGTTATGCTGCCTAATTAACCATTTTATGGGCACTGACAAGAGCCCAGATTTATTATCCGCCTAAGTGATTTTTTGCTGGGCAAATTTTCGGGGAGTTATTACAAGATTAGATGAATTGAAAGTATATTTATTACAAAAAGGTAGTTCATTTGTTATATTGTACCGTTAGGCATTGTTTCCTGAAGCTTTTTAAAAGAATAAATGGTATTTAAGTAACATCAGAATGATAGACCAACAGACTTATATCTGGTTCTCAGTTTGTCAAATTTAATGACACTGAACTGACAAATACTGAAATTCACTGACATGTGTTGTCAGCTGTCAAGTTGTCTGTTTCAATTATGGTGAGACCTCCGATACATATTTGGCAATTGAAGAAACAATGAAAAATGATTATTTTCTGGAATGATCGTGATCCAAAGAAGACCAATTAGATCCACTAACAAAATTTGGGTAGAATTTCTTTTGTTTGTAGAAGAATTCAATTTTTAAGTCCAGCCGAAGTAGAATACCGACAAATGGTATAAAGTTTACCTACAACGAAAGGGTGATCCACTTCTAAGTTCTCTACTTTAAAAAAAAAAGCATAGAAATTTCAATTTTAATGGGAAATGTTAATTATTAAGAATATTCTTTAGCATTTCTTTTTGAAGAATACGTCTGTCAAATATTGGCCGTGGCTACATCTCAGATGGTCCATCCGTTCAGTCCGATTATTGGTTCACGTATTTCGTCTGTTTACTGGCGAATGACACACGTACTTCTTTACTCCAAAGCCTGAATCGTAGCGAGATTGGCCGCATAGACTTTAGACTCTACATCTTCACACAGAAAAAAATCTAACGGTATGATATCACATGATCTTGGTGGCCAAACGACCGGCCCAAAACGTAAATTTATCTGCTCACCGAAGTGTTCTCTCAATAAACCCATTTATTGGTGCGATGTATGGGAAGTGGCGCCGTCCTGTTGAAATCAAATGTCGCTGAGATCACGAGCTACAATTTCAGGTATCAAATAATACGGTCGTCATTGACAGTTACGTTCTCACCGGCATCATTTTTGTAGACATATGGACCGATTCCACTGGCTCACAAACCACACCGAACCGTTGTTTTTTCTGCATGACATGCCAGCTCTTGAATCTCCTCAGGTTGTTTTTCGTCCCAAATGTGGCAATTTTGTTTGTTTACATATCCATTGAGTCAGAAATGGGCCGCATTGCTGAAGAAATTTGGCTCGAAAACATCGGATCTTCTTGAAACTTTTCAAGAGCCCATATAAAGAAACGACATCGTTTGAGAAGGTCTTGCCAATTAAAGATCCCGACGTAAGACGCGCTAAGTCCTTCCATACGTCAGTCCAAGTTGCTGCGAACGGCATCGAATGGACTCTCCAAGGTTTTCGTGTACACTCTCAGCTACGGCTGCCATATTTTCTGCACTGCGTGCTGGTATAAATGATCAACGGAATGAGCTGAGTCGATTTAGACATTTCCGTCTGTCTATCTCTATATACGCGCACTAGTCTCTCAGTTTTTGATATATCGATCTGAAATTTTGCACACATCCATTTGCTCTCAAGAAGTCGCCCATTTATCAGAATCGCTGATATTGCACTACTATAGCATATAGCTGCCATACAAACTGAACAATCGGAATTAAGTGCTTGTATGGAAAACTTTTTTAATTGCCAAGTTATCTTCACTAAATTTGGTGTGTATTATTACTCAAAGTAAGTATGCATTCTCCGAAGAAATTGTTCAGATCGGACAGCTAGAACATATGCCTTCCATACAAATTGCTTCATCAAAATCAAGTCATTATATGCAAAACTTTTCCATTTGCCACTAAATCTTCACGAAATTTGGCAAGGATTATTGCACAAGACAATGCTATAATATCCGAAGAAATTGTTTAGATCGGATCACTATATCATATAGCTGCCATACAAACTCACCGATCCAAATCTAGTTCTTGTAAACAACTTTTTCTTTTGTGAAGTTTCAGTGCTGCCGAAGTTAACGATTTTTGTTCTTCTTTCTAATTTTATTTCAACTTATAACGGTTTTATGCGGTTATCCTGTTTTGTCAGGAATTACTCACTCGACAATGGTTATTTGTTTCTTTTTGTATTCATAAGTTGCATTTGCGCATTCTTTCATTGTAAATGTCTACTTTTCAATTTAGTTGTTTATGTGTATGTCTGTGTGTGTGAGTCTGCGCTACTATTTGCGTGAATTGTGTTGGAAAATCGCAGCGACGCAGTTGAAACGCAAAAAGTTAAAAAATTTCAATAGAAAAGAATATAAATGTGTGTGTGCCTGTGTTTGAACATTTTCCACAAACTTCTTTATGTTGTAAGCAAAACGTTATAAAGTTGTATATTTTTCTTGTGTGTGTGCGTTTGAAGCGAAGCTTTTCAGCAAAATTTTTGCTGGCAATCATCCATGTCGCTGTCACTTGACCCAATTGGCAGGCCAACACGCTCGCAACGCAGCGCGCTACCTTTCATATTTGTAATGAGAAATGTTTGTGCAACTATGTAAACGCACAAACACATACACACACACATTCATACATATATTAATGGTTGCGCTGCTGCATATTGAAATAATTTTTTATCAGCGTGTGTGTGTGTGTGTGCTGGGCGCTTACAATTGCAATGGCAGACAAACAAACGGAAGCAGACACATTGGCGCGCTAAATAAATAGAAAATATTTTTGGACAGCGGCTTTTAATCCTTATTGAATTTAGCGCACAAATGCAGTTCGAATCTATTTGCACAGACTGACTCTTCACAGAAAGCTTTAGAAAAAGTGCTTTAATCGGTAGAGAGCGGTATGACTGCATAGATTTAAACCCAACATAAGTTTGCAGTTGGTAAATGTGGGCGAAGTTGCACCACAAATGATTCGTGTCCAGTCGCTTTTTAGTTAACCAGGACTTGTAGTGAATAACGATTTTGAATTGTAACTTTATTGATACTTGGCTTTTTGAAGAAATTATATCTCACCGAATCTCCACACTCTCTTATTAACTGTAAATTGAAAAGTAAACAAAAAAATATGGACAAGTGAAACACTTTAACGACTATATAGGTCGTAGAGTATGATGCTTTGACGGATCTTAACTGTGAAGGTTGGTTCTTTTTATTACCCAAAAATTCCTAAAAAATTGTTCACCAGATCATCCTAGATCGAAAGAGGGTTTTGAGCTTACCAAAAATTTATTAAAGTGGCTAATATCAATCTCAGCCATTTCGCTAGGTTCTCCGCTTAAAGGCGTCCAGCGATATTGTAGCCTCAGTTTGCCTAAAGTCGCGTAATAGTGGAGAAAGTGTCTACATATTGGACCCTGGTCTTCTTCGACACTTCTTCTTTACTGGCGACACAGCTATGCAAAAAGTTTCCAACAAAATATTTAGCCGCTCTCCATGTAAATCAAATGGACAGCGCCAAGTCGGAACCCCTTTAATTGTCGAAAGATTGCATTTGTCTAGAGTATATATATAGTTCAGATGACCTCTTACGTTTCATTCTGGGTCATAACGAACTCGGTATTGTCAAGTTCTGGTAGCTGATAAGTTCTTGCGGAGTTGGCGGGATATCCATAGGATCAGCGCCAAAGCGCCAGAAGACGTGGGGTTTCCAATCGGATGAAGTCAGGTAATGGTGCACCGCCTGGCAATCTTATCGGCTTTGCAGCTTCTGCCGATTTCGCAGTGATCGAACAACCAAGCAAGGAGATTCCTTGACTACTTTTGAGCTCACAGGCAGCGAGCTCAAAGCCAGAATAGCCGCTCTGCTATCAAACTGAATGCACACATCTCGGAAGGAAGGTGCACTTCGGAGCCGTAGACCTACTGCATCCTTGATTGCAGCCATCTTCGCTTGAAAGACACTGCTAAGGTCTGGCAGACGTAAGCAAGTGTCGACGGAGAGTATCCGATAGAATATTGGCTCTACCTCTCTACTGCTACCGTCCCTCTTAACTTCGATCCATCTGTGACAAAGATCACTACACCACTTTTCCAACGGCTTCGACTCGTATAGTTTCTAACATTTTATATCATACTTCAGAGCCTCGATCGCTAACAAAACCTTTAATATATTATATATGTAATAAACTATTTGTGAGAGGAGTTTCTGGACTCGAAAGGTGTTTAGATGATTGACTGTCGACTCCAAGTCTTACCATTAATTCAATCTCCCCGCCTACCTAGAATTAGTAAATAGTCGCAGCTGGAAAAATCTTTTGAACCTTCGAGCTGTGGGAAAAATATATAATGAAGATCTAACAAAGAAAGCTGAAATAATTTTCAAACAATATTTTTTGAGGTTGTTATTAGCCGGATATGATGAGTAACGCTTCTCCTTTATAGTTATTTCCTTTCTTCTAAATTTTATATTTTATGTTTGAAAGAGTTCAGAAAATAGATGCTGTAGGGGAAACAAAATCTAAAGAACTAGACATTGAAATCTCATGTTATATCGTGCCAGCGCCACATTTAGAGGCAATATCCATCGGCATACTCAGAAATGGGTTCTCTTGCAAATATTCGGAAGTATGTATATGTGGATGTCGAACTCATAAGCATTGATATAGAAACCATCGAAGATAAGGCGTTTCGTTTCAAAACAGATTGTCTATTCTTAATATATGTGACATGGGCAAAAGAAACTTGAAGAAACTACATATTTGCTTCAAGTTTCTCACCCGTAAATAACGATTTAATTGGTACATGTCTGGGCAGCCTCAATATAGATCCTCAAAAGTAGTTAAATATAATAAACACTTCTCTAAGGACTTCTTCCTACGT
Source organism: Bactrocera dorsalis (assembly GCF_023373825.1). Classification (NCBI taxonomy): domain Eukaryota; kingdom Metazoa; phylum Arthropoda; class Insecta; order Diptera; family Tephritidae; genus Bactrocera; species Bactrocera dorsalis. Next base: position 21,488,762 of record NC_064307.1, on the reverse strand, counting down.
CCGAATGGATGAAAACACTCCAGCTGTGAGAGTATTCGGCGCAGTAACCTCCAAATCGTTGGAAAACCCAGGTGAAAAGAGAAAGAAGCGAAAAGGAAGAACGACTGGCGCGTTTATGTAAACTCGGCTATAACCAATGAAGAAAAAGAAAGACTTCTTCCTGTTTTAATGGATTGGACATATTTAAAAAATGAGCGAAAGTAACTAGATTACTTGAAACCGATATAGCCGAGGTGTCAGTCATATGACTACCATTCGATTTTGACATTCCTAAGGGTCCTTTACAGAAAGTATATATTTTCAGTCAACAAATGTACCGATATCTAATCGATCGAATAAAATACTCTGTCTGGTTCATGGCAGTACTGAATCTTTCTTCACCATACCATCTTGAAGAAAATCCCCATTAAAGGAGACTATTGGTTCATACCGAACCTGAAAGAGTTCTTCGCAAAATCTTGTAGTCATAAAGAAAAAAACTTGCAAAAACGTCGCCGGGCCGGGATCCTAGACATGGTTATCACTAGATTCCAGCACATGGAAATTCCTCTAGCTACCTGGCTGTCACCGGATCGAAAAACCACCAATCAGATCGATCATGTTGTGATATCCGGTAGGCAAGTGCGTACGATCCGAGGTCCTAGCATTGATTCGGACCACTTTCTTGCTGCAGTGAAGATATGGCTCTGTAAGCCGATGTTCAGCAACACGAAAAGCTCCGTCATGACCGGGAAGGACTTCTCCGAGCCGTTCGGTACCAAGCGAGGTTACAGACAAAGCCGACTTCCTCTAGACCGATTGGCGCTCTGTTGGAAACTCGGTTATAACCGCGTAAGCGGTATCTACGCCAATAAAGAAGACGAAGATGTAGAAACTTCCACTACTGGGTTTAAAAATATTCGCATCCTATGAAAACGCAATGTTTGTTCTGAATATTTCAGCATTCATTCCTTTTATCTTTTAATTTTCTTTAATTGTGTGGGTTGCCCATCCGGCTTCCGCCTTGTAAATTAAAGTTGGCAAGAACTCATTTAAATAAATCTTAAATTTATCTGCAAATGTCAAAATTGGCGCCCACCAATGCCACTGCAGTTAAATTCCGACGTGACGCCAGCCGCGCGGTCCATCGCTACATTCATGCGGCGACTCGCTTTGGCAACAATGAAGAAATGAAGCGCTCGCGGCGTTTGCGAAGAGTTTGTGCGGACTGAAGAGGCGTAGCGCGCAAAGAACTTTTTGCGATATTTCCATAAGTTTAGAGTTCAAACGAATGTTCGGTTATATTTACGCGGTCACATTTATGCATCGTAGTGTTTAGAGTAAAGACAAATTATCTTTCAAGAGTAAGCTCGCTGTTGAATGTTTACTAATTCGAAGAGACTTTAATATAATATAAAATTAATATGCCTAAATAACTGTGATTGCTCGATATCTAATGGAAGAAGAAACGCGTCTAAGTATTTGGAAGGGATGTAAGCGCCAACTGTTTACTGGAAGTCGGTAAGAATACTCTGTTCTCCCAGAAAAGTGTCAATTGCAATAGTTAAAGAGAGCGGACAGAGTATTAGAATTTCGGCGAAACCAGAGCTCTTGAAATGGTAGACTAATTAAATATCTTCGCGTATAAGAAAGTAGTCGGTAGTTCTGTAAGGAATGTGTTTCGCGTACTTCGTTCAACTTATGGTCAACATAATCGGTCTACTAAGCATACCATTCGCAACATCATTGAGACTCGGCATTCGTTATTGGATAATATTCGACCGAATAGATCACGTTCAGCAAGCAGTGAAGAAAATATAGCAGTCGTAACTGAAAGTGTACACGAAAACCGTGGAGAGTCGATTCGGCGCAGTTCGAAGCAACTCGAACTGACGTATGGAACGACTTGGCGCATTTTACGTCCAGATCTTAAATTGAAAGCTTGACCCTTTCAAGCGACATCCCATTCTTCTAAGAGCTCTTGAAAAGTTTCAAGAAAATCCGACTTTTTCGAGACAAAATTTGTTCAGCGATGAGGTCCTTTTCAAGCTCAATGGGTAAGTAAGAAGGAAAAGTGCCGCCTTTTGGATGAAGAGCAACCTGAAGGGACTTAAAAGCTGCCATTTCATCCAGACAACAGACAACGTTTTAGTGTTGGAATCATCGGTCCATATTTTTTTAAAAATGATGCCGGTGAGAACGTAACCGTTAATGGCGACTGTTATCGCGCAATGATAACCGACTATTTGATGCCTGAAATTGAAGCTCGTGATCTCAGCGACATTTGGTTTCAACAAGACGGCTCAGATCCCCACATATCCATTCAATTAATAGATATATTGAGATAATACTTCTGTGAACAGATAATTTCACGTTTTAGGCCGGTCGTTTGGCCAACAAGAGCGTATGATACCACATCGTTAGACTTTTCTCTGTGAAGATATGTAAAGTCTAAAGTATCTGCGGACAATCCCGCTTCGATTCAGCTGAAATATTTCGGTCCAGATCAGATGGTCTGGTATGTAGGCTGTAAGTTCGTAGTTTAACCAATGAAGAACGTGAAATAATGCACCCTTTGAATGCGGTAACGCTTCGATTACTTTCAAGTATAAACTTTATTCAGCAAAAGACTTCAAATATTTCCCATTCCCTATTTTGATTAGTTAGTGACAGCTTACAAGACATCAAGCCTTCACGCGGTTTCTATTTCTCTGAAGACAGCATCTAAAACTCTGACAACAAAGAAAAGAAAAAAATCATATTCCGCTTCAATGTTACCTCACTTTTCCATTTCTTGGCGCATTGGTTGGAAAAGTAGTGAATTGAGCATATTGCTGTCAGCATTTGATAGTTGATATTTCACAACTATTGAGTGCTCAACCGTTATATAACGGCGTCGAAATGATTGCCTATTTGTGCGGGAGATATTATTTCAAGTGCAACTAAAGTTAAACGAAGATTCCACTGACAAGCTGTCAATAAATGCAAACGTACTTTGGCAGCGCAGCGTTGCCAACCAACTGAGACGCCGTGATTGCTGACAGGCGGAAGCGCACATCCTGCGCTCACTTACTTTTAAAAGCAAGTTTTTCAAGCACGTGTGTTTCGCTGAAGCTGCTGGTAACAGCACGTGTGTAAGTACGTATGTTGCGAGCGCAAAGTCACGAGTTGTTGTGCGGAATACTCAAAATGTGCTTTCGAAGAATTATTTACAATTTTCTTATCTTATTTTCTGCGATTCTATGTTGCAGCTGTAAGTTTTTGGATGTGGATATAATTTATATATGCTATTGGTGTTATATTCACTCGATGTTATGGTAAAAAGTGGCCATAAGCATAAGTGAGAAGGGAGATCACTTCTTTAGCCAAGGTGCTACAGTGCGTATGAGTAATATGTTTAAGACTGACTATATTATAATAAGTTTGCCAAAAAATTATAAGACTCAGAAAGGAAGGTCGGAGATCTATAAAGTTTATTTAAAAATTATCAAAATGACAAGCAGAGTCGAATTAGACATGTATGTATGTCTGTCCATCCGTCAAAAATGACCAGCCCCCAAAACCTTTCCGCCGAAACTTTTCCATCTCTCATGTCATGGAGAATATAAACAACGCCAAATATTTATCTTTGGTCGTCGACAGAAGTAACCTTCCCGCTCAGCTTCTTTGTTAGTCCTAATAAGTATCTGCTGACAAGAAAGATTCTTTGGTGGACCGCTGAGTGAAAGTGTGCGATTTTTGTTAAGACAGGTATCCCAACAGACCGTGCGCCAAAACCGTTTCCACAACAGTCGAGTCCACTAAACCGGAATGAACCTGGATTTTTGACCAGTCAAGGAGTGTCAACTCGACAGCATTCTACCAAATTACCTTAGTGATGTCTTCTGGCGCTACAATAACAGCGACCCTTTGCTTCACGGTAGTGTTTTTGGCTGTTTAAGCACAGTCCATAGGAGTTTCTACACTGTCTCCTGACAATCGGAAAAGCATGTTTTATACACCAAAGACTTAGGAATACTCGGAAGACTGGACTTCACGAAGTTGGCTAAGGACTTATCAGACCACTGTAAGATCTAAACGACTAAGTAAGCAACACCACCAACTTCTCGACATCTCATATTTGCTGCGCTTATTTATTTGGTAAATCTATTTTTTATTCAAATTATTATTTATTATATTATTCAAACTTATTCAAATGGCTTCCACCACCCTCAGAACAGAGTTTCTACAGTGAACTCCTGAGCTGCATATGGCAGTTCGTTCATCGAGCTCCTCTTGTCTGAAATATAGAATTTTTGAGAACTAAGAAATCTGAACGATGGCCTAAATATCAAAATACAGATCAGCTTAAAAATTTTCATAAGAACCACCCTAATATAAATTACACCGTCATGTAAAATAGTGGATTAATCAATAATACATTGTACGCTAACTTCTTAAAAAAGTTTTTGAAAACCTCAAAATTTACATATATCGAAAATTATCTAAAGACCACCCTAATGAAAATTAAACCAGCATAGAAAATAGTTGATTGATCAATAATTGTTTTATAGCGTCTTCTTTAAAATCTATTTCTTTTCAAATTTATTTACAAAATTACCAAAAGAACCATCCTAATGCAAATTACACCGGCATGCAAAATAGTGGATTAATCAATAATACATCGAGCGTTAACTTCTTAAAATAGGTTTTGATACTCTCAAAATTTAGTCCGAAAATTATCTCAGGACCACCCTAATGCAAATTACGATAACATACAAACTAGTAATTCGATAACTTTTCTATAACGTCTGCTAATTTGTGTCAAAAAATGTTTCATAACCTCAAAATTTATTCCCAAATTTCCACAAGAACCACCCTAATGCAAATTACACCGTTATGCAAAATAGTAGATTAATCAATAATACATCGAGCGCTAACTTCATAAAAAAGTTTTTGAAAACCTCAAAATTTACATACATACATACATATATCGAAAATTACCTAAGGACCACCCTAATGCAAATTACGATAACATACAAACTAGTAATTCGATAACTTTTCTATAACGATTGCTAATTTGTTTCGAAAAATGTTTCATAACCTCAAAATTTATCCCCAAATTTCCACAAGGACCACCCTAATGCAAATAACACCAGCGTAGAAAATAGTGAATTGATCAATAATTGTTCTATAGCGTCTTCTTTAAAAGCTTATTTCTTTTCAAATTTATTCACAAAATTACTATAAGAGCCACCCTAATGCAAATTACGCCAACATATGCGTTCATGATAATATTTACTTGCGGCTGGCATCCACCGCCTGACTGCCAGCTGCTTCCGCAATCATCAACGCCAAGCAAAGTTGCAGCTCACATACGTAATGCACTTCCACACACACACACCTATAGTATATATACGCATGCATATGCTCGTGCATGTGCGCTGCACATCCTTCCTGCTGCTGTCACCGTGCATATTTTGCAACTCATCCACTTCTCCACAAACATTTATCAGCAGCACACGTACAATTTCCTCGTCGCGCTTCTTTGGCAGCACTTCTGTCGCACAAACACACGCTCGCCGAAATTTCGTTTCTTCATCCAGCGCCGCGGCTTGCCGCTGCCGGCTGCGTTGCCAACACTTATCATCTTCGTTTGCCCCGGCGTTGCAACTCCCGAATAACGAATAACGGTGTGCTCGTTTTAATGTCGCTGCAGGTAATTTCATTTAGCAAAATTCGTACTTACAGCAGTGGTAACAACAACAACAATAACAACAACAACAACAGCAGCAGCGAGAACAATAATGACACTGACAACGGAAGCCATACCTGTTGGCAAAATATTATCTTGTTACGAATTTCCCGAAACACGCACACACACATACACAGAGGCCCCACTCGTACACACACAGCCGCTTGTGAATAGGTAGCTTGTAGCATAAATTGTGTTTACTTATAACATTTTGTGTGCTCACGTAAATGACGGCATTCGCATTCAAGTTGCATTCGCTTCATTTCGCCGCGTTTCCTCCATTCTTCTTCTCCCCACCATTCCAGCGCAATTCTCGAGCGCTCATTACCAAGCTGCCAGAGAGTTACTACACATTTGCATTGTTCCAATCTAATTTAAGTGCGCTGGGGTATATGTGCGCTTTCTTCCACTTAAATGCAATTCTTTTACTCTTAACCACTTCAGAGATATCATCAAGGTTAACAAGTTAAATAAATTTTCGTTTGACACGACAAGAAAATGATTTTTAGGTTAGGTTGGAGGGTGTTTTTTGTTGCCTATTTTATGGTAATCCAATTCTTCCACAAAGAGGTGGTTCGATATGCTGATATCCACCGCCTATAAGTCTCCTCAACTTCGCATCTAAGGTTCTATCGAGCGTACTGTGTGAAAGATTTAAGCTCACCGTCAACAAACTGATTAGACCTCATCAGTGTGGCTTTAGACCTGGAGAATCTGCAACTTCACCATGCGACAAATCTTGGAAAAGACCCGTGAAAAGAGACTCGATACACACCAGCCCTTCGTCGACTTCAAAGCTGCTTTAGTAAGCACGAAAAGGAGCTGCCTTTATTCCGCTATGTTTGAATTTGGTATCCCGGAAAACTAAAACTAATTCGGACTGCAGATCCTATTTATCTAGAGAAGGTACAAGTGTGTACAACTGCTGGCGAATGCCGGAGTCATCGATATCATTCACCAAAACCACCGCGACTTGGCTTCAACGTCACTGTTGACAGTCATAATTTCGAAGTCGTAGAAAATTTCGTCTTACTTGGAACCGAGATATACGACGTCATTGACGTAGTTCAGGAAAACAAGAGACAGCGGCTACGCCGGCTAGGTTATGTCATACGAATGTATGAAAATCTTCCTGCTCTGAGAGGAGAGTATTCCACGCAGCTACTGCCGAGGGCAGCAGAGGAAGATAAAGAAGCCAAGGAAAATGTACGAGTTTCATCACAACACAGGTCGACGGACGAACGGATCGACAGACAGTCACTTGGATTTCAACTCGTCTCATCATCCTCTTCATTTATATTGGGTACTGGAAAAAGTCTTTACATATTTTGTCAATAGATGTCTCTGCAGTCGTATATCTCCAGTGCTACCAATCACATTGTGTCATACCATATAGTGTTTTAAAGATGAGATTTTAGGCTTCATTTAACCAAAAAAAAATAAATTCGGAGAAGTTGAAAAAAAGTTACAGCTGTGCAAAAATGAGTAAAAAGAATGAAGAAATTCGCTATATTTTAAAATTTTTGTATGAAAAAGGGAAGAATGCCACCCTACCGTTGAAAAAGTCGACGAAATTATGGAAAAGATTGACCAGGGCCGTCACATAAGCAACCATGACATCACTAAGGAACCTAACACTAATCATCAAACGGTTTTGAACCATTTAAAAAAGGCTGGTTACGAAAAAATGCTCGATGTTTGAGTACCATATGAATTGTCTGTGAAAAATTTAATGGACCGAATTAATATCTGCGATTCTTTGCTGAAACGAAATGAAAACGAACCATTTTTGAAAGAAAAGGTAACAGGAGGCGAAGAGTGGATCAAATACGACAATAAAGTGCGAAAAATATCATGGTCCAAGCGTGGTGAAGCTCAAGAAATTATCGCAAAGTCAGAATTGACGCCTCGAAAGGTTATGCTGGGTTTTTGGTAGGATTGGAAAGGAATCATCCCCTGTAAGCTGCTCCAACCTGGTCGAACGATTGATTCTACATTTTACTGTCAACAACTTATGAGATTGAAGCAAGCAATCGAAAAAAACGTCTAGAAATAATCAACAGAAAGGGCTTCGTCTTCCACTAGGACAACGCGACCGCACACATTTTTGATGACTTGGCAAAAACTAGGAGAACTTGGATGGGAAGTGTTGATGCAGCCACCATATAGCCTTGACCTTGCACGATCGGACTACCATTTGTTTCGTTCAATTTAGAACTCTCTTAATGGCAAGAAAAGCCTGTGAAAATTACTTGTCGCAGTTTTATGCCGAGAAACCGGAAAAGTTTTACACTGATGGAATAATGTCTCTGGTGAAAAAATGGCAAAAAGTGGTCGCCCAAATCGGTTGCTTAAGATACATAGATGAAAAGTCCTTATAGAAAGTTGTTTATTTATATGGAAGAAAATTAGAACTTGTTATATAAATCGTGTGGAGAATCGGACAAGTCCTTAACAAAAAACGAAATTTTGTTGGAATCTGCAAGAATCTTTTGCATTTCCCTTGTTATAAAGATAAACTTTTTTCTATAATTTTGGTTACTGCTTCAACTGGACTTCGGTTTTAAACGCAGTCTCAAGAGAAGGAAATAATTGAAGCGAAGTTTCCATTATATAGCATTGTTACTAAGATGGCTTCAAAGCCGATAAGATATACCGTCTCGAACGACTTCAGACGAGCATTCACAAAGGTAATGTCCCAACGTCTCAATATCATCAGCGAAAAAAAAAGAGAAACGTTTGCGCGACTATGTCGTTCTAATGGTATGCTGGCCTTGTCTTTGCTGGCAGATAAAATGGTAAAGAAGACATCAGGTAACCGTTCCTTTGACTAGCGGTGGTCCTTAATTTTAATTGACGGGATCCATATAAGACTCAAAATCTTTTTAGAATATATTGTATGTTGCTACAAAAATAAAACGAGTTTACAAAAAAACACAATATTCCACTGTGCAATTCTTTGCGCCGTCGCTCTAAAACATTTTCGCCTCCCCTGGGAAACATATATGTATGTATGTAGCCTAAACAATGGTAAATTCTTAAGCAGAATAAATCTAATATTAACAACTCCTTAATATTCTGAACTTAAAAACTATTTATCTCTTTCTTTTTTTCACTCTCTCTCACTCTTGTTTTACTCGTTGGAGCCATGGGACGTTTTAATGTTCAGCAGCAATTTCCGTTATGACAGAATAAGATATGAAAACAGTACAACAACAAATGCACGGCCAACAACTTCAGTATACAAGCGAATAAAGCGAGAAAAATTCATGCTTTCGCGACACGATCCCAAGAGATATATTGCATAAAGTTAATCGAGTGCACTGGATTTGATTTTTTTTTGTTTTTGTCTTCACTGCTGGCGATTGCATATGCTGCATACACACTCACTTGCACACAGGGAAGACATATGTATGTACGCAGACTTGGCTTCAGGCTTCAGAAGTTGACATTTTTCGTTTCGGTTCGGAGTTCGACGAGTTATGAGGCATAACGCTGTCAGCCCACACTTCAGCAATAATTTAATATTCTTCCAAACTGACACTAAATGCCGGCCATGTTAAGCATTTAAGTGACTTTCAGCATTAAATGCGTTGCAAGCAGGAGTGAGAAAAACCAGAGCTCGTGCGCTTAACACCGAAGTCATTTATGGTAGTAATATTGAGGCTGCTTGATCAGTTACTCAGTTCCATGGTGTTCTCTGTTAAAATTTTATAAATTTTAAGAAATTTCCGAGAAAACTCATTTTATATAGAAAACGACCTCAGCTTTTACAAAGTCGAATTGTAGACATCAAAGATCTAAACCTAATTTACAAGTTTTCGTTCATCTGTTAACCAAAGAAATCCTATCAGTCACTTTATGATGATTTCAGTAACTTAAGATACTTTTCGAAAAGAACTGAACCTCGACCATGAGTGAATCAAGCCAATCTTTAATATTATGTTCTGATGTGAACTGCGTTCCAGTGAGTGTATTCTGCATCGATTAGAAAAGATAGTAGTCAGAGGGGAAGAGGTCTGGGCTATAAGATGGATGAGGCAAAACTTCCCAGCCGCTGTTTTCCCAAAACTTTTTAATCGATCATGCAACACTAGGCCGATCATTGTCGTAATGGAAAATTATAGCTTTGGGTCTAGTCGCAAATTTCGGCATCTATCTATCCAGGCAGTTCTAGAAACTCATAATACAGGATGCCCTTTTGAGCCCATCACCTTGTCGTCAAAATAGATATTCGGCTTTCTCGCTGATTTGGTTGATTGGCGGGGTTTCAAATAAATTTTTTTGCGTTTAGGGTTGTCCATTGTCATAATGGATTCAACTTTTTATCACTAGACACCATCCGTTCAACATTCAAGCAGCTTTGATGACATGTGAAACCGTCTTGCAACATCTCTGGGCTTCAGTCCAAATTGAGTGACTCACACACAGGGTGGAGTGCTATCTCCTCTGTTATGGAGCCTTGTAGTGGACGACGTACTAGTTTTGCTAACTAATAATGGATCCGCTGTCAAGGTTACGCGGATGACATTGTTATTATAGCGGGAGGCAAATTCGAGGACACTCTCTGCGACTTAATAGAAAGAAGTTTAAACCAGGCTAAACGGTGTTGTAGTGGGGTTGAGTTGAATATCAGCCCTCTAAGACGACCGTTCACGGGACGTAGATCGCTGCCTGGCATCAGGAACCTTACACTTGGGGTCAGAGAGGTAGATATTACCAACATGGTTAAATGGATGGAAGCAGCATGTTGACCTGATCTTTGTCAAGGCGACTAAAGCACTAATTGGAGTCTTTTTTATTTGAAAAAGAACACAACAGACCGAAGGTCGCGATGCGTTCCTCGTATATCAATCAATTAATGGAGCTCTTCTATCTCAAAAACTAGTTCCGGAAGGTGCAGACAGAAAGACGGATATAGTCTTCTGGGCATTGATGGTGATAAGGAAGCTCAACTGAGTTGTTCCAGGTTGAATGGTTATATATACATGGAGGTGAGACATTACATTCTTTTAAAAAAATTTCAAAAATAGGGATAAGGAATGAGTCGAATTAACATGGTTTCCTTTTTCTTTATGAACGAGTTACCAGAGATTTAGCTTCGATGACATTCAGATACAAGTGGAATGCAAATTATTGCCTTTCTTCTTTGTAGATTCAAATCTTCTGTGGCTAAACATTCTGATATACTGTGGTCAAGGGAAACTCGAACCTGTTAGACTACCTTAATGTAAACTTAATAGAAATACTTCCCGAAAACGAAGCTGAAAATAACAGGTGTTCGGATCGGACCTATTTGAGCTAGTCTGGAGCATATCAAAGGCACCAGGTGACGACGCCGCCCACTTGGTATCTACAGAACGAGAATGCGTAGAACAACGGATCACAACAAGCAGAGCCGGTATATTGGTGGACTGAGGAAATTTCCCTGCTGAGAAAGCTTTGTCATTCAGCTAGATGTGGTCTATAGCGTAACCAGGGTGTAACGAACGAAAATCCCCTTAAAGAAGAATTTTAAAACCACAAGAAGCACCTGAAGTTGACAATTACCAATAGCAAAAAATTATGTTTTGGGAAGCTCTGAGAAGAAGCAAATATTGAGCCTTGGAAAACGGTTACAAAATCTGTATGTCGAGATTTAAAAACAAGGAGCAGCGATCTAACGATGCATCTTTAATGGGAAATGCCGATGAAACATCATTCCCGAAACACGACCAGATATCCTATGCAAAGCGAGGAAACGAAGCTGCAGAGTCATATCCGTTAGTCACGGAAAAAGAGCTATTGGCCATAGGTAAGAAAATAAAAAAACACCAAAGCGTCTTGATCAGATGGCGTACCCAACAGAGCCCTGAAGGAAGCTATACGTTCACGGCAAAATGGGCATACATAATCAAATCTCTGAATGAAATACGACCTTGAAGCGTTTGCTTTTAAAATGACAAAACTGAGACTTTTTCTACAGATTAGGCATCAGTCCGCACAATAGAGGATACTTAAATGTCCTGTTCCTCCCACGAAGTAATACTAAATTCCGTGGGAGTGTCTTGAGTTGGGAGTAGGTTAGGTTTAACGGATTAAAGTCCCGCAGTCTGGCTCTTGATGCTTCCCCTACTATAAAAAGACCTAGTGTGAACCTTGTTTTGAACTTTATCAAAAACCATCTTCTCCAGAATAACGCCTTTTGATGTTAAATATGATAGAATGCAGTCTTTTCCTAGATAAACAACCGTTGTTCAGTCAGTTCAATGAACTTTATGCTGTTATTGACCCACCTGCACATAACACTATAACTGCTCTTTAAAGCATGTTTTTCAGAAAATGAATTTTCGTCTGCGTTTTTAAATTTAATTTGTAATATTATTTCAAACCACCACATTCACCTAAAGGTATGTATGTATTCATTTCAGAATCGCAACGAATCACTGCGTGTGGATCATTTTTCACAAAAACTCTGTAATAATTTCTGTTATGACATTACGACACCTCTATCCAAATTGTAACGGACAGCTAAGAACAAAAACTATGCATTCGAAATCAAATCGCAAAATGGTGAATCAAAAGCGCAAAAACAACGGCAACCACAACATTTCTGACGCTACACCAGCGCTACACAAACACACCCTTATACACACACTCACACACATGCAAGGCAAAATGATACGCGGAAAATGGGAAAATTGCGGCTGCACTTGACTTGGCATGCATATTTTGACAGCTGGATTTGTTGCCAACAAAAGTCAAAGCTGTCAGCAGTGCTATGAGGATTTACGCAACGGAAAGTTGAATAGACAGCCCTTGCTCGCATTTTGGCATTCCGCTCGGCATGCGGCGCAGCGTCGCCCCGTCAGTAGCGCCATTATCAAGAATCACTAGCCAATGCATTTTCGCGTTTTTCCATTCAAATTACGGTATTTGGTGTGTGATGCGCCGGAGAAGGGTAGCGAAATGAAGAAAAAATGGAAGTTTGAAAAATATGTTATGCCATGTCGGGGAAGTCGTTTAGTTGGAAAAACCCATTAAGGCGAAACTCTTTTTTTGGCTGCTTTAGGAATTTTTTCATAAAAAAAGCTTGAAAGTGCGGAAAGTTTCAATGTAGCGCCATTGGGGAACTTTAATTATGCTGCTCTTTCAGTTTTTACAGTTAGGAAATTTGTGCAAATTTGGCTATAAATGGACATGGTTCTTGTTGCTGATGTCATTTCTAATAGTGAACAGAACTTGGATCTGATTATGTAGTTTCTAAGTATAGAAATGTAGTATTTTTTTAAGCCCTCGTCTTTATCTTTCTTACAAACCATTCCAAGATGCTGATTTCGGAAACATTCTTCAGTGGTCTTTTCAATACAAAATAGACTTTGATCTTCCTAAGCCATCTTTAGGTGTCACTGTAGTAAAACAAATAGTTCAGCTAGCGAGTTTGAAATTGACCTATCGGTATAATAAATAGACTGCGATTCTTTTGTTTAAGATAACTCCCCAGCTTCGTTGGAAAGCCAAAACCTGTTCGAAAAATCTGGCTGTCCAAGAACTTCTTCTTCTTTATTGGCGTAGACACCGTTTACACAGTAGTAGTCAAGTTTACAACAGCCAGTCGTTCTTCCTTGTGGTTCGGCGCCTGGTCTTTACAACGGAGTGAAGGCATTCCTCTTCCTTTGCTTCGACCGGCGGGTACTGTATCGTATACTTTTAGAGCTGGAGTGTTTTCATCCATACGGACGACATGACGTAACCAGCGTAACTGTTGTCTCTTAATTCGTTGAACTATGTCAATGCCGTCGTATAGCTCGAACAGTTCATCGTTTCATCGACTGCGGTATTCTCCGTTGTCAATGCGCAAAGAAACTCATAACGCCGACTCATCAGATGTTGTCATCGTCCAAGCCTCTGCACCATATAGCAGGACGGAAATGTTGAGTGACTTGTAGAGTTTTATCTTTTTTCGTCAAGAGCGCACTTTACTTGTTAATGCTGGTTCCAAGATATACGAAATTATCTACGAGTTCGAAGTTGTGACTGTCAACAGTGACGTAGGAGTCAAGTTTGTTTGCTGACAGGAGGTCTTAGACAGGTCCAAGAACTTGCCTATCTTACATTATCTTTCTCATAATCGAGTTCCATAAGGACAATAAATCTATATGTTCCATTTCCAGCATCCAATTTTGTACAATCTCTTCTATTTTGGCAGAATCGTCTACTCAGGCTAACTTTTCTTTTTAAGGATGATATTAAGGTTTTGTGTACTGCGACCTGACTAAGAGGGAGCGAAAATCTAAGACCAAGTTGAAGAGAGAAGGCTATTTAACTTTAAAAATAAATTAAGACGGATAAAGTTTTGCAAAATATTTCTAAATGGATAGAATATCTATTCGAAATTCAACCTCCTGAGAATCCAGTAGAGTCAGAATGTTCAGTAATTTAGTAGGCTAGTAGCATTATTCTGAAATAACCTCATTTTTACAGCTAAAATTTCGACAACCATAGGTGTTGTGAGTTTGCTGGTTATAACAGTATTGAATTTCACAAATTCTTATGAGTCTTTGAGGTTATTCGAAAAATGGCGACACAGCCCTACTCGTATTATGCTACATTCTAAAACGTAGTGGACTTTATGAGGCAAAATTGCATGTAAATCTGCCATTAAAAGCTTCCCACATAATCCATTAGTCGACTTAAAACTTGCAGTTCTGACAACATACAAGAGAATACTAAAAATAGACGTAGAAACTTGGTAGAATATCTATCAGAGCCAAAGCACACAATACTTAGGCTTAATGTACATTTACAGATAGTTAAGCGGCTTTGAAATATTATTAAGTGTCTAAGAGTGTCATCGAAAATAGTGAAATAATAGAAATGTAAAGGGTGATTTTTTAAGAGCTTGATAACTTTTTTTAAAAAAAAAACGCATAAAATTTGCAAAATCTCATCAGTTCTTTATTTGAAACGTTAGATTGGTTCATGACATTTACTTTTTGAAGATAATTTCATTTAAATGTTGACCGCGGCTGCGTCTTAGGTGGTCCATTCGGAAAGTCCAATTTTGGGCAACTTTTTCGAGCATTTCGGCCGGAATAGCCCGAATTTCTTCGGAAATGTTGTCTTCCAAAGCTGGAATAGTTGCTGGCTTATTTCTGTAGACTTTAGACTTGACGTAGCCCCACAAAAAATAGTCTAAAGGCGTTAAATCGCATGATCTTGGTGGCCAACTTACGGGTCCATTTCTTGAGATGAATTGTTGTCCGAAGTTTTCCCTCAAAATGGCCATAGAATCGCGAGCTGTGTGGCATGTAGCGCCATCTTGTTGAAACCACATGTCAACCAAGTTCAGTTCTTCCATTTTTGGCAACAAAAAGTTTGTTAGCATCGAACGATAGCGATCGCCATTCACCGTAACGTTGCGTCCAACAGCATCTTTGAAAAAATACGGTCCAATGATTCCACCAGCGTACAAACCACACCAAACAGTGCATTTTTCGGGATGCATGGGCAGTTCTTGAACGGCTTCTGGTTGCTCTTCACCCCAAATGCGGCAATTTTGCTTATTTACGTAGCCATTCAACCAGAAATGAGCCTCATCGCTGAACAAAATTTGTCGATAAAAAAGCGGATTACGGAACACTGATTTTGGTAATAAAATTCAATGATTTGCAAGCGTTGCTCGTTAGTAAGTCTATTCATGATGAAATGTCAAAGCATACTGAGCATCTTTCTCTTTGACACCATGTCTGAAATCCCACGTGATCTGTCAAATACTAATGCATGAAAATCCTAACCTCAAAAAAATCACCCGTTATAACCTAACCTGATTATCTACAAATACCTAGGTCTTCTGGCCAGCAGGCATTATTAATTTATTTTAGTATGTTTAAAGTGGACTATGATTCATGCATTTTATGCTCTATTTATTAATGAAAACATTAAAGTGCAGCTTAAATATAGCGACCCTCATTAAAAATGCTCCTGAAAATAACTTAAATACTCAGTTTAAGCTCTAAATACAAACAGACAAGGAAACTTGCGTACTTACCAACTTGTATAAATCGTTAAGCAGCGAGTTAAGTAAGAAAAATTTAGAGCAGAAATTTATTAAAAATATCGAATTTAATAGTGGAAGGTGTTAAAGACGTGGATACTATAAAGAAGAATATTAAATACTAATTTTTTAATTTAAAAATGCGACCCTGTAAAAAAAAGTGAAACAAAGAATAACTAGTTTAGGTTAGATTAGGTTCAAGGTCGATCCACTAGGGATCTCACTTGGACAGCTTAAAATGCCGATTCGTTGTGGCATCTAAAAACTACTATATACAGGTTCATAAAGCCCTTAAAAGTCGACAAAGCGTTATGAGTATATCGTCGATTTTTTGAGACGGATAATGTCAGTTCTTTTTTTTTAATTAGGCT
This sequence comes from Bactrocera dorsalis, assembly GCF_023373825.1. Taxonomy (NCBI): domain Eukaryota; kingdom Metazoa; phylum Arthropoda; class Insecta; order Diptera; family Tephritidae; genus Bactrocera; species Bactrocera dorsalis. Next base: position 21,472,642 of record NC_064307.1, on the reverse strand, counting down.
GGATTCACAGTGAAGCCAAGAATACCAGAAGACTGAATAAAAATCATAAATTTGTTGAGAGGAATAACGTCAGTTTCGGCTTCGCCGATTTATTCAAAATGCATCGTTTAAGACCTTCTATTTGCTTAGGCTGGTAGTAGAATGAAGCCAGTACGGCACAAGGCTGAATAAAAGGCGATGAAGGCTCAGAAAGAGTTTAAACAACAACGCGCTAAAAATTTAGAAAAAAGAGGCGTGGCCTTGCCCTCGAAGATATTTAATGTATATATCTCTTATAGGAATCAAGTTATAATAACAAAATTCGTTCAGGAATCTCACAGGTACCACCAGTAGCACTGTAAAAAGGAGTATAACCCAGTATACTCCAGCGATATTAAATTTTAAATCCGAAATGGTACGTGGCCTTTATAGGTGCCGGGCGTGGCACCGGCTCTTATCTTAGAACGTACTTGACCGATATCGACCAAATTTGGCATGTAATATTCTCTTGATATGGGCGCAATCGGAGTATAACCACGCTTACATTCCATGTAACAGATCTCTAAATTCTATCTGACTCTTTTTTTCCAGTATCCATTGAAATATCAGGGTTGTAAGAGTAAGAATATTCACTTATATCCGAACTTTGCCACTTTTTCTTTGATTACTTTTGTTTCTTCAACGAAGAAGGCCAAAATCATTTCGACAGTGGGGGTTTTATTCATTTAGAGCCGTCAACGATCGCGTATAGTTCGGAAAATGTTTAATTTTTTTTTTATTTTTAGGTTCCCACACTAGGTGAGTCCCTTAACTTGGCGACTCCAGCGTATATATTCCCTACAGGGCATGCTCTCGCACTACTATTACTTCCTGTAATTGTATGTGTCTTTACCACATCATAAGATATGTTTTTATAACCGAATTTACGCCCCATCAGGGTAACTCTGCTCCATATGAGCTGTAAATTTTGTTGCAAGTAAAACTGTGAATGTTACGCTTTATCGTCGAGGTCATTATGTTAAGCTGATGCGGAGCTAAAAGTTGCTTGGAGAATACAGGAAGAGCATACATATGTATAGAAATATATATAAATATACATATATGTATACATATAGTATATGTAAATACATAAACAAATTAACAATCTTGCATATTGAGTAGTTAAAGGGTATATAAATATATTTCTGCTTATAAAACTGAACCCAGAGCTTTCTATTAGTTTCAGCTGAAATATTACCAGCTCTTTAAACACATGCATATAAGAACTAAACACATACATACATATGTACACGAGTAGCAGTTAGCAAAGCCTTTTGTGTCTTCATTTGGCAATTGAGGATGTAAATGTCCTTAGTAGGCCATGCGAATTAATTTTCGGCAATTTACGAATATTTTCAGAAACCATTAAAGCTTTGAAATATATTTACATACATAAATTGACTTGATGGCACAGAAAATTTATTGCTAAAATTCACACACACATCCACATACAAATAATGCAAATAATGGAGAATTTATAACTAAATCTTTACGAAAGATTTATAAATTAATTGGCTTCATTTGAGAGCTTTTAAGATAGATAAATGATAATGAAAATTAAAATACAATAGAAAACACGTAAAAAAGGTTGCCACAGGTATTTAAAAAAAAATATGTTATGTGGAAAAGTTTTTAAAATTCAAATATAAGTTTAACAAATGTATATTTTAAAGAAAAATTTTCGGCAAATGTATTACTTTATGGAGTTGCCATCTGACCTTGAAAAAAATTTAAAATCAAGTAATGGGTCATATAGACTGAGTACAAACTTTTAGAAGTTTTTAAAACTTTGCGTTAAAAAATATATTTTAATAGGGTTGCCATTTTTTATTATTATATATTCCAAAACTATAGTTATTATAATTAAACAATATGGGGATTAAAATTGTATTATTTTAGTAAGCCTTTCAGCAAAAATATAACTTCATAGAGTTGCCACCTGATTTTCAATGAAAGTGCCTTTAATTAAATAATAATAATTTACTTAGCAGATTGTGTGCAAGCCTTTTGAAATTTTCAAAAAACGTATCTTTTAGCCATAAATTGTAATAGGGTTGCCACATTTTCTTACGTCATAAATTTCAAAGACTAAAGTTAATTAATTCAACAATATTGTAGGTATCCAAATTTTATTATTAAATAATTGTTTTTAGCAAAAATATGACTTAATGGAGTTACCACCTGATTTAACATGAACGTGCCTTCAAAAAAAAACAAAAAAAAAAAAAAATAACAATAATAATAACAATGGGCTTAATAGTTTGGTTACTAGCTTTATGAATTTTTTAAAAACGTATCGTAGAGACATAAATTTTAATAGGGTTGCCACAGTTTCTTATGCCATAAATTTCTAAAATTGAAGTTAATATAATATAACAATACGGCTATGCAAATTTAATAATAAAGTTTGGAATTTCAACTAAAATAATAAATAATGGTGTTACCACCTAATTTTGTAATGGAGAAAAAAAATATAGGTTATATAAAAAAAAACATAAACTTTTAAGTAGCAACCTTCAACATTTTATGTCTGAAGCGGTGATCAGAAAATAGTGAAGTTATGGAAGGAACACTTCTTCGGCATGCTGAACGGCAGGGAAAGTGTAACATCTGGAGATGGCGAACCCGATTCTCCAATCGATGATAATGAAATATGTAGTGCAAGGTACGATTATGATGAGGTTCCAACAGTACTTAGCCGCCTGAAGAACAACAAAGTGGCAGGAGCCGATGGACTACCGCCAGAGCTATTCAAATACGGCGGCGAAGAAGTGGAAATTAAGTGTTCAATCCAAAAAAGGAAGACTCCACAATCTGTCCCAATTACTGTGGGACAAGCCTCCCTAATATCACATATAAGGTCTTATCTAGCGTAGTATGTGACAGACTGAAGCCCACCACCAAGTCTTTGAAAATACTCGTGAAAGGAACACCGACACACACCACCTCTTTGTCGATTTCAAAACCGCCTTTGACAGCATAAAAAAGAGCTGCCTCTATGCCGCTATGTCTGAATATGGCATCTCCGCAAAGCTAATACAGCTGTGTAAGCTGACGTTGAGCTCCGTCAGGATTGGGAAAGACCTCTTCGAGCCATTCGACAGCAAGCGAGGTTTCAGATAAGGAGACTCCCTATAGAGTGATTTCTTCAACCTAATGTTAGAGAAAATAATACAATTAAATATTGGTTCGGTAAAAAAATGTTTAATTTCTTTCCTTCCTGATTTTTTCCTACTCGAATATAATAAAAGGAAAATATGCACACCTCTTGCAATTTATATCCATTAATTTAGCTAGCCGTACAGTCATTTGCATACGCATTTAACGTAAACGAAATTAGTAGAAAACTGCTAGGGCTTCTTAAAATCCATACAAGCACGCATTTATGCATCGCTTTTTACTTCTTTTCTTGCCTATTGTTTATATGGCTAATTCTAGGCTTCTGCTCCTGCAACCGAGATTTTCCAAATGTATGGCAAATATTAATTAAAGTATTTATTTAATTGTTAAAGCAAATAAACCATATAGCTGCAGGACACTCACGCAAGCTCATTTCCATATCAGCACAACGGCAGCAATGAATTTTCATTTTATAGCCGAAAGGTAATATTGCAACCAATGCCGAGCGTTGCCACCATTAGTTGTTAGTTTATGGTACTGGCCTGGTAGGAAAATCGTAGGTTGAGTTTAGAACTTGGAAACTTGGAATACATATGTATATGGTCTTTTCTAGTTAGAATTCTGGCTTTTAGAATTTTGAATGACGAGTCATAACTGAGCAAGACGAAAAACCTTCTGTCATCAAACAAGCAGTCGTCACATTCGCGACTTGGTTCCCACGTCACTGTTGCCTGCTATATGATGCAGAGGCATGGTCGATGTCAACATCTGATGAGTCGGCGAGTTTTCGAGAGAAAGGTTCTGCGGAAGATTTATAGTTCTTTGCGCAATGGGAACAGAATAATGTGTGAATAAAAATTAAGTTGGAAAGGTGTTGTCTTCGTTGGGATGAGTTTGGAGATTGAAGATCGGCGTCTGCGAATAGTTAAAGTTTATAGGAGGGGTATGTCTCTTCGATATTTCGTCGACGAAGTTTTTCATATAGAGACCCGAAAACAGAACAGCTAACTGAGAAATACGCTGAAAGATTTGGACTGAGTCAGAGGGGTATTCTCAGCCACGATGCAATGGGATGTACTGCGAGACAACGTCGGGTTGTTGATTGTGGGTACCTGCTGACGACAACCTTACCCCACCGGGCTCAAGAGTACAACGGGTCAAATCAATGTCAATTGGCAGTGTGGAACTTCACATTCAACCGACATAGTCTCAGTTCTTCCCGCATTCTGGTTTTAACCCCAACCACTACGATACTCCTCGAGGAGCCTGTCCGCATGAGCAGGTTGGAACGAACTCTAAGAGATCCACTTCCATGTGGTACCAGAATTTAGTCTCCGGTCGGACCTCGAAGCCGAAACTATTAACAGTTAAGGTTCCATACTGCTCTGGACTGGCGCTTACTTCGAGACAGAAGAATCTCGTCAGCAAATAGTTAAAAACTTCAAGAAGTATACTAAATCTTTGATAATAGAAATAGAAATAGAATGATATTTGAGGTTCTGTACCGCGAGCTAGGGTCTATTGTGCCCTCTCCTATATCACATGACCTCCCAGAGCCCCAGCAGCCTGAATAATTCCAGTAGTTTGCCGGGTGCCAGTGAGGTGATGTGATCCCTGCTGATGTATACTGAATCCAGGGCCTTGAGCCTTTTTCCACAGATTGCTGAGCAATCTAGGATTAAGTGTGCTGGTGTTTCCAGCTCCAAGTCGCAGAACCGGCAAGCAGCACAGCAGACCATGCCCATGTTGGACAGGTGCTTCCTGAGCTTACAGTGCCCTGTGTAGACTGCGACGAGGAGACGGAGTTCCTCACGGGGTAGGTTCATTAATTCTTTGAACCTGGAGAGGTTGTATCCTCCTAGGAGCAGCCTGGCGTGATGCATACTTGCTGCCTGCTGCCAGTACCGCTCCTTCTCCTCTCTCTCTCCTCCGTGCTCCTTAAGAGTGTGGGGTCCTACTGCTATATATGGCTCTGGTCCCCACATCTTGGACGCTTGCGCGCCAGTTCGTCGGCCAATTTGATAATAGTATCAAGGCTTTTTTTTCAATATTTCGGCGACGAAACTTTCAAAATCGTCATAGAGTCAACATATGTATTATTAGAAAAGAGTAAAATGTGCTGCTTTTCTGTCCAGATTGTTTTCAACTGCATTTTGTTACGACCGGGTGGCATTAGAGATAATAACTGTCGATCGAAATTAACCGAACTCGAAGGATGTGTGGATAAAAACTAAGTTGAAAACGGGAACGAATGCACTTGTCTACCGTCTCTGACTTGGGATGAGTCCTCAGCTCCCAAAAGTAATTCAAAGTTTTCTTTGATGCACAAAACTAGGGAATCTTTTATTTGAAATGTTGTGTACTCCAAGAGAGTTAGATGAAAGCTTTTAACTTTCAGATGATTAGAGAGTTCTCTAGGCCTAAGGATCAAGTCAATAAAGTTCGACTCCAGAGGGTAAGAAATCTTCTTGAGCTCCTTTATAGCTATCATATATATCATATACTCTGAGGAAATGAAGCAAAAGCTCTCTCGCAGAAATCTCCAAAAAGCTAAGCAAAATCTTTAGGAACTTTCATTCATAAAATTTTCCGACAGGGCACATTCGTAAACGCACAACGCACGAAACTTCTTGTAAGTAAAGTATGCATATATGTGTGTGTATGTAAGGACCCGTATACGCAAACACGGACGACACGTGAAAAGTTGTTGTAACGAAAACTTTCAACTTTCAACTTTCATGAACATTACACAAGACAACGAATGCATTAACCCCCATTCAGGCGAACATGTACTTGAGCTGCAACTGTGTGCACAGTAAAAGTTTGAAATGAGAAAACTTTGCCCAGCGCCAGCGTTGCAGTGGTAATGTAAAGGCAACAAAAGCAACAACAACACGAGCTATGAAATAGCAAAAATTTCGAATTAATCACGTATGCTGATTGTTGGAGATGCCATAATTTGTCACATAAATATTCAGCAGCCGCCAGCAGCACGCACACGCACACCGGTATACATATGTACAAACACACTAACACACTCGGGGATACGTCCGAACATACACAAACACACGGATTCACTCACATACTCGTATTAGCACAACCACTGACACTTGCAGCGCAAACTCTTGCAAAGATCTCGGATATCTAAGAGCTAATAGAAATCGGAATACAACTCGTTGCGACAGAAGGTCGTCGAAAGGACCCAGAAGTGCACTTGAAATGCCATTTACTGTTATTAGGCAATGCTGGGCAACATATTCACGGCAGCAAATCGTTATCGAAAAGTTAGTTGGCATAGAAATGTGTGCATTAGTGCATACTTACATACACGTGTACATGTGTATTTGCATGTAAATACATAACGGCACGCATAACGGCATTTATGCGAAAATAATATATATTGTAATATAACAGATACGAGTATGTTCGTATGAGTCTCTAAGGGCAAGTGAGTGCAATTTGAAAATAATTCAATGCGTTATGCTTTCAACAGCTGCAAAAATATGTACTAGGTTGGTTCTAAAATGCTACATATTTACCTTACTTCAAATTGCAGCTAATTATTATTAAATACTGGCATATATCGTTTAAGTAATGTTATAAATTAAAAGAAAAATAATATAAATAATACTAATTAAGGTGGTCCTTAAATATGAACAATTATTATATCAGGCTCCCCTAATCTCAAATCCTATGTAATCTGTAGTATTAATGTCTTTGAAACGACTATAAATAAAAGAAGCACTGTTTTGGTATTTTTGTTATTCATAGGGTGGTTCAAAATTAAACAGGGTTTCAAAATTAAATGTCCTCTGTGTCGGTCGATAGTGCTATAGGCGAAAGCATGGCCTGTAAATTATAACATCGCGTTTTTTCCTTTTGAAATTTTAGTAAGGTGGTTCTTAAATACCTAAAATTTTTTTCAATCTCAAATTCTATGTAATCTGTAGTACAAAAGTATTTGATGACCACCATAAATAAATTATGTGCTGGTTTGGTATTTTTGTTATTCATAGGGTGGTTCTTAAATTGTGTTTTTTTTGCTCCTGAATCCCTGAATTCAATTTATACGTCGACATTATACATTACATATACATAACATAATTTCGTGAATCTTAATAAGGTGGTCCTAAAAGTATGAAAAAAATACTTCAGATTTTCAAAACTACAGTCATTACTTTAACCAAAGGCATTAGATAAACATTGATTCGAATTTTTTAAATTTAAATTTTTTTAGGGTGGTTCTCAAAATCGGAATGTAAATTAAATCAACAAACCTCAAAACCTTGACTTCCATCCCATCTCTATTATGTTGCTAATCGAAAACGCAAAGATTTTACTTTTTAGGGTGGTCCTTAAATATAGAAAATAAAATTGCATAGTATTTTATACTTTAGCCGTTAGCCACAACACTTGTGTCAAGAGTAGCATAAACGAAAATATCTGGATTATATGTTGCCACTCGAAAATATATTTATTTTAAATTTTAGGGTGGTCCTTTCACATAGAAATAAGCCTTAGGGTGGTCCTTTGATAACCGAAATTAATTTTTATATACAAATCTTTTATGTTGCGAAACAAAAAATATAATTTCATGCTCTTAGCCCTTTTTGATCACCCTAATCTTCTAAAAAATCAAAAATCTAAATATAACTACATATATTATGATAATTTAAATTTTTAATTTGTTGCTAAAATACTTGAAATTAACGAAAACCCCCAAAAAATGTTTTGTTTTATTAGGGTAGCACTTAAATACGAAATATGAATTTTTAAGTTAAATTTTCTAAAGTTTATCTCCTTTGTAGATCCTGCATTGTCAAAGAATGATCCTAAAAAGTGTTGCTAAATATATTTCTTTAGTATTTTTTCTAATAGGGTGGTACTTAAATACGATAAATTAATTCTTAAGTCAAATTTTTTTAAATTTCCCACTTCTAAGATCCTTTATTGTCAGAGAAGTGATACTAAAAAGTCTTGTTAAATAAATTTCTTTAGTACCACCCTAATATAAGTATATGTATTTGTTCTGGTATACGTATACGCAATTGCATGCAATACTAAGCAAGGCTACGACATTCTAGTTATGCTTGCATGACAACCCATATCCGCCCCACTTGTATCCTCCACTATACATATTTATGTACTTATGTACTACCGTATGGTAAATGTCCGTATATATTACTTAAGCTCTGTCTTGCATTTAAAGTCAACGCATAAAGTTTTCCAATAAGCTGAAATGGCAGGCATGCAGGTGGTCGACATAATTCATTGCGTGCAATTGTCTCAGCTGTCGTGTTGTTGTTGCTACTGCCATCATTTAGTTTCCTACACGTTCTCTCTCTACCTCCGTCTGTCCCTCTATGCTTCATTTCATCTAAATACATACATACATACATACATATGTACGTACATAGTTTGAAGTGGAGAAAGTTAATGCCGTTGTCCTTGAAGACTTCATACAAAGCGAGTGCAAGAAACTTAAGTTGTCAGAGAGCAGATGCCACAATTCGCAATAGTTCGGTTGATATTGCGACTGACAGTTGAAGTTTGTTTTTTATGCGTAACAGTTTTGCATAGTCTGTAATGAAAATGGGTCATTCAAACTTATGCGCCACAAGGAGTGTCCTCAAGATTTTAAATGTGTGTGCGTTGGTTTGCGTTGAATGTTGTGGCTTTAATTTGATGAAGATAAATTTTGTTCGGAAAATATGTATACTTTTGGTATGGAAGGTGTGGTTGAATCTTAAAAATATTTAATATATGTAAAAATGAAATTACTGGAAAAAATTCTGTTTTGATGGTGTCCATGCTACCTTCATATATAGATTAAAGATATAATTGAAAGAGAAAAAAAAGAGATAAAGAGAATTTAGTGTTATTTTCCTATTGAATATCTTACTAATTACTTTTACATTACCAGCTTTTTATAATGTTCTTAGAACACAAGTGAATCCAGCTTGTTTTAAGTTTTTAAAAGCAAAAATAACTGCAATTGTGTTGAAGGTCTGATACCTCATCAACCGCATATTTTAAAATTTCACTATTATTATTGTAGAAATATTACACATTACTCTCTGTAGTACAATTACATATGTATGTATATTATTATAATCCAAGTAACTATTTGCACTAAAAAAACTAGTTTTTACAAAGAAAATAAAAGACTTTACCATTTCCTATACGGTGTAGTAATTATTGTACGAAAAATCTTAAGCATTATTATCTTGGTAACAATGCATTACTTTTGATTACCTATAAAATATATATTTTTTTAGAGGTAGTATTTTAGTCATGTAAGATATGGAAGTTTTGAGTTACTTAGCCCATGCATTACCATGCATTACCATACACATTACTATACAATACATTTTTATGCTAAAAAGCTACCAATTTTTTGAAAAAAATTTTACTTTTACAGTGGGAAAACTGAGCTTTAAGATTTTCAGCATGGTGTTGTAATTATAGTACTGAAAATCTTAACCATTACTATCGTAAATACCATACATTACATATTTTCATTACTAAAAATTTTACTTTCATAATGGAAAAAATCAAACTTTAAAGTTTCCAACATCATGTAATAATTATTGTATTGAAAATCTTTATCATTACTATAACCATTACCATAAATTCCATAAATTAGTAATGAAAAAATGGAAGTTTCCAATCACTTAATCATTGCATTACTTCACATTACTATCGCGATTACTTGTAAAATTTAGTTTAAATTACATAAATTCGTAAATATTTGAAAATTTTGTCAGTTTAAGGCAGTACTAATGAACTTATTAACCATGAAATTACTTTAGATTACTTTCAAAAAATTTTTTTTTATTGTATAAGTTACTTAGTAATGTAAAAATATGTAAGTTTGCATAAATTCACACTTGCATTACCATTAGATTATTTTAGATTACTTATGGAATCAAAATTTGATATTGTATGAGCTCTATTGTAGTAAAATATATTGAAGTTTTGACTAACTTAATTGTGAAATTACTCTTCGTTACAATACATTACTTTTAAAATTTATTTTTTATGCATAACTTCTTATGAAATGCAAAACTATGGAACTGTTGTATCTTTCAAATATTGCATTACTCAACTTACTTATTTCCTCCGAAGCATTTCTTTTGCATTCCTTATCGTTTGCACTAACTTTTGCTGGAATGAGTAAAAGTGATTTTATACAACCAAAAATATAATGCATTAAAAATTAATTACTGTACATTACATTAAATTACTTTTAAAATTTATTTTTTATCATATGAGATTATTAGTAATGCAAAAGTATGAAAGTTTTGAATCTTTTGACCCTTGCATTACCATTAAATTACTTTAGATTACTTTAAAAATTTATTTTTTATTGTATCAGCTCCACTGTAATGAATAAATATGGACATTTTTAGTCACTTAAGCGTTGCATTACTTCACATTACTTTAGATTACTTCCAAAAAATATTTTGTTTTGTATGAGCTTTTTAGTAATGGAAAATTATGGATTAGCATTAAATTACTTTATATTACGCTCTACTGTAATAAAAAATATGGACATTTTTAGTCACTTAATCGTTGCATTACTTCACATTAGTTTAGATTACTTTGAAAAATCATTTTTTTTTTCATTAGTTTCTTAGTAATGCAAAAATTTAGAAGTTTTGAATCACTCAACCCTTGCATTACCACTACATTACTTTTGATTACTTTCAAAATTTATTTTTTTTAACTTCAGTTTCACTGTACTGTAAAAATATATGGTAAATTTTAGTCAACTAAGACTTGCATTACTTAAATTACTTTAGATTACTTTCAAAAATTATTTTGTTTTCAATAAGTTTATTACTAATGCATAATTAGGAAGGTATTGCATCCTATAACTCTTACATTACTACATATTACTTATTTGCACGAAAAACGTTGCTTTTCCATTACTTTTTCGTTGATTCTGACTTTTGCAAATACCCGCAGTGATTTAGTGCAACCAAAAAAATAATGCATTACCCTGGATAGCACTTAAATGTGTATGCATAAGATTTGATATTACCCACTTGGCCCATTAACGGTATAGTTTTATGCGAGAACACGCCGAAGCCGTTTAAAAACTTTTCGCGCTAATTGTTTTAATGGTCGCTAAAATTATTTAACGATTTATGAGTGACTTTTAAACAAAAACAACAGCATTACCAACACCCACGTGACTGCCTACATAGATGTATGCAATGTTTGTCATTAAATTGTATATTCGAGCTATTGGGGCGTTGCATAACAGCTAATTAAATGTTGCACACATTTTGGCAGCGTTTTGCTGCGCAACTGTGCAAACACAGATAGCTGAATAGCTGGTTAATTGTGCGTAATGCAGTTTCAAAAGCTATTATTTCATTTGAAAGCTTTTAATTACATAAGCCGAAAATGTTTTGGTGAAAATTCTGCCGAATGTATGACTGTGTGTGTATGTGTGAGCAGTGCTGCCTATGCAACGGTGCATTTTTAAATTACTTTTGTGAGTATTCATATGCGTGTTCGCTAACTAACTGTATTTTAGTCAAATATGTCTGTTTGTATTCATTCCTATTTCATTCCACTCATTGATTTTGCCACCTCGTCGCCTCCGCCAACTTCACCACATTTCCAAAACAACTGTACTATCATTTTATAACGGTATTTTGTGCTATTGTGCGGCGTTACATTTCATATTTACGCATTATTGGCGAGTTCCTGACACTCCGGCAACAAATTGCATGCAACTTGACACTGCACAACTCGCCGATAGTGTTCGTATACACCTTAGTGTCGATGTAATTATATGCATTTAATTCACAATTTGCGCTTAACGGTAAACTGTGCGAGTTATTTAAGGTCAAAGGCTAATTTGTGTTTATTGCCAGACAAGAGAAAAATCAAAATTCTACCCACATTTTGACAGCTGCCAAGAGTTCTCAATAACAGCTGACACACACAGGTGTGGTGAATAATGTAGTGATTATCATAAATTATTTTCGAATGTAATGAAATATAATTACATGAGCTCAATTCAGAGCAGGTATTAAACACGGATGTATATATAAGTATATGTGGATATACTTGTAATTTGAAAGTCAGATATATTATTGTTTATGATAAATCAGGTCATAATGGGATGGTGTTATGAGTCTCCATACATTCGGTTAAAGAGGGTTGGAAAGAGAAATAAATTGAGTTTGTAAATGAAATGGTGTTCAAATGATTATGAAAGCGCGGACAAACGTTAGCCTCGGTCGATATGAAGCTATAGTACCCTTCACAGGTGCATTTTTATAGCAATAAGGTTAGGATAGGTTAGTTTGGTAGATCAATGAGTTACATATAGACCAGTGTATCTTCAGTATATCATCCTTTGCAATACCAGATGGAGTCTTGTACTTGACGCGACTTTGTGGCCTCACTATCGATGCCTACTCCAGTGTATCATACCGTGAGTATCCCATACACTTACAGCGTAGTCTTGCCAATGCGGTACGAGTGTACAAGAGATGCTCCATTGTTTCGCTGGTGCCTTGCACTAGACATTTTCTACAGTTCTCTCGATCTGTCAGCCCCAATCCGAGGTCATGGGTCGCCATAAGATAGTAACTAGTTAGTATTCCGATCATGGTTCCACAGTCTCTGCTATCGAGTGCCAATAGAAATTTTGGGTACTCCCGACCTATCGTTTTGCACATGACTTTTGCAACTTTGCACCCTGGTAGCTCATTCCATAGGGCGTTGATTTTCTTTACCATGCTTCTGCCTTGATCGTCGTATGTACAATGCATGGATTTTCCAATGTATACCACGTTTTCGGGTGTTAGCCGTACACTACTCTTTTCAACCTCGTCCATTATTTCATTGCCCTCGATGCCGTTGCGGCCTGGCAACCAGTGGTAGTGAAGTTGATTGCTTCTGGCAAAACTTTCCACCGCTGCCATTCTTCCTAAGACACTTCTGGCTGCTTGGTTGTCTACGTATCTTTTGACTCTGTAATAGCCTGCAGGTGAATTAGATGAAAGCTCCGCGGCTTTTGCAATAGCAAAGACCCCAGCTTGCAATGTACTGCAGTGGTCCCCAACTTTATTGTAATTATACTCGGAGAAAGGTAATATCAATATACAATTACACTCAGCTAGATGGCGTGCAGAGTGGAATTAATAAACAAACAAATTTTTTTATTAGACGATATCTGCATTCTCCAGTATTAGACAACACAGTTTGAAAATATTGAGACAAGAGACTTTCCATATTGAAATCACTGTTGGAGCTATTACCTCTAAATGTCTGATTTTTGTCAATCCTAGTTATCCAATATGGAGTCATGTGTAGAAGTTCACGAAAGTGAGGAAAGTTCCTTAAGTGCTATTCACTTGGGAGTGGTCAGAAACGATTCTTTTACATATGGCTAAAGCAGCTAACGACTTCCATAAAATATCTGTTTGAAGGTGGGCTAAAGTAAGAAGGCGAAACATCCCTCCCCAGGGTTGGAACCCGCCACGTAAAAAACGCCTCCAATAAAAAGGAACCAAAAGCCACGGAAGAGAAACAAACCCCTCTTTTGATGAAGACCATAGCACGGCTATAATCACATAAGCGGTGTCTAGGCCATTAAAAAAGAAGAAACGTTATCGAATAGCCTTAATTTGGCATTTTGGGCTCCGTGAAAGGCATCCCGTCTGACACAAGATGAATACTACACTTTCCTAAAACTAATATTTCAGCATCTCATTATACTACTCGCATTTTATACTTTCTGACGATTCCACTTTACTCTTAAAATGCAATTTTAAGAGTAGGATGTGATGAGCCCTACAATGTTACCAAGCTGCCTCTTGTTTAAAAGTAAAGGCTTTTTGGTCTGCCCACCATCAACAAGACCAGAAAGTACCTTTGTGGCAAGGCCTTTGTTGCTAGTGTTCCTACATAGACCTGTGATATTTATCTGAACATCATTGCTTTAAGCAACCATTGAAGAATTTTATTGGTCTTGGGTAGTTAAAGGGAATAGTGAACACAGTCGGAAAACCCTGTTCGGACAAAATCATCTGTCTTTCCGTTTCCTTTTTAATTTCCCTTTATTCCTATATGAACAGGTATAACGATATTATTTTTATCAACTTAGCCACTGAGAGTTTATTTATTGCCTTCTGGTATAACTTAATTGAGTGAAGGCGTTACGGATAGCTCCAATTTTCGCTTGGGTATCCACTAGAGGTTTAGTGAACTCTTGTATAACTTAAGCTATAAGAAGCTTAATGAAATTGCTGGTTAGAGCAGAAGCTTGCTTGATGCCTTCTGTTATCCAAACAATTTTGGACTCATAGCTACTGAAAGAACCCGTTCTTGTTTTGATTCTTTTGATCAATCTGTTAATATATAAATTTCGCCGTTGGAACAGTCGTTCGCAGAACTTTTGGTCTATTATTTTCTTTGTGTTCAACTCCACATATATATTTTTATCTCGGTCGCCTTGATAATTTTGACCGAATTCAGTAGCAAAGTCGAATACTATAACATCTTAAGGACTTTAATAAAACTTTTGTAGAAATAAATTCGAATTTTGATTCCAAACTTAATGGAGATAATTTATCCACTAAGTATTTTCAGCATATGCCAACTGGGAAGTATTTCTTTAGAGTTCAGTCTCCGTTCGAGTTGCCTGACAATTTAATATTGTTTACAAAACAGCCTTTTTGATAATTGGTAGACATTCTCACATATCCAATTATTTTTCTCTTAAGTATTAAATTTCTCATCGGACAAATTTTTTGTATCCAAACTCATTTCGTTAAATAGTTGTGTATTTTTGCCAAGCTTTCCGCTGCCCATTTAGCACAGTCTGACGTCAGCCTCGCAAACTTCGTCGAAACTTGTCACTTCCTTACATATCTGTATATAGATATATCTGAATATGTCTGTGTGTATGTGGATATGGCAAGAATTTCTTTCCACTTTGGCGAAAACACTGAAAGGATAAGCACGAAAATGTTGTGCATGGCTTAGTGAGGGGAAGTGAGCAGTGAAGTGGCAGCATTTTTGGTGTGCAGCACTTAATTAATCAAGCTTAACTGGCAAGACAGCTCCAAAGGCCATAAACACATTGCGGTTTGTTTACAAGATTTCGCCGTTTTGTCACGTTTGCAAATATTTTCAATATGCGAGTTGTTGTTGTGGAAAATAAGCAGACGAAAATATTGAATTACTCTTTATGAGTAATATTTTCTTATTTATACATAATTATAATATTATTGGGCGAGAAGGCTTAATGTTGGACCAGTGGATTTAATATTATTAAAGTATTGTTTCGGTAGGGAAAATATTTTAGAATGGTCAAGTAGAATTTGGAGAATCTTACATTTCATAACCTAGATAGGAAGCTTTAGCCTAATATTGAAGGAAGATATTGATTGTCTTGTACTGGAGCAGGGGAGTCATTGGCAGAAGATGGCGTGGCTCACCGGAAGTAGTCCTCTGGCTTTACGACACCATAGTGAAGGCCATTATGTTCTATGAGGTCTTTATGTGTTAGAAGGTCCTATCAATTACCACACTTGCAAGGAAGCTAGAGAGCGTACAATGGGCGGCGCTCATCAGAATGTTTGGTGAGCTAAGGTCCAATTTAACCGTGGCACTTAAACCTCTAGTAAAAATAGATATCGCCGGAGGACGTACTGTCACGAAAGTTGCCAACAGACTCAGAGCATCTGGGTTTATAAATGAACACGCGTCTGAAAATTCGGAAACTCTCGCAGGCTTTGGCTTTGTACTGGATCTTTTTGATAATCGAGTCGCCAAACCAAACTCTGGCGGCTTTCTTCCGCCCATATGCTTCAAGAGAGTGGCAGGAGCGTAGAAGCCATTGGAGGAAAGCGAGTAGCGAGCTCCCTCACGGATGTGTAAAGACTTGAGGAGAGGTTGTTGGAGGGGTATATTGTCAGGAACTCTCCATCAACTTCAGGCCCAGACTTCCTGACTATTGCAGTGTTTTTTAAGCCGAGGTTGCTGCCATTAAGGCAGCTGTAAATTTACTGATCCGGAGTGCAGCCTACTTTAGAGAAGTTGATATCCACTCTTATATCAGGTCGGCGATGAGCTCACGAACCGTGCGTTCAGAGCTGGTTAAGGAATGTCTAACCACGTTATCAATGGCATCGAGTGACTTTGTGCGAAATCACAGGTAAGTCCAAAGCTAATTATCTGGCAAGGAAAGGTACTATAGCCCCGATATCAGTGGAATATGAACGGCTCTCATTTTCTGGTGTGTTATACTATTGGATAGATGGGCTTTGCGGAAGCTTGGTCAGCGTGGGCCAACATCGGTTTATGCGCTGTCGCAAGAATCCTAGATCGATTGTAAGGGATCCAGTGAGCTCTTTGCCGTTAGTACGTAAAGCTAGCTCCTCTTTAGTTGTGTTAGTTCTAGTGAACCTCTGCCTTATCGGCATTCATGTTGTAAGGATTGTCGTAACAGTCCTTTGTATATACTTACTGAAACAGTCTTCCGAGTTCGAAGTCTTCGCACTGCATAATGGGATGGACGTGTTATAGGATATGTCTGTTATGCATAGGGAAAACTTTCATTGGCTTTTTCGATACGACCAAAATGATATCAAGAAAGAATATCTCGACAATGCAAGATCCATTCATTCCGAATTGTTGAATAGCATTAACATTACAACCAAACAAGTGGCGAAGCGCTCACCGACCATCAAAAAAGACTCGGCTGACACATAAAAATATTATTTTTAAATGTAAGTGAGACTAAAATGCATTGTTTATGAGACATTTTACACACATTGCAAATCTTTCGCAACCAAATGCTGGTTTTGTTTAAAAATCCTCGAAAACTAGCTTGCGTCATTGGACCCTTGGGTCTCTTCGACAGTTTGGCAATGACTTGGGGCGCATTTGTGTACGAGCGACTTGTGCGCCAGCGACGTGGTTCTTTTGCAACATCCGTTGCGCTCATGCTCGCTGCTCACTGATGCAATTCCTGCAGAAACTTCCTTGACTTTTTCCATTGTTTGGTGAACGTGCGAGTTTTTTGTACACCGCCGCGACACGGTTATATGAATTCCTAAGCATCACGCATCGTGAATAAGAGAGCGCATTTTTTTCGTATTCACCAACATTTTCTTACATTTCAACTTATTCTTGTTCCACCGCTCTCTTGTGCTTGTTTGTTTCGTTTTCATTCGTTGTTTTTTGTTGTTGTTTTTTTGTGCAAACAATCCGTTGCATGTCGTTTTTGTGGAGCGGGCTGCAGCTCGAGCGCGGCGCCATGTTTGTACGGAGTTGCGCGGTGTGACAGCCGCATGTGGCAGAAATCACAGCTCTCCTAGTTGACTTCATTGCATTTTTATGAGCTTTTATTTAACATTAAAATGCATGCACATTTCTTCCTCTTTTCTTTGCTGTGCTTTGCATTTTTTGCCTCGCTTGCAAGCAGTCATACTTAATAAATCAAGCGCAAACATGCCAAAGAAATATGTAGTGAGTGTTAGCTTGCGCTCTTGAGCACGTACCGTTAGTTTTGCTTATCTCGACACTTGATTATAGTTTCAAGAATTCTACTCTATTTAAGAATTAGCCATAACCAAAAGCTGTTCAAGAGATTTGAATGCCACGTCCATAATTTTTAACCCACAAATACTACATCAAAGTAGCAGGTGAGGTTATGTTATGCTTGAATAGGTCCCCGGACATCAAAAAAGTCCACAAGATAATTTTGGATGAACGTAAAGTGAAAAGGTTCGAGATAGCAGGCTCTC
This sequence comes from Bactrocera dorsalis, assembly GCF_023373825.1. Lineage (NCBI taxonomy): Eukaryota > Metazoa > Arthropoda > Insecta > Diptera > Tephritidae > Bactrocera > Bactrocera dorsalis. The sequence continues at coordinate 21,454,721 of NC_064307.1, read as the reverse complement.
TAAAGATATCAACTCAACATTGTATATCATATCATTCCTGAATATTTGGGTGCCGCGCGAGCTCACTTTTGACCAAAAACAACGACGAGTTATTGATCCGGAGCAGTGTTTGGAGATGTTCAAGGGTCGATTTGTGACAATGGATGAAACATAGTTCTATGAGTTTACTCCGAAATCCAATCGACAGTCATTCGAGTGGACTGCACACTATGAACCCACACCAAGGCGTCGAAAAACTCAACAATCGCCTGACAAGTGTTGGAATAATTTTCATTGACTACCTCGAAAAAGGAAGGACCATCAACAGCGTTTGAAGGAGGGGGAAACCGTGAATTAGGCTTCAAATGTCATCCGCATCCACCTCAAAATTCTATAAATCTGGCCCCAAGCGACTGTTTCCTGTTCTGAGATCTAAAAGAATGCTTGCTGGAAAGAAAATTTCGTCAAATGAAGAGGTGATCGCCGAAGCTGAGCCCTATTTTGAAGCAAATGACAAATCGTACCAAAGTGCTACGGACGTTCGATCTAAAGTATTGATGTCCGCAGTCTCGAAGAGCCTGTTCTTTTGAAAGAAGGCTCCAGCAGTATCTATCGGTTTCCGTAGTCATCTCTTCAGCAATCACTCTAAGAAAGCCACCTTATTCCACGGAATGGTTTTTTGTTTTTCAAAGATGAATGTAGACCTCTTTCTAACTAGTAGGTCTACGGTCCAATTTGTCTCGATATCTATAACGAGTCAGGGACAATGATTTACACGTCCGTCGAAGAAGCAGCCGTGACGAGAGAAAGTTTAGATCATATCATTTAAGGACTTAATACCTCAGAATGCCTGTTTGAATAAATTTTTTTACTCGTGTCAAAATAACTCCAAATTTAAACAGCGTGCTGAGCTTTCAAACGACAAATATGATTCCGAAAAAACTTTGGTAATATAATTAATGTCATCGATAATCAACCGAAAAGTTAAATTATTTCCCACGATTTGTTAAAAAATGTATCACTTCCATGGCTTGTTTTTCAGTAGAAAAAGTGGGATCCATAACTGAGGTAGTAATTTTTCAATGGAGCTTGATCGATATCAGGGAAAAATAATATCAATTGTGGATAAAAGTTTGTGGGTTTCAAGACAGGGGGATAGACACAATTCCGGACTACGGAAAGTATACTGACTCAGTTCCAGGTTATAAAAAAAGTGTCTGTTGTTCCTTATAGTTTGAACGCAGGTAGTATTATGATGGATTTGTGGACTTTGGTATTAATAGAAAGAAATACAGAAAAAACACTAAAAAACAGTGCTTAGATTCTGTTCTAGAATCCGAAAGCGGCTACATATATACTTCCAGACCATAAATAAATGTAAACCAAGATCTTTTCGCAAAATCGCCACAACGACGTCACAGAGGTGCCCAACAGTTGGAAACAACTTGTGGAAGTATGATTTGGGTCTTCCACAATCGATGCGCTACCAGCAGCAATATTCTCGACACTACGGGCACTTATATGCCTCATTGATACGGGAACATTTTGTCTGCGCTTGTGGATTCAAAATTTTTCCACTAGACTCTCAACTGATGATCTGAAGTTGAGTCCACTGACTCTGAATTTCTCTGAAGAGAAATGTCACAAGAGTAGAAAAAAGTATGGCATCGTTTGCTGTCCCTACCGGTCTGCTTTTGTAGCGTCTCTATTGAAAAACCCGTTAGAACTCAAGTGCTTTCATAATTGTAGTCCTCAATGAAAAAGGGCTAATATTACAATTTAAGTTATATACGGAACACTCTATAATGTAAGAGTGAAAAGGTCCTCGAATGATGAGTTATCTCTACATATTTAATATCCCTATATACATAAAAATAAGTACAATGTCCTTGCTCCAATTTTTGTCAATTAACTCTTCATTCTCACTGCATTCTAGCTTTAATTTCAATTAATTTTTTCCTTTTTGCCTTGAAAATTGAGCAGAAAAAAGAACTTCCCTTTAAGCAGCCAGCCAATTGATCCCGTTGGCTCGTTTGCGCCTTTAAGGTTAAACGTTTTTATTATTTTTAAATTAAGCCACAATATTTTTGCAACTTAATTAAAAGTCCGCACTTAGGCCACTTGTTGCGACTTGTTTGTGTGTAGCTGAGTAAATGAGGGAAAATTTTCTTCAAGAAGATTAATTATACCCAGCAGCCAAGGCGGAAAAACAAGAAAAAAAAATTAGAAAAAAAAATGTGAATTGAAACTTTCGAGTGGTGCTTGTCTGGTGCCTTGTCCAATTAAGAGCTTACAAAAGCTTAAAAGAGAAATGTCAATGAATTTGCGGACTTGGGTCTGCGACACGCCGTCTCCGCCAGCTTGACGTTGACGTAATTTTTTGCACATTTGACTGCTAAGGCGACATTAAAATGAGGTAAATTTAAATAGGGAAGCAGTCAGAAAGAAATGCCATTAATTGCCGCATGAAGTAATGGGTTGTGATCTTTCATGGAAGGGAATTAAATACTTTAGGAAAAAAATTAAATACCTTATATATAATATTATACGAAGCAAATATTTTCAAGCACAATTGTTTTCCCTTAATATTTGAAGGGTAGCAAACCACCATCAGACTTAACCCGGGATAATCTTGTTCTTAGCTATGATTTTTATGACTTTGTCTTGCGGGGAACTCACATGAAACCCAGAGTTACCTAATACTCTAAATTTGTTTCATATTTTATTAAGTTGTCTTAATTAGATAGACCCATATTTGGTATATAATGCGGAAATGTTGTTCATCCGCAAATAATTATGAATAACGTGATAAAATCGTACTTATGACGTGTATCTTCACTCTAGAATCTCACGTTTCACTATTCTTCGAATGTACGAACCAACTCTTAAAAATCTAATAAACCGAAACAGTAGTCAAAGAGCGGTAAATTAAATTTACAGTTTTTATGTGAAGCTCTGGGATTGAAAATTCACTGTCCAGCCATAAGGGGTCCATTGGATGTAATAATCCCTTTGCTTTAAGTAAATATACCGCATAAATACAGAATATATCGATATATCCAAATACTGATATTTTGTAGTCAGAATATATCGATAAATTTTAAAAATATTGATACCAAAAGTTTTAAGAAAAAGATTGCAGACTGACTGAATGTTTGGTCTATAGAGAAGAACAGTTAAAAATAATTCGATATACATATGTATATCGACAGAGGAGATAGCGACAAGTAAACAAAAAAATATCGATATATATCGATACAAAGAAGAGTGATGGAAATGAGAATAGGTACCGTTATGAATCTATTACGAATAGAACGTTCTGTAAATAAAAGAAATGTCAAAATTTATCGATAACAATTACAGTGTTGTAAATATTATAGCATAATATAGTAGAACGGAAGAATAGTGACATATATCGGTACGAAAGCGATCTATGCTGACATGAATAAATATATATGTATATGTATATAAATCGACAGCAGAAACATATCGATAAAATTTTGAATAAATATCGAATAAAATTGATATCGTTCGGTAAATTTCCCGATAAGTAAATTATAGAAATATCGAAATATATCGATAGCAATTAGGGTGATGCATTAATAACAAATTCATATCGATATACATATATTGACACAAAAGAGAGCGATAAGTAAACTAGAAAATAGCGACAAAAATAAAATATCGAAATATATCGTCAACAAATAAAGTGGTATAACAATTAATGGATATCCGTATATGTATATCTACACAAAATAAATCGATAAATAAAGTATAACGATGGCAAAACGAGCGATGAAAATTTGAATAAAATCGGTATAATCAACAGGAAATACAGCGATAAGTGGTTGATATATGTAAATATTGAAATTTTTGATACCAATTAGAGTGATGTATTAATAAATTCACTTCGATATACACATAGCGCCACAAAAAAGCGATAAGAAAACTAAAAAATATCGATATATGTATACTGCTGGAAAAAAGAGTGATACAAATTTGAAGAAATATCGATACAACCGCCAGCAAATATAGCGATAAGTAAATGATAGAAATATCGCAAATTTCGATACCATTGAGAGTGATGTATTAATCCATTCATATCGATATATATCGACACAAAAGAAAGAGGAAAACAAAAGAGAAGATATTGTTATATACATATATGAAACATCGACACTAATTAAAGTGATGTTAAAGTTAATGTATATCGATATATATCCACACAAATTAATCGATAAGTAAAATATCGATGGGAAATCGAGCCATAGAAATTTTAATAAATATCGATATAAATCGAAAGCAAATATTAGCAATAAGTAAATGTTAGAAATAACGAAATTTATCGACACCAATAAAAGTGATGTAAAAATAAATGTATATCGATAAATATCGACACAAAACAAAACGATAAATAAATCTAAATATATCGGTAGGAAAAAGGGCGATGCTGATATTAATTCAAATATACATATAGTATATAAATCGATAACAAATAGGGCGATGAATAAATGAAAAAATATCGAAATAATCGATAATGAATAAAATGATGCAGTTAATACATACATATCGATATATATCGATATTATTTTTATTTAATCATACACGGAGGGGCAAGAATTTTTTTACATATAGCATGGCAACTCTGCTCAAAGGAAGACTTTTTGGCCCACATAAATTATTTCTACTAATCTAACCTGCTATTCCTTTGTTATCGGTTTTCTTGTCTGCTTCTATTAGTTTTCCTACCTTTTCTTAAATACTATTCTTAAACTTCGAAGCTCTTGTATCTGGGCTTGATTTCAATGCACAAGCACCGTTTCTAACCTAACCTAAAGAGCTTATATGATTGAAACAGTCTTGCATTTAAAGCTGCTGGCTGAAACTTCAAAGAGTTTTTGACTTCTTTAATCGCGAGAACTACAAATATTATGTACAACATTTTCAATTTAATATTACTCGAAAGTTCCTTTAAGCTTCCAGTAATTACTATAAAGCGCTTTTAAGTCTAAAATTAGCTGCCTCCCACATTTACAAATTGATTTCATTAATTTCGAGCAAATTCAAAACTACTTACCTATATTTCGGAGCAAATTGAAAAGCAACCAAAATTAATGGACGGTGAAAGTGACAACCAATCCTTTCCCGCTGTGCCGCCAAATAACCTGCGAGTGCCCCTAACACCTACACGTGGCACTTAAATTATGTGCGGCTGCCACTTCCGTCAGCACCGTTAGCATGGCCTCTAAATTAAATAACCGCTATATTTTCACATACCCTACGAACTTTGACAACACGCCATTGACTACACAATTGGACTTTATGCGCATAAATTCCGAGAACGCTCAGCGAGAGCGTTCCTTTGTGCGGCTTTCACGTGTGGCAGCTCGCAGCGGTTAGAGCACGACGAAGCGACAATAATCGAGATTCGGTTGGAATGTCATTTAGCCATTTTGCAAAATTTGCCAAAACTACACAACTCGCGCCATTAGTTTGCATTTGTTTTGTAGCTTTTATATGACTACATTAGGGTGGTTATTCAATGCGGTGAGATTGATTTCTATAGAAAATTTCATAAAATCTAATATCTGTGTGGAAAGTTTTTCGTAAACATTTGGTACGGAGAGGTCCTTTCCGATCCTGACGAATCTGGTTTGGTGTTGCTCAACGTCAGCTTACACAGTCGTATTATCTTTGCGGGGATATTAAATTCCGACATAACCAGTTCCTTCAGTCGAAGACGACTTTAAAATGGACGAAGAAGTGGTCTGTCTCTATCTTCCTTTCCCGGGTCTTTTTCAAGATTTGGCACATGACGAAAACCTGGTCGAGAGCAGATTTTCCTGGTCTCAAGCCACAAGCCGGTTTTGATAAAGGGGTGTAGTCTTTCATACACCACGCTCAATAGGACCTTATATGCGATGTTAAGGAGACTAATACCTTGGTAATTGATGCAGATTTTGGTTGTTTCCCTTTTCCTGGATTCAGCAGAGCACACTTAAGTTCCAATCCTCGGGCATGTTTTCATCTGATCATGTTTGACAAAGAAGCTGACGCATGCACCTTGTCACTCTTCGCTGCCGTATTTGAGTAGCTCGGCCGGTAATCCATCGGTAATGCCGCTTTATTGTTATACAGACGGGTAATGCAACATTTATTCCATCTTTATAGATTGCGGTATCGGGTTAGTCTTATCCAGATGTTATTACACTTTCACTGTCGTTTAGCAAGCTGAAGAAGTGATCCCTCCATAGCTTCAGTATACTCTGAACATTTATTTTGGGTCCTATAAGAGTGTGTTTCGGTCTTGAAACCTTCCGTTAGTCCCCGCATCTTTTCGTAGAATTTCCGAGTATAGGCTGTTCGCTTTATCTCCACTGCAACACGACAGGCATCATCCCACCAGCTATTCTTTCGACCTTTCCGCTTAAGCTGTATGTAAGGAGCTAGAAATGCCGTCCAACAGTTCGCTTATACCGATTTGCTGATGAGTGCTCCCAGAGAGAAGAAGTCCACTTGGGACAACTATTTCTGTTGTAGTAATAGGTTCCTGACGTTGTTCCTTCCCTGTGGTTTTTACAAACCCTTACATCGTAGCCCTTATTATGTTTGCTATGGTCGTTCTCACAAGTGAGGTATTTCATCCTAGGCTATTGTTTCTTTTTCATTGCGTGTGGTTTCTACCATGACTTCATCCCATTACATATTAGGATGGGTTAAAAAAAATTATATTTCTCAATGGAGACTCAAAATATTAAAGCTATAATTTGGATTTTTAAGGACCTCCCTAATATATTGAAAACCACTTCGAAATGTTCAACTTGTTGTTGTTGGGAGTTTTAAGTATTATTGATTTAGGGATTTAACTTTGTTTTTGAATTTCTTAAGGACCCCCCTAATACACGAATAAAACTCTTAATAAAATGTCACCACATATTAAATATTTTACAGTTGAATAAAATGCTTGCCAAGGAATTTCCACACCCTTTTTATCATACTATACATAATACCAACATAATTCACACGCCGACACAGCGACAGCAAAAACCGCCACACAGCGAATCCTGTCGAAATCTTAGGACGGGTTGGGAAAGAACATGAAATATTTTGTTAACCTGTCATCACAATTTTCGGTTGTGCAAAAGACTGTGGCAAAAACGCTTTTGACAGCACTTCGAATTTAAATACAAGCAACGCAACAACAATAACTGTGACAGGTCTGAGTGTGGAGTCACATACGCGCGAACTCGAGCGAGCGAGCGTGTGTGTGTGTGTATAAGTGAGAGGGTGTGTGTGTGCTTAAGTCATTGATGAGCAGTGATTTCTAAAACCTTTCTTCGTGTTTTCCCACAAAGACTGCAACAAGTTTCCACTGAAGTGGCATTTCGTTACACTAACAACGAAAATCCAACAACAACAGCAACATAAATGAGCACTACACACCGAACCGCTAACCTCGCTGGCTCACCCGTCGCCGGTCGCAATACAAAAGCAGCCACTGAACCGTGTGCCCAAAGCAGTCAAGTGTGCAAACTCTCGTCTTGAAAGCCACACACACCCACATACACTTATACACACATATACACTTACTCACGTACTCACTTACTGTGAAGATGAAAAGGCTGCAAAACATCGAAAATCAAAATATGCCACAACACCTTCCACCATTAGCATCACTTGGCTTTCTCGGCGCGCTTCTTGTACTACTCCTCCGCCCGTCACCCACAGTTCGCAGTTAATAATAATAATGATAACATCTACTACTTGCACCTCGAACAGCAGACAGCCGTGAATGTATATGCGTGTGTGTATGGGTTTAGGGCTTTGGTGGAAGCAACAATCGTTTTATTGTTGGTTATGAGCGGCAGCAACCTATCGATGTACACGGTGAGAAAGTGAGCAGAAATTTGAAAGCTCATACTAGAAGCTGAACCTTAAGGATAAGCACTCAGTGGAATGATGAAAGTGGAGGATTAAAAATGAATATGTCAAAAACATATTAACGGTCGTTCAAAAAGTTGGTCCCATTTGTAATATCGATATGCTCTCGGTATGAATGCTCACCTTCTTGAAAAGGCTGCACTTCGGAGCAAAAGAACTACTGCTACCTTAGTGGCAATCACCACTGCTTGAAAACCCCTACAATGATCTGGTACCTTAAAATTATGCGTGACGAAAAGCTCCTTGTAGAAAACTTCCCACTAATGTTGGATCTCCAATCTTGGAATCAGCATTAACACCAACAATATCAGCCTCGAAATCCAACGCAGCATAACTCTTGCCAAAAGGTGCTACTTTGGACTGAGTAGGCAATTGACGATCAAAGACCAAAATCTACAAGTTACTCATCATCCCCATTCTGCTATATGGTGCAGATGCATGGACGATGACAACATCTGATGAGTTTTTGAAAGAAGGTTCTGTGGAAGATTCGTGGTCCTTTGAGCATTGGCAACGGCGAAGACCGCAGTCGTTGGAACGGTGAGCCGCATGAGAAATACAAGGACATTGATTTAGCTCAACGAATTAAGAGACAGCGGCTCCACAAGCTATCAGTATGTGGGTTATAAGGAGTAGACTCTGTGTCGCTGATTTTGATTACTTTTGCCGGCTATTCCTCACTTTATTATTTGGCTTTCTATTCCACTGTGTTCTTAGCTTTTTGCTGAAGGTTTCCAGTCGAAAAAATAATGTAGGTTTTATAAAAATTCAGCTGCAGTTCGACTATAGTTCGAAATTCACTTTTCATTTCGGCAAGATCTTCTGAGACGAGTAAGTTTGTCAGAGCAATGCAATAATACTTAAACTCAAGAGTAATTGTTGATACGAGAGTATAAGATGGTTTCCTGTCCCCACATAAATCGACAAATGAGCTCTCTACAAGCAACTCAGCTGTTGAAAGGATTCCCCACTTTGGTTTTATGAAATTTCTTTCGACTTCTCTACAGAAAATTTTTGAATAGAAGAATTTAAGTTTTTTCCTGACTGTATTTTTGACAGCTGGTACTTGGTTTAACTCAGTTTGGTTTGCCGTTTCATAAAATCTGCTTCAGTCCGAAACATCGTTTTAAAATATGCAAATTTTTATCGAACTAATGGTTCTGTTTGAACGACGCCTTCGCTCTGCGTCTAATATTTTGTATACATAATCTCCCAGCAGAAACGGTAATTCGAACAACCATGGATCAGTTCCGTACAACGTTTAATCTTGTGGAGAATACTCATTCACAGAGGCCCCGAACAGGGCAGGGTATGAAAGAAAACCCGAATGAGTTTATTCGTCATCGCGCGCAATAATTGGAGCTGTCTATTCACTTTATGAAAGATTTTACCGAAGTATTTTGGTTTGCGGGCTTACAAAGTCCAAGACGTACAAGAATTGTAGCCGAACGACCATCAAGGGCATCACACGTTTGGTGTATGGGCCCAAAACGACTTGACCACCGATGTTGATTTTCACAAGAAAGTTTTTTCAGATAATGAAGTTCGCCTTCGGTGGGTACGTTACTAAACAAAACTGTCGAATTTGGAGCAATCATAAACCCCAAGCTATTGCCGTGAGACGCCGTAATATTCTCAAAAGTCACTGTTTATAGCAGCATGCTCTATGAGCAGAGGGAATCATTTATAATTCTTAAACCTTTTATTATATAATCGGGAAGCGATTAATATTTTTTCGTGTCTGACTTGAAGGATGCTGATGTGGACGACCTTTGGTTTCAAGAAAATGGCGCTACAATGCAAAGAGCCGGAGAAAAAATCAATTTATTGAAGACAACTTTTGGTGGGCGTTTCTCAGATGGAATTTATCTAGGCTTAACTCTTGGTCATTGCATTAAATTATATACGTTTTATTTAGTCATATATCTAAAAAGTCCCTTTGTAAAGTGTGGCTAAGTATGATAAACCAATCTAATTGTGTAGTGTCGTCTTTTTAGATAAATTTGGATGTCTGGATCATGGAGTACATAAGTTACACTTATGGAATGTATAACATCCCCTATTGCTAACTAATGATATTCCAAAGAGTTCTTGCTCGATTACTAACGATCCTCAAAGAGAAAGAAAAGGGTTGGAAGAAACAATTAAAAAAAAAATATAGGAAAAAAACTAAAAACTAATTCTTAAGAATTCATATATTTTAAGGAATTTTGTCCAAGAAATATGGATTAGAAATAAAGACCAAATGTGTGAGGCAAATTCTCAATAAATTAGTATTCACTGATAAAAATATGTTGACGGATTTGGCTCTTCTTCAACGAAATTTTATTTAGTCTTCCCCAATACAAAATTTGTCTACCTCATGAGTCGGTAGTAGGTATAGTTTCCCTCTCGGTATTGAAAACAGCAGTTTACTGTAGCTCTCTCCTCCTCTCAGTTGATTTAAAACTCTCTACAAATAAAGATCAACAAATTTTTTCCAGTGTATCACAATCTTAAGCTTCTCGTTGCAAGTTGACTGCCATGCACTACATAAGTTGTGTACCCAAGTACATAAGTAGTAACGCAGCTGATGACTTATCTTACTATAAGTTATTCATGAATTAATTATCTCTACCTGTTGAAGAGGTTCACAGGAAAACCTAAACGAATATTAAGTTCAAGTTATTGAAGTTATTAATCCATTAGAAGGCGTTCAGGACGGCAGAAAGAATAAGAAAGAAAAGCAAGTGTCCAACGTAGATAAAGAAGAAGAAGATGAAGAGAATGCGCTGCATATTTTCGCAGAAGAGTAAATGCTCTTAAGCGCCTAATTAACTATTAATGAGGCACACTGTTCGATGAAAGTATGCAACTTAAATGTTAAATCGCGCAGCACAACGACCCATTATTTGAGTAATTAATTACTTTTTGTGGAATTATTGAAAGAAATTATATAAAAAGAAATTGAAATAAATAAATAGAATAAACGATTTCGTGGAGTAAGTGAAGTATTCAGTGCTTTTAATGACTTTGTTTATTTTAGCCTTCAAAGACGGTCATGAGATCTTTGAAGACATTCGTTCTGGACGATTTTCGATCTCTTCAACTGATGAAAATATTAAAAAAGTGAAGAATATGGTGCTTAAAAACGTCAGGGAAGTGTTAGAGAGATGGCAAGAGAGCTTCACATCTCTAGGGAATCCGTTCCCATGTTCAGTCGATTGAACAAATAAAACAAAATTCGCTGAAGGAGCTGAAGGCCAGCCGTAAAAGTGCTAATGAATAGTATTTGGAGGACTGTTCGGACTGATAAAGGGTCGATGATACTAAATTCGGTATAAGACAAAAATTATTAAAATTGTCTTAAGATGCAGGCCTCAAAAATAGAGAATTCATCACCCACAATATCCGAAGCTTTGAATTTACTGCCAAATAATTATCGACCATCTGATCAAATTTGAACCGGACTGACACAAAAAATTACACCTTTTCATTATATTTCATAATAGGATCCTTTTGAGCCAATACAAGCATGTCAACGCTTAACCCAAATTTCCACATATTTGATATATAGCTCGGCAGAGATGCCATATTGGCCCTGGCCAATGCGGAAAAGATCATAAATCTGCCGCAGGACCTTTCTCTCGAAAACTCGTAACGTCGACTCAGCAGATCACCTTATAGTAGGTCCGGAATAATGAATGAATTATAGAGTTTGGCTTTTGTTCGTCGAGAGAGGACTTTACTTCTCAATTGCCTACTCAGTCCGAAGTAGCACTTGTTGGCAAGAGTTATTCTGCGTAGGATTTCGAGGCTGACAATATTGTTGGTGTTTTTACTGGTTCCAAGATAGACGAAGTTATCTACGCCTTCGAATCGGGTAGAGGATCAAGTTATGTTCAGAAGTTCACGCAAATGAGGAGAATTCTCTGATTGCCAATCACTTTGGAGTAGCCAGAAACGATTCCTTTACATATGGCTCAAGCAGCGCACGACTACCTGTCTTAAACGAAGTATCCAAGCCAAAGAACATCCGTTTAAAGCGAGCTAAAGTGAGAAGGCGAACCATGCCTCTCCAGGGTTGTACGCTGTGTTTGAATCCCGCCAAAATGTAAAGAAAACAACAGCTTCGGAAGAGAAACACCCATTTAATGACGACCATGCAAACGCATTATGGATTATCATTTAAAAACATGCACCTGGAATGTCCGTTCCCTTAATTGGGAAAATGCCGCTGCACAGTTGGTTGATGTCCTCGTAAAAATAAAGGCTGACATCACCGCCGTCCAAGAAGTGCGATGGACCGGACAAGGACTAAGAGGAGTAGCTCCTTGTGGCATTTACTATAGTGGCCATATAAAGGAGCGCAAATTCGGTGTGGGATTCGTTGTGAGAAAGAGACCACAATCAACATCGAAGCAAAGTTCTTCAACATATCGCTGATTTGCGCCCATTCCCCATTGGAAAAGAAGGACGATGTGACCAAAGATGCCTTCTATGAACGCTTGGAGCGCACTTATGAAAGCCCCTGCCATGTTGTCCATCCTCCAATTCATTGGGAATTACTCCACGATAATTAAGGAAAAATATGAGCATCATCTGGATTTTTGACCGACCTTGAGGTCCTTTTTTCGGTTTCGACTTGTTTTAGAGGTGCCATTCCCTAGATTGTTGTAAATTTTCGACGTTATATTCATAAACCCATATCTTGTCAACAATAGTAATGCTTTTGTGGCGTCCTCAACTACGGTCCACAAACCCCTTTCTATGGTTTATAAGGATTTGGTCCGCCATCCTCACATATATTCGACACGAAGTAGCCTCAAACCTTCCAATCTTTTTTCTAAGTTTTTCAAATGTTTCAAGCTTTGTAAATGCTTTAGAATAAACTTGTTTCAAAAAAGCTTTTCTTTTGGAGACCTCAAGTGCGAAGGAGGAGAAATATTTAGCTTTAGAACCTCTTTTCAAAAAAAACGGAAAGCTTCTGTTCACAATCTGATACCAAAACTTCAGGTTACCGGTAAAAAGGAATCGTAGAGCAAATATACAGGAATAACTTTCTTAACCCATCCACTTAATAATGACTTCCCCATTAACTCAGTTCGACCGCATTTTGATTAAAATCCTCGAAATGAAAGGGTTTAATTTATGAAATGGCTAAAGGTAGAGGTTGAATGAAAGCGAAATGAAAAATTCATACAATTTCGTATGAAATATATGTGATTAAAACCAGCTCCCTCTCTCCCCCCTTAATTTATACCCACCTCCGTTTGAGTATATTTATTTACATCTAGCTACGTCTTTAAAAAAAACCCAAGCCTTTTACGTGCCTCAGCATTGTCGAACGCCAATGAGTTGAATGAGTTTACCGCTTTCCACTCACTTTCGCTCATTTTTTTTACCGCTTTTTGCTCTTTTTGTAAATGTTGCTGTAATACAAATTGCTTATTTCGCCCTTTTCATTCGATTTCGCTCACTAAGCCCGACAAATGGCCCTAAATACACAATCAACTGATGGAGTACACCGAATTCCATTGAACAAATAGCCGCTGGGGTTTGATTTGTGGTGTTAAATATTAACGAAATGTGTTTGAAAGGAAAGGCTAAGTGAAGATGTAGAGCCGCAAGTGCAGAGTACTCTTTCAAAACTCTTCGAAAAGTTGCCAAAAAATGTTTGATTATTTGATTAGTGAGCATAATAAATAATATTAATGCCATGAATTTAAATGAAGATTTTACAAAGTTTTATTTCTTGTTAGTAGCAGCAATTTCATTTACGAGAAACTGCGCAAATTCTTAATAGATACCGCTAATAAATAGAAAATATAATTTTTTTTAAGAAACTTATTTCGAGGCAGTTGTGAGCGCTTATCAAAGTCAAAGATAAGTTGTTGACTCGAAAATTCTAACTCGTCACTGACGTAAGTGAAAGTGTATGTGGATTTATAGAGAATAAATTTAAGTCTATATAAACAACATGCGTAAACAGAATCGATAAAGATCGGCTACGGAATCTTTAAAAATATTGCAGAATTGTCTTGCTGGCTCTATTTTATCATTTATATAAGTATTTCAGTGGCACAAAACTTTCAGCCATGGTCGTGTAGTCTTCGAGAAGTTGCCTCATGTGAGTCGTTCATCTACCTCTGTTAAGTATGATAACTTCAATGAGAAGAGCATCAGAGAGATAACAGAAGATCTCAGCATCTCTTGTGGATCGTATCTTTGCAAGACTAGTACCAAAATAACTGAATCTTTTGCAAAAACGACGTCGAGCTGTGGTCTTACTAGAGATGCCAGACAACGCTTTGTGGGTTTATGAATATGTCAGCGGAACTGTCTAATAAACTGTGGACGGGGCTCCAAAAATTTGCCAATCCCAAACCAAGTCAAAATCGGTCAAAAATCCAGACGATAGTTATCATGTACCTATCTGTATATAAGTCCAAAGCACGGACGGGGCTTAAAACACCGTTATACGGTTCGATGGCGAGGTTGTTTCTCGAGTCTCCACCATTCTCAAGAAATTTTGAGATTTTGAGAGATAGCGGCGGTACTAGGAATACTTGTCTGTCTTTTTTTAGCCTTACTTCTGAAGGGAGGGAAGCACATTAAACTGCTTAACAAGATTAGCACTAAAAACAACATATTAGTAGCATGGTTTCCTGGACATCAATAGAAATGAGCTGGCCGATCTCCTGATGAATGGAGCTAAAGCAACCATTTTCATAAGACCGGAATGGTTGTGGGCTGTTTGCCTCCACACTTTATGAGACTAGTTATGGAAAGAGGAAAGAGCCAGTAGAAAACGTCTTCGACGGCAGATGAAGCTGTGTCTAGTAGAATTCGATACAAAAAGGTTCAAGTAACTAATCGCTTTTTCCAGAAACATGCGGCATTTGATACAGGTCACTGCAGGCATTCCATGGTTCAGTGTCGTTTTTTGCGACTAACCAGGAGAGACACAAGATCACATACTCAACATTACAACCATTAATCTAAGATCTCTACTGCTCTTTGATTTAACTGGCATAAACAAAGTGTTGTTATAACATACGAGGACACAATAGACCAGTCGCAGTTCATTTCTCAAATTTCAAGCTTACTCACGATTAGGCAATAGAGTTCTAGAGTTCCCGAGAAGTTCTTGGTGTGCCTTGGCTGCACTGCGACGTACGGTCTATTGTGCCCTCTCTTACTTCACAAAAGTCCAGCACTCTGAACAGTTCTAGGAGCTTGCTGGGCGCGATAATGGTGATGTGATTGCAGTCCGCATAGATGGATCCAAGGGCCTTGAGCCTGCTTTACAAATTGCTGGGCAATCTAGAATCAAGAATTCTGGAGTTTCCGATTCCATGTCTAGCAGTTTGCACAAAAGGTTATACGCTTGTTGGAGAGGTGCTACAGTGCCCAGTACAGAGCGCGACAGGAAGACAAAGTTTGTCTCGGGGGAGGTTGTTCCTATCTTCAAACCTTGCTTGGTTGTAACCCCCCAGTATCAGTTTGGGGTGGCGTATTCCTGTTGCCTGCTGCCAGTACCGTTCTCTCTCTACTCTTTCGTTCATGCGGAGCAACTCCTTTATTGTGGGAACCTTACCGCAATGCATGGTTCTGACTCCATTTTCCTGGAAACCACCGCAGAGCGGGCTAGTTCTTTGCCGTCTACCCCTTTATATCCCGGCACCCAGATCAAGTTACATGGTTGCAAACTTATAGCCAATTTAGCCTCCATATACACTCCACCATTACTAGCGATTTGACTTCATAAGATGTCTAGAAAACTATCACTCTGATTTGTCAATTAGCAGCCCGAAGAGCCATTGTGCCCCGTCAATTTTAACCATATTATATGACATTGAACTAAGTCAAGCTCACTCCTTTTCGACCACATGAGTTGTATACCCTCCCAATTTCCTTGTTCTATATTGCATTAATAATTATATTTCAACTATATTTGATGCCAAAATTGTATTTTCTTACGTATGAAAAAGCGAAATCTGTTTTAGTTATATCTACAACATTTACTATACACAATCTTTTCAATGGCAGCAAAGTAATTCCGAGAGTTCGCCGTGATACAATTAACAGTCATTAAAAATGAAAATCTCCTGCAGCAAAAATGCACTCTACTCTCCACTTTTCACAATACCGAAATCATATTATTTTCTTTGGTTTTGTCAAGCGATTCGAGCAGCAATTGCCACTGGTGGGAAATACTGAGAAATGGATTGTTCAAGCAAACTGGATTCTCGCTGAGGTAGTTCTAGGAAATAATTGCACAGCCACACAATTGGGCAAGGTTAACAATAACTGTACAGAAATGTCATGTCATGCACAAACTATACTCGTACATGCAGAGAATGTGAAAAAATTTTACATTCTCTGATATACGTATAAGTAATGTAGAAATACAATAAATACTAGGCATTCCTTTGATTTTTTTTATTGAAATTGTTGTGTTCGTCTTTCTCCACATTTGAATTTGTTTTTTTTTTTTTAGCAAAATGTCGAACGGGGGGAAAAAAATAGATGAACACAAAACTTAGCGAAGTCACACACCTAAATTAGTTATGTTCCATACCCAGTTAAACTTGATTAAAGCTAAATGGTTTTTGAAGTATATATAATTCCAAAATTTTGATTAGTTCATTATAGTTTTAAAAATTAAAAACAAACAGATAATTCTATAAATAGAGTGAGTGCTATCAAAATAGAGTTACTAAAAGTCTCTTTACAAATCAAATAATTATCAGAATCTTAGTCAAACCTTTATTTAAATTAAAAGAATGACACTTATCGCATTTCTGTTCAAAACGATCTGCAGAATTGGTTGAATCGTTATAATTCGGGCTTTCTAGTTTGTCAGTTTGAAAGAAGACTTATCCATGAATAGTTAACCTCCGATAAAAACAGTACTACTGCTACTGCGAATCAAAAATGGTGTTTTTTTTTGTTTTGCGATATTTTATAGAAGACTTTTTCGTATAAAGATTCTTTGAAATGGTTCGAAAGCTAGCAGTTAAGTAGTAACCGAGGCCGGCTCCTACATGTATAAGGAAGGCATACAACTTTTTAACTATGTTGGAGCCTATATTTAGGCGCAATTGCATATTTTAGCCAAGGCGCACACCACATACGGCTCTGTCACATATTATCTAAGGACATCTAAGGCATTTTGGTAGTACAAGTGGTTTATTTTTCGTGCTAAAACTAACCCAACTAATGTATTGCAAAACCTTAAGGGTTTATTCCAGTCTAGGACTTTAATTTCCTAAAAATATACTTTTATATTAGGCTTAAAGTGCATTTTAGACTTCCAAAACTTGTAGTGTTGAAAAGCTTGGCTTAGTTAGCTTCTTCACATATAATCTTAGATGCACTCATCTCAAAATTTTACTTTTTCCTTTGCCAATTTTTGGTAAAACTTTAGTCTTCTATTATGACGCAAATATATCTAAGTAATTCTTAAAACATATGTTCCAATGTATGTATGTTATGTAGACCAATACCCAATTTTTCATAACTGGACACTGTCCCATTAGCACTAGCGCGGCAAAACTCTCAAGTTGCATTGAAGATGAGATGGAAACATTTAGGTACTTTACTCTTCTTTGTCCAGCTAAATCCTATAGTTGTCCGTTATTGACGGTTTCGACAGATAAGCAGCTTCACAACCTTTGTTTACATTTTGCTGAAACAACAACCTTCGTTTACATTTAGCCGAGAGAGAAACCTTTATTTACATTTTTTGGCGTCAATAACCCTTTTGTTTACATTTTATGAGATCAATGACCTTTTTTTAGATTTAGTCAAGTCCAAAGCCTTTGTTTACATTTAACCAAGACAACAACATTCTTTACATTTGCAGTCAATGACCCTTTTGTTGACATTTTGCCTAGGTCAATGACTCCTTTCTTTACATTTTATTGGGTCAATGACTTAAGCCAGTTATGCTATGCTTTAGTAGGGGAAGAAAATATTTTCTCAAACTATATCGACGAGTTAAATTTGATTGCGGCATAGAGACAAGAGTTTTCTCCGAAGATTTTGATATCTCCCATTCAATCAGCTGGCATCTTCCAAGCAAAAGTGGTAGATATAGCAAGACCTGTGAGATTCTACTGAATAACTATGGATAGGTTACTATATATACTTCTTGGGGAGAATTGGATGTGTGCAAAATTTCGGGTAGATATCAAAAGTATGGTGAATATACGAATAGAGAGACGGATAGACGATGAATTTCGATTTAGTGTACTTTACGCCCAAAATAAATGATCAAAGTGAGGCATTAAAAGGTTCTAGACTAGGCTAATCACTTAAATATTGTACTGATGAAAAAATCCAAAATTGAATTCGACAAAAACTCGACAATTTTGAGCACTTAAAAGTAGAAATCTTGATCAGAGACATTTTTCAAATAATTTATAAATAGAAATATAGACAAAAGAGCTGTTTTCCGCAAACAGATAGTTATGAAAGTAATTAATCGTAACAACAACCAAACAATTGGCAACTTAGCTGAAAATTATTTGCAATTAATCACATACATACACACACAGATACAATGTCACACCAATATCGCTTAGCTGCGCTGATTATTGGCGAGCGGAAGTGCTGTTCCCGTTAGTGCGAAAGTTTGGCGAAAATAAGCGCGATTTGCCGAGTTTATTTCGCCTCAGTGATTTTCAAAAGCAACAAACAACAGCAACAACGACAACAGCGAAAAGTTCATTTTAATTGCGATACGAAAATCTTTGCGCTGTTATCGCATCCGTCGCCGCCAGCCATCCAAGCAGCGCAGCTTTGTAGCATCCGCGTAGAAGTCAACGCTGGCGGCTGAGCTGCTTAGCAAATCGTCGTTAAGCGAGCCGAGCGCACCCTTGCACCCAGCAAAGGGAAGGAAGCATAAGCGACCCGCGAGCGCTGCACTAGCGAGTACCTGTGCAATCGAACACGCGCGCACACACACAGCTTGAGTCACACATATTTTAATGTATGTGCATATGTGTGTAGTAGTTTCGTTTGGCAAACAATGCTATAAAATGCGCCATCGATGTTGTCGTCGATGGAGATGCAATTGCGCTCCTCCATTTCTGTGTTGTTTGTGTGTGTGTGTGGACACATGAAGTGGGGTCAGTTGGTCTCTAAGTGTGTATGTGTATGTGTGAGTCGGTGTGTTACGACGTGTCCGATTTTTCATAGCAACTGCGTCCATTTTCGCTACAGCACCGTTACATCAGCACCAGCTGTGCCGACAGCCCAACGCTCTTTGTGTTTACAACAAACAAAAGTCAGAACATGTCGCTCATTATTCACGACAACATTGTTGGTCGTTTGCAGTGCTTTTTTGCGCTTTTTCTCTTTCCTTTCCACATTCTACGAAGCTGAATTTGTGTACATTGTGATACGAGTGTAACCGCATATGTGTACCCTCGGCGAGTGCGTAATGTCTTTTAATTGGGACGGAAACCTAATGTGCAACTGACTATGACTGAGCTCAAAAATGACATAAGTCGATACTAGTTATAGACCGACTATTTTCTTCCCAGGCTTTAATGTTATTTGTAGCCTCAAGATCCACTTGGGCCACTTTCTGAGTATCAACATTCTCCTTCAATCCAATCAAATATTGAAGCTATTAAAATATAGTCAAAAACCTGTTACCAGTAAGCAATTTGTCAATGATATATACATATATCAATTATCAATTTCTCAAAAATATATGTATATACATGTATAATACATATATTCATTACAAAATGTTTTCACATTTATGACGTCAATGATGTTTTTGTTTGCAAGTCCACAAGTCCAATGACCTTTTTGTTTAAATTTAGTCAAGACAAGAACCTTTGTTTAAATTTTGTCGAGGTCAATGACCATTTTGTTTATATTGCCAGTTATGCCTTGGTTTAGTAGGGAAAGAAAATATTTCCTCAATCTTACATTCAGCCAAGACAACAACCCTTGTTTACATTCAGCCAAGACAACAACCCTTGTTTACATTTAGTCATGACAACAACCTTTGATAGTTTTACAGCAGAATCTTCTAATAAAATCACTCGATACATCTAAGACTCTGCAAAATCCTACAAGCCAAATTATATGAAAAATGGGGGTTGCCATGGACTTCGAAACCCCCTCTAGATTTTTGAAAAATGTTTAAAAACGACATTTTGTTGAAAATTTATTCAAGCTTTTGATATTTCTTTTGAATCATAATTTACCGAAAACTTGTAAAGGCAAGATTTCCGGAATATTTCTGCTGTAAAATAGTTCTCGCAGAATTCATCAAACATTTCTCTCCGAGCAATAAATAAATTTCTACAACTTGCAGTTAAGAAATTCTGATAGCACAGTTTCTCGTGCCATCAAAGTTATTTGAATGACTTCATAAATACAATAAAAGGGAGGGGGAATGGTGCTTTTCCTAGAACTATGTAATTTCAGCAAGACGTGAAATATCCTCGTGCAGTCGAGTGCAGATTTAATTAGGATTAACAGATGAAAAATTTCGCGCGGCTTTGGTCAAAGTGCAGCGGCTGGAAGTAATCGGCGCGTTGCGACAGCGAATTTTCCCCAGCAATTAATATTGTAGATTGTCTTCAACGAACGAATGGATAAAGCAGTATGCAATTTAAGTATTTAAGTGGGTGGAAGTATATTAGTAGATTTTCAGCTGAATATTTCTTTGTTAATAATTTAAATTTTAAGGAGTCTAAAATACCTAATCTGCCTCATAAAATACTAGGAATTTTGGTAAAGAAGAACTTAGTTCATTACTACATGTATTCCTTTTTTTTGGCAATTTGATTGCAGCTGGAAAGATCTTGCTATGCAAGCTCTGTTCCCACTTAATTATCCCGGCGTTCCGCTTTTTCTAATAATCATAGCTTGTATCTCAATGGGTACTGTCAGGGCTGGACCGGTCCGGTCTCTTAGTTTTTAAGGCTGTCGATCAGAAATCGTGAACATGACTTTTACTCACCAAGAAACTGCTCATTTGTCGGGAGTGCCGAAATCGAATTTCTATAGGATCCAGTTCCCATACGAACTGTCGGAATAAAATGCTTGTATGGAAAGCTTTTTCATTTGACAAGATACTTTCACAAAATGATTGCAGTTTTGCGGAGATGGTCAGAAGAAATGGTTCAGATCGGTACACTGCACTCATAGCTGCTTACACTTGGAGCGATCAAATTTCTTGTAAGGAATTTTTTGTGAGTGATGATTATTCTAGCTTGGGGATATCGAAACTAACGAATTTTCGTGTTTTGAAAGAGACCCTAACCACAACTACTCAGTTCATTTCGAACTTCAAGATTAATCTGTTTTTGAGTTGAGGAATTGGAATGGGGTAGATACTGGCTTTTCCCTAACCATTACGCTTACGAAGACGTATCGGCCTTCTGATCTGATGACATTTTCTGTTAATAAAAAATCGTCAATACGTATTTAAAAAGCTTTTGGTTAGTCTCAAAAACGTCTCGCCATGACCTCGATTTTGAAATTGCATGCCACAACTAATCGATTTGATATTTTATGCCCGACCAACAGGCCGCTGCTTATGTAATCTCCGCAAGCACCATTCTTTATTATAAATTCTGTTTTGAGCGAGGCAAAAATCAGTTCTTTGCAACTCTTAGCATTTTCACTTAGGGCCGCATAATTGATGTGAGTTTTGCAATAAATTGCAGTTATTTGCATTTTCCAACTTGCAGCTGGCGTAATGACCCACAGGGTTGCTGCTGCGTATGCGACGTCAGGCTAAAGTGCAACAGATACGTGCTCAATTCCATAATAGCTGATGTGCCATTAAGGCGATGAGTGGCAATTCTTTCGATCATGCCGCCTTCCATTCGCCTGCAGCACCGAAGGCCAGCTGGTGCAAGGCAATGAGGACTTTTTGTGGGCGTTCCAGTCGCAAGAGGATAGACGAGGAGACGGGCGTCTTTACCGTAATGACTGTGTGCTGCCGCAAGATGTTGCTGTTGCTCATTGCTCCGTGGTCCTCGTGCTCGTTCCGTTATCACGTAATTATTCTGCAGCATTTTTAAGACTCGCATTTCCATCAAAGCCATTAATTGCAATACTTTGTAGGTAATTATAAGTACAGCCATTTGTAATTATACTATTATTCATGTGTGGTCTTAATACATACATATTTATATTCGTACTCGTGAGTGATAGTAGGTTTTAGTTTAGATATTATTAATATGCGCTTACGATTCGCAACTCTTCTGCTCGCTAGCAGACTTTCAGAAACGAATACAAGAAAACCCGTTAACTTCTATTGCACCAAGGTTACGTTCCACATCTGAATGGAAGAATTGAAAAATATGACTAAGTGACTTATGCGAGTTGTTTGTTCGATAGACACAATTCAAGGTATGAAAGCAGTTACTTCTAGAGTATTGCCAGGTATTTAATTTCTAGTCTCACCAGCACGGTGAGGTATCTGTAAAGTGAACTTCCAATTGTTCAGGAGTAGAACACAGAATGAGAGGATAGCAGGACCCTCTCATATTCTATAAATAACGAGACTCGGGTGCTTTTTCTTGCCGGTTTGTCAGCTTTACAGTTACCTGCGATTTTGCTGGGTCCATACAATCATATGAAACTTATTCTAAAGTGACTCAATGCCCTTGATAACGAGGTTAGGCATTCACATCTTTGAAAGAGGCACTTCGGAACAGTATATTTACAGCTATCTTAATGGCAGCGATCTCGTCTTAGAAGCATTCCAATCCACAGGGAGTCTCAAGCTGATATATTATGGATTCTTTTGTTCTGTGTGGAATCTTCAAAATGGTTTTTGGAACAACTAGAACATTCAGTTACATAATTTGATATAAGTTCCAGATATAATACACAGTGGCTGCCTTTAGAACTCGGCCCTCACCAATACTGCCTCTGACTTTACGTAAAATGTTCTCCTTACGGTGTTACAAGAGTTTTTGAAATTAAAAAATTAGTAATATGCTTGAGAATACTTTCAAGAAAGCATAGATTTTATAGCGAAAACAAATTTGAAAATCCAAAAAAATTTCTACGAGTAAAATGTCCTTGTTAAGGGGATCCGATTTTGCCAATAATATGTAGAAAAGGTTGAAAGCGAAGACAAGAAAGAAGGAGTAATTTGAATTTGAAAAATTATTTCTAAGTATTAGGGTGTATCGAAATTGTGTGGATAAATTAATTAGCAATATGCCCAGAGAGCTGATGAGCGTTGTCACCTTTTTTTTTTATTTCATAAAATGAATACACATTCAGCAGGCTTAAAGCTATAAATATGTTCGTGAAAGCTTCCCAACTATTTGAAAAATTTTCTTCAATTATATTAATAAGACCACGAAAACACGGCACAACTTACAAGGGTCAACTTAAAAGGGGTAAAGAAGTATTATAATTAACAAAAAATGTATAAAAATTTTTGAAAATAGTTGCCACCTGTGTCATAATTTTATTTAAAAAATATATCATACAATGCTTACAGAATATGCATAAAAATATTTAATAAGGCCAACAACAGAAAATATTGTTTTAGAAGTGCTGCCACTTATTTATTTTTTTTTACTAAATTAAAGTGTTAAAATAAATGATAGTATTATTAAAGTAAAAAGGTTTGTAGTAAAAAAAATATTAATAAAAAATATTATAATAATTAAATATACAAAAAAATTTAAAATAGTTGCCACCTGTTTGAAATTTTTATTTTAAAAAATATATAATGTTTACAGAAAATACATAACAATGATTAATAAGGCTATGTATGGAAAATATTTTTTTTGGAAGTGTTGCCACCAATTTATTTTTTTTAATAAATTAAATTGATAAAATAAATTAGAGTGTCATTATACTAAATAATTTATGGGAAAAAATTATAATTCACAGAAAATATATAAAAATGTATGATAATAGTTGCCACCTGTTTGAAAATTTTATTTTAAAAAATATATAATATAAATGTTTATCAAATATTCATAAAAATATTTAATAAGGCTAACAACAAAAAATATTTTTTGGAAGTGCTGCCACCTATTTATTTTTTTTAATAAATTAAATTGATTAAATAAATGATAGTGTAATTAAACTAAAGTAGTTTGTGGTAAAACAAAAATTACACTTCCAGAATATATATGTATACAATTTTTTGAAAACAGTTGCCACCTGTTTGAACATTGTAAAAAAAAATTTTAATATAAATGCTTACAGAAAACACATAGAAATTTTTGACTAGGCTAACAACAAAAATATTTTTTGTTAGTACTGCCACCTACATACATACATATGTATGTATGTTTTTTCTAAATTAAATTGATTAAATAAGTTATAGTGTCATTATACTCAAGAAGTTTGTTGTTAAAAAAAATATAAAAAATATTTAAATTTTTTTGAAAATAGTTGCCACCTGTTTGAAATTTTTATTTAAAAAAATTTATAATATAAATGCTTACAGAATATTCATATGTATGTACATAAAAACATGTAATAACGCTAATAACAGAAAATATTTTTGCAAGTGCTGCCACCTATTTATTTTTTGCTAAACCAAATTTGTGAAATAATTGAGAGTGCCATTAAATAAACTAAAGAAGATTGTGAAATATAAATAACAGGTACATATGTATTTTTGCAGGGTTGCCATATCTTAAATAAATAAAATTAAAATGGTAAATTAAATGTATGCATAAAATTATTAAATTTTAGTTGTTTCCAAATCTTTTATGTACCTATAAATATTTTTAAAATTTATTTATTTATTCCTTAAATATATACACACACCCTAAAGCTATGGCTAAACTGCAGTACAACTAGTTGAAGACAAACTCCTAGCTGCACACCCATTGATTAACACCATAAACCGCTGTGAAATTCACCAAGTGAATATTTTGTGGCTTATCGTAGCAGTTTCTGGGCGGACGCGGGGGCGACATGAATTCTTTTCGGACGGTTTGCCCAGTCGCCCTGTAGCGCTCAGTATCGATTGTACGGCAACTGTTGTGTGAGCTGTGGTTTTTTGCGAAATTTACATTCGATATGCTTTAATTACAATTCTCTTTGTTCACCATGGCAGCATTAAATGGGAGCAGCTGCGGAACAGCAAGTGGATATAGGAATACACATACAGATATACATACATACATATGTATGTCTATGCAATATGTCTCTTTTTTACACAGTTGTGGTTGTATGTATATATGTTTGGTTTAAGGAAAATAAATTTAAAGTTTTCTCCATTAAAGTTCCACACACACATACATATGTATGTATATGTATTACTCAAATCCGCTATACATTTGAAGACGTATATATGTATGTGTGTGGCTTTAACTGTCATTCAGTTAGTTACGTTTCTTGTTGTATACATTTCCGCTCGAATTAAGCGCTTAATTCTTAGTGTCAAGCGTTGTAAAGGCAACTGCTGCCATCGAGAAAAATTCTCTCAAATTTAAAATGAAAATAAACTTCTTCGGAAAAGCTTAAATTTTGTTGAAAAATGTATTTATAGCTGTTCTTAAAGTTGCTAACATATTTTATATTTGCTTTTAAACATTGTACAGTTTTACTTAGGATGCGCTCACAGTGGGACAGAGTCATGCATTTCTTGGATAAAATTAGAAAAAGTGGTGAACTTTTTGTTGTTGTTTAAATGTGTTGCACTTTGTTCCTAACAAAATACTTTTTCGAGGAGTTCTTCTTCATTACTTTAATATCATGAAAGCTTGAGCAGAGAGTTATAGTATTTTAGTCGAAATTAAGGGGTTACGTGGGTTTTGACGGCGCCGCTGGCAACAAATCGGACTGACGTATGGAACGATTTGGCGCATTTTACGTCGAGATCTTAAATTGGAAGGATGCAAAATACAGTTTGTGCATGAACTAAAGCCGCTCGACCTTCCCAGGCGACATCGCTTTGCTCTATGGGCTCTTGAAAAGTACCAAAAAAATCCGACGTTTTCGAGCCAAATTTTGTTCAGCGATGAAGCCCATTTCTATTTCAATGGGTAAGTAAACAAACAAAAATGCCTCATTTGGGATACAGAGTAACCTGAAGAGATTCAAGAGCTACCATTTCATCAAAAAAAAATAACGGTTCGGTGTGGTTTGTGACCTGGTGGAACCGACCGATGGGTCCATATTTCTTCAAAAAAGATGCCGGCGAAAACGTAACCGTCAATGGCGACCGTTATCGCGCCATGATAACCGACTATTTGAAGCCTGAAATTGAAGCTCGTGATCTCGGCGACATTTGGTTTCAACAAGACGGCGCTACTTCCCACACATCGCATCAATCAATGGATTTATTGAGAGAACACTTCGGTGAGCAGATAATTTCCCGTTTTGAGCCGGTCGATTTGCCACCAAGATCGTGTGATATCATACCGTTAGACTTTTTCCTATGGGGATATGTACAGTCTGAAATTTATGCGGAGAATCCCGCGTCGATTCAGGCCTTGTACCAAAACATACCACTTGTCATTTGATAGTTCGAAATGCTCTAACGAGTCACCGAAACTTGGACTCAACGGATTGGTAATCTGAGACGTAGCTGCGGCCAACAATTGAAAGAGATAATCTTCAAAAAATAAATGCCTAAGAATATTCTTTGGAATAATGTTTATTACCCCTCATTACTTTTGAGTTGCTACGGATTTTTTTGAGAAAGTTGGGAACCTTGAAATGGATTACCATTTATTTTGTGAATATTTCAGAAAATCTTTTTGGAAATTTAGCCATTGGCAGTTGGTTTCCAAAAACTTCTCCTTTTGGCGGTCAACATATCGGACGAAGAATTCATTCAAAATCACACTTTTTCGATCATTATAGGTCGTAATTAATAGAAGAATTTGGAAGAAATGAATTTTTGGCAAAATTGCAAATTAACCAGTATTCTTTTAGGTGTAATTTTTAGCCCAAATTGCAAGCGAGAAAAAAATTGTTGTGTTAATTTCATTGTCATCTTATTTAGAAAAACTGTGATTTCGATTGAAACGCCTTACTAGTCTCTGCGATACCGTTACCGTCGACGTAGAAAACGATGTTTCGAGAAAAACGCGAAAATCAAAGATTGAAATAGTCGGCCGGTTTAGTCTGACGGGTCACTCACCCTAAGGTTCTATTTTCCACACTGTTTACGATTCATTATTGGATAATATGACACGTCATAGTATTTAATGAATTTTGTTTTTGAAATCTCAAAACTCTTGTAATTCTTTGATGGTAAACATCTCTAGATGAGCAAATGTCCCAGAAAAAGTTTTTACGATATAAATGTGCTTACTTGACCAACACTTTGTGAGCTGATATGAGGTCCAACAATCTAGTAGTGTACCAAAGGTAACCAACCGAACTCGTTCCCATTTCGCTGTAGTTGAGACTGAAGCAGCTGTTTTAGCAAATTTATCAGCTTGCCGATTTTCTGCAATAACGTTGCGGCGGCCAGACACCCAAATTAGTCTATTCGTCTAGTAACTTTATGCCAGAGATAAGGGGTTTAGACATCCTTATATTACACTTGAGCGTAGGAGCTCAAGGCAAAGATCGCTGCCCTACTATCGGAATGGCTTGTTACTGGTAGCTTTACTCGATAAACCAAGTTTACACAAGACTTACACAAGAACTGATCTTTGACGATCACTCAAGTAGCTATTAAAAACTTTTAAAAACAACCAGATACATTTCAAAGCAAGAGGGAGCCAAATGTGTTGAAGCTAAGAGACAAAAGCCAAAAGGAGTTTGCATGTCAAGAATGAGGCTTGAACCTTACAAAACAGAAGTAGTCAGATCGTGATTATGAAAATCATATGTGGAACTCGGCTAACCATCCAAACTAAAGGCATAGCCGAATATCCCCAAAGCTAAAGACACTCATCAAATTGTAGCGAGCGATTGCCGAAAAAGCACAGAACTTGCGATCAGACAGGAAGCAATAATTTTCTGCCATGACAACGCTCGGAATCATGCCGCAAGACTATTTGAAAAACAGCAGCTCAGAAGTTTCGCCTCAACAACCCTATAACCTCTCAGAATTTGGTATCAAAAATTGGCTTGATTCATTCTTTGGCGCCAAGCCGATGCAGTTCTTTTGGGATGAAATCCACAAATGAGATGATGGGTAAATCTTTTAGCTTTAGAAATGCTTCTGTCAAGTGTCTTTTGGAGTATACATGTCTGAAGTCAAAACATAACCTCAAAATTTTTTTAAACTCATCAAGAAATATCCCCGTTATTTCGCCCGAGTTAAGAAAGACAAAAATTTTACTTCCTTAGAAGTGAAGAATTTTAATTTTTAAGTCTTAAAGTCCTGCAGCGCTTTCTACAATTTGCTGCCCACCGTGCTTGGCGCCTAAAGATGCGATGACGTGGCATAATTGGCCGAAAGTCGTCTTTGCCAATAAGCGAGCGTATAAAATGTGAAAGCTCGATGCTTACAAGGCTACTTACATGCCGGCAACAACACACTCACACGCTCACACTAATATGCTTGTACAAAAGCGCTGACTTACATGCCACTTTCAACATGCCACATACAGCGCAGCGCCAAACATACGCCAAAGGAAGTACACATGTAAGTACATGTAAATATGTAAGTGTGCGTGCGTGTGTGTGTGTTTGTGAAATATGCAAGTCGCTATAATACACTTTCATTGCCAATAATTTTCTGCAGTCGCAAGCAAAAATGAAATTGCCAAAAGCTATTGGTTTAACACTTTATGCTCTATGCAGAGTAAATAAAACATATCCAAGGCAATTGTGTGCGAGTGTGAGTATGTGTGTGTGTGTGGATTTTGACTTTTCTACGGCTAAATGGATAGGCAAAATATGCCTCTTGCACGCACGCACATACACACGTACTGACATATTCACACATATGCAGCACGTGTTCCAATCTGATCTAATAAAAATATGCAAATGATGAGTTTAAATTTTGGGAATTCGGTAATTTGTATTCATTTGACACTTTAAGGTTGCTTGTGAGGCACAATTTCATGCTCGAATATATGCACATGCAACCCTGTGAGAGAAACTGGATATTGTTAGCGATATATGTATACATACATACATACAATTTGATTTGGAGCCAAGTTCTAATAAAAAAAAAATTAATTTTGGAATAAAAAGAGCAGGTTAAGTTAGTCTAGTATGCCACTGAGCCACGCATAGACCAGTTTTGGTCCTTTGCGATACCGACAGAGTTCAGTTACTACATATGTCTATGTAGACTAGACATCCTTTAGGATCTCAACAGAATCTGTGGCCTCACTATCGATACTTATTCCAGTGTATCATACCGTGGGAACCCCAGATGCTTAAAGCGTAGTCTTTCCAATGCGAGACAAGTGCAAAGAGGTACTCCATTGTTTCGCTGGTGCCTTGCTCTAGACATATCCTGCAGTCTTCATAATCTGTCAGCCTCATTCAGCGGTCGTCTGTTGCCACCGGACTAGTTAGTATTTCGATCATAATCCTACAGTTTCTTCTATCGAGTGTCAAAAGGAATTTTATGTACTTCCGTACTACCGTTTGGCATATGAATTTTGCTGCTTTACACCAAAGTAACTCGTTCCATCGGGTTTTGATTTTCTTTACCATGCTTCTGTCCAGATCGTCGTATAGACAATGCATGGATTTCCCATGTTGATCGCGTTTTCGGGTGTTAGCCCTACACCATTCTTGGCAATCTACTACACTATTTCATTACACTCAATGCCTTTGTGACCTGGCACCAAGTACCGGCACCAGCTTGCTTCTGGCAACGCTTTCAGATGCTGCCATGCTTCATAAGACAGTTCTGGCCGATATGCGATGCGCGGTTACTGCCTTTAGCTGCTTGGCTGTCGATGTAGATGTTGACTCTGGAATTGCTTGCAGTTACATTACAGGCCAGCTCCGCTACTTTCGCAATAGCAAAGAAATAATCTGCAGTGATCCGGAAACTTTTACGCCTTATGCCTTACTCCGGACAGTAAATCCCCGCATCAACATATCTTCCAACCTAACCTAAACTAAAAGGAGCAGGACTTTATATGAAAAGTTCGTATATATTTAGTGCTTAGTTATGGTACTTTATACGTTTTCAGTTATTGGCGTTTTGAGGGCGTGGCAGTGATCCCATTACTACAAATCGTCCTTACTCTTTTGCCAAGGAACATGTGTGCCCAGTTTCATCAAGCAGTTTGTACTCAAGTTACAGTAGGGATGTCCGATATACATCGATGCATCGAAAAAATCCGATGTTTTCAAAGGCATTCGATGTATTCGATGCATCGATGTATTTTCAAGAAACATCGGATAACTTTTTTTGCCGGGCTTTTACTTGGAAACATTGTGTAAACGTTTAACAAAATAAAAGTGTGGAAAAGAATAAAATATAAATTTTTACTATTATCTTAATACGGAATTGATTGGAAAAGTAAGTATCGTAATGGAATAAGTTGATGTTTTTTTTGTATGGAATTTAATATTGTTGTTTTAGAAAAACAAACATTATGGCTCCAAAAAAAAGCGGCGTATGGAAGTTTTATGACAAAGAAGAAGGAAACAACTTGGCAAAGTGCAGACTTTGCCGAAAAAACATTAAATCATGCGGAAATACAACCAACCTGATGGGGCACCTAAAAAATATTCATAAGGCAGCTTTCCGAGAGCTTACCGATGATGGCTCAACAAAAATTACGGATTCTTTACCCTCAACAAGTTTTAAATCTATAAAGGAACCCACTAAAGAAGCAGATAGAAGTGACGCCTTGAAAGAACCTGAAAATAAAACTGTTGGTCCACCAAAACGCCAAAAAACTATTCAAGCTAGTTTTGAAGAGATTTATGCTTTCTCGGCCAATGGTGACAAAACTATTAAAATTAATAATGCCTTAGTATATATGGTGTGTAAGGATAATCAGCCATTTACTATTGTAGAGAACGAAGGCTTTCGCAATTTCCTTAAAGTGATTGAGCCGCGTTATAAACTTCCCAATAAAACAACACTCACTCGTTGGGTTGATGACAAATACGCCGCCCTATCAGGAATCATCCGTGAAAAGTTGTCGGGCATTGAAAATTTGACTTTGACAACTGACATGTGGTCAGAATCGATGTCCATGAGGAGCTTTCTTGGAGTCACAGCTCATTTCGGTGTTGGCAGTGAGTTGTTTTCTATCACTCTGGGAGTAAGCCAATCAAATGAACGCCATACATCACAACACATTGCTGAAATGCTGCTGAACACTTGCGACGAATGGAGTATTGACAAAGACCAAATTTCGGCTGTGGTGACGGACAATGCACCAAATATGGTGAAAGCTGTAGAGCTAGCCTTTGGTAAAAAGCACATACCTTGTTTTGCTCATATTTTAAACTTGGTTGCACAAAATTCAATAGAACAATGCAAACCACTACGCGAGTTAATAAGCAAAGTCAAAGATGTTGTGACGTGGTTTAAACAGAGCAACATAGCAAGCAACGAACTCCGTAAATCAACCTCAGACGAAACTAAATTAATTCAACAGGTGCCTACTAGATGGAATAGCACATATTATATGATTGAGCGATTCATCGAACTTCGTGAGATTGTTAACAATATAATCATCAGACACAAAAATGCACCAGCTATGCTGCATGCGTCAGAACTTGCACATCTAAGTTCAGTTCTACAGGTACTACGTCCAATAGAAGCTGCTACGAAGGAGGTCTCAGGTGATAAGTATTGCACTAGCAGCAAAGTAATACCACTTATTCATTGCCTCGTTTTAAAAATTAAGCCTCTGAGCTTCGACGACTCGATTGCCAAAGAGCTACAGTCTCTGGTTCTTAAGGAGATTCAGAAGAGAATGGGTGTCATCGAAAACGTAACTCCCCTCGCTATAGCCACGGTATTGGACCCCAGATTCAAGAAAATGCATTTTACGGATCCGCTTGCATGCTCTGCTGCTGTAGGAAAAATAAAAGATCTCATGAAAGCCGCAGCCCACAACACGACCAAAGATTCGGAGTCATCGGAACTTTCTGATAAAAATGAGGATAACTATTCATTGTGGGAGGACCACCACAAGCTAGTCCATAAAAGTTGGAAATTGTCAAAGGCCGATGACACTATTTCTGATGAGCTGGCCATATATCTACGTTGCCCAGTGGGTAGACTCACTGAAAACCCATTGGAAATTTGGAAGGACTTGGAGATACAGCTCCCACAATTGAAGCCAATCGCATATAAATATCTGACCATGGTGGGAACGTCAGTCCCGTCAGAGCGACTGTTTTCAAAAGCGGCCCAAATCGTAACTCAGCAGAGAAATAGGCTTAAAGGCAAGAGATTAAACAAGCTTTTATTTTTGCAAACTATCCCTAAGGAATATTGGTATTAATAAAGAATGACATTATTTTTATTATTATAATTCTATTATTTATAATTCCATTTTCTTAAATTTAAAAAAAAACACTCGATTTTGAAAAAACATCGATGTTTCTTAAACGATGCATCGAACACCATCGATGTATATATTCGATGCATTGAATCGGAAAAAAAATCGATGTATTTCCGCAATGGACACCCCTAAGTTACAGCTTGTATAGATGGATGAATGGATGGACAAACAGACACTCGCCCGGATATCAACTCCCTTCGTCATCCCGATCATTTACATATATATAACCCTATAGTTATCAAGATTAGTTTTGGCTCGGACAATAATTCGGACAATAGTCTACGTGGCAAACTCAATATAAGCTATTCGAGGTACAAAAAGACGAATATTAGGTAAGGAAACCAGATTTTTGAAAATCGAACAGACATTTTATTTGATCACCAGACATGATCTAAAGTATAGGAAATTGCGTTATTTAGATTTTCAAAGACCAACATTATTCTCCCTTCCTAACTGTATTGTTAACAGACGAGATCATCTAAATCCTACAAGACCAATGTGAACCTCAAACTCAGTTTTTCTTCGAGCCAGTCAATCCAATAACGACTTAGCCCCACTAACCGATAGTTACACTACTTATTGCCGAAGAAGTAGCCATTATGTAGTATCTTCTAGAAGAAGACCGCTGTCAAAATTTCAGCGAACTCGGACTCGTAGCTTTGTTTTAACCGCCTGTGGAAGAGGTCGTTTCCACGGACTTAAGGAAAATTATAAAAGAGCAATATCAGTCGGTGATTCGATAATTTATATGGAGGCAAAATTATGGAAAATCATGGAACGAACTCGTAGAGCACTTGATGGATGTAGACGGTGACTTTTCTTCTTCGATGTCTATCTTTCAAAATGAGTTTCATGAGTTTCAACGTGATTATATCTCGGTTTTGAAAGATACACGACCAGCTTCCTAAAAAACGGGAACGACCAAGATTAATGCAGCGAAAGTCCACAATCTCGTATTGGCAGAAGGCCAATTGAAGAGGTGTTAGATAGCTGAGGCAGCAGGAATCCTCAAAGATGACGTAAGTAATATATTGCACGATATATTGGTCATGAAAAATGTTTCGGTAGAGAACAAATGAATATCTAAGAACATTTCACAGCAGTGTTTGATGCTGTTTGCTGTTGAAGTAATTCGAAATGCCGCATCATGTGGTCATCGCTCATCAAAGATTTAATGAATTGTCGAAACAGTGGACTTCACCCGGCGAATTCGAAGACCGTCCTGTTCACTGAGAAGATGATGACTACCGTTCTCTGAACTTTACAAGATGTTGTGTACATCGACTACCCTGTGAAGAAGGACCCGGTTTCCATTATGTCGAATTATTGGATAGCTTCGACGCCGAACTATAAAATACAACGATGCCATTTGAGTAAGAATAAAGAGGGAAGGACACAGGCTGTCGAATTCCCCACCTAATTTCTAAGGTTATTGACAGTCGGAATTTTAACGCCATCGATTGAAATATTAAGGTCAAGACTGTACTCCTTCGTCCAGTTAGTGAATATGGTCGCTGTGGATTTAGCGAGCAGAATGTTAAGTTCCATGCAACGAGTAAACAAGGAAGGTCAAAGATATAGCCGTTTACTGTTGAGCAAATGTCAACGATTCCATTGCCCAACTTCATTATCGTGCGAACATCAGCGTACGAGGTCATAGAAATTCCCTCTGGTGGTTGAGGGAGTTTCGAAATGTAGAAGGTGAACAGCAACTGGGAGAGGACACCATACTGCGGTACTTCCTGGTTAACTCTTATCAATTAGAGTTTGTACCTCGAAACAGAGTGGATAGTTGTCGACCGATTAAGTAGTTCATTGTCCATCTTTGCAGCTCTAAAGAGAGCATAGATTTTTCGACATCCTCAAGTACCGTTATATGGTTGACTGTGTCAAAGGCTTTTGACAAGTCCAACGCTACGAGGATTGTCCTCTCACAGGGTGGTTTTTTTTTAAGTGGTGGGAGCACTCTTTGAAGAGTGGTTAGTGACAGGTTGAGGTTCTACCTGGACTTAGCGCTTCCTTACTTGTTTGTTATTATTTTTGTATATGTTTTGTAACCGTCAAATAGTGTTATACATGTGAACATAACCTCAATGTAATTGTATTCATAGCAAAACTATTTGCCTTTCAACTTTTTCACACTCAAAGCTCAGAAATCTCTGACCTAATGGCAACATAGTGGCAACACTGTGCCAAATTCCAATTCAAAAATGCAAATTAATTTTGGCGCTGCCGCGAATGATGTCAACATGCCTCACAGTTGTGCAGCTAACCGACGTTCTTAGCGAAACGCAAACATCCAAAGTACATATGTATGTGTGAGTGTGTCAATATGTCTATATGTGTGTGTGTTTGTTTGGTAGACGCGTGTAATTACCATGCCAGCGCCAAAAACTTCTAATTACACATGACAATGACGCAACAAAAAGCGTTAAAGCGCTGCTCTGCTGCACTGTTGCATGCCACATATGCATGTAGTAAATGCAACTTAACGGCAATTGTGCTTGCGTTTACGTTTTTCCCGCTAACACGCTAACTGTAAATGCAAATAGTCGAAAAGCGGAAAAGTTGAAATGCTAAAAAGTCAGGCGAGCGAGTTTAACTGCGTGTGTATGTGTTTGTGTGTGGGTGTGAGTGTGTGTATTGTGGTTGCGTTTGGCCAATGTGTTTTAATGAAGGCATTAAACATTAACATTACCTCCGACCGATTTGCTTTGCATATGAAATTAACATTTGGCTGGCAGCTTGCTGCTGAATTATTGCCTTTGCCAAATTGTTTCAGGTATTTACAGTTTATGTATGTATGTGTGTATGTGTGTAGTTATTAACGGCTGTTGCCTGTCGTATTACGATAATGATGATTTTTGAACAAGTTGTGTTGCTGTGTGGCGCTCGCTTCAAAAAAATTATTGTTCGAAAATTCTGAATTCGGAAAACATTCGATTTTAACTTTCGGTGTTTCTAAACTTGTATATACCGAAATATCTTTTACCATCGAACCCTATTTCCTGATTTTAGATATGACAATAAAGCCTAGAAGTCCAGACGCTGAACCCAAGTTTTCCCGGTTTTCAAGCATAAATCGGCCGATACTGCTGCAGCTTCACTTTCGATATTCGTACGAAGTTCATCAATCGTCGCCTGTTGGCATAGACCATAGACTTGACGTAGCCCCACAGGAAATAGTCTAATGGCGTCAAATAGCACGACGGAGGCGGCCAATTGATGTGCCGGTCTTGATTCAGCTAGAAGGAGCCTCATCGCTGAGGATGATTTTTCGATGAAAATTCTGAAATTTTCAAGTTGTTGCTCAGCCTAATTCACAAACCAATGACGATTCTGTTGGTCAAGCGTCTTCAGTTTTTGCATCAATTTGATCTTGGTAGGATGTCGGTTAAGATCTTTTTGCAAAATTTGCCACAACGACGTCAGAGAGATGCCCAACGCTCGAGAACGACGTGTCAGATACTGATTAGGGTCTTCCTCAATTGATGCGCTAGCGGCAGAAATTTTCTCACTTCTTTATCTCAGTGCCACGGGAACATTTTGTACTGTTCCCGTAGATTCAAATATTCTCACTAGACGCTCAATAGCTGATCTGACAGGACGATTATGATGACCATAAATTGGACGAAGCGCTCTTAAAGTTGAGGTTACTGACTCCGAATTTCGGTAGCAAATTTTAATAATTTCGACTCGTTGTTGGATGATATATCTTTCCATGATAAAATGGCAAACCTTATTGAAGAGAAATGTCAAAAGACCGGGAAAAAATATGGCGTCGTTTGCTGCCCCTGTGGTTTACTTTGGTAACGTCTCTATCGAAAAACCCGTTATGCAGGTGCATTAACAGGTAAGGATTGTCAATTTATAAAACTTTGACATTCTCAGCTTCCAGTACTCTAAAATTAATATTATAGATAATGATGTTGCTGGGTTAAGACACTTATAGACGAGACCTTCCTGATCATCTAAAAGCCCAGTTTAGGGAAAAATCGTCCCTTTGACCTTGAAACCACTTTATACTTACATATATAGTATTTCCTTCTACACAGAACTAGTCTTTAAACATGTAAGAAAGGTGTACTACAACTCATGTACTTTATACCAATGCTCCTAAAGTTTGGGAGATATCTAGGATTATCCTTCCTGAATCTTCACCCATGACTCTTCGCATAGTTGCGGCCTCAAGAACGTATAATGCCATCGAATGTTCATTATATAGGTTAGATTATCCAGACCGGCTATCACGCCATACATAGATCTACTGGTCCTTAGTAATGCCACACGGAGGCTCAGTGTAATTTGAGGTGAAGAATCCATCACACAGGACGTCAAAATTTTTTGTGAACTTTAAGATTGTATATTTTTGATACGTTCGGTCCTTTGAACTCCGAAGCACCTAGATGCTTGAGTTGAGTTATAGATAGTCCTGTAAAAAGGCATAGGATATGTTCCATCGTCTCACTCATGTTAACTTCTCTACACTTTCTGTATTTACCATTATCACTAACAGCCCATCCAACTCTCTTGTGATGCCAGTAGGTTGTCAAGAGGCTGTAGAGCCGTCCGTAGTCCTTTCGAAACCGTGTGAGTAAGAAGCAAGCGAGTTTTCCAAAGAGTCGGCTTGATCCGCCTGTCCGCACTTTGGTAAATTTCGTTGTATATTGCGGTTTTTATACTGTAATTGTAATATTTCGCTTATCTTATATCTTTCATTGGTGGTCCGATATCGTCGATTCCAAGTGTCTTTTTGGTGAGAAAAGACCGTTTCGAAATGTTAGATCGATATCTCAAAAATTGTGAGGTTAGGTTACTGTTAAGGTTAAAATGACTGATCCCTTATAATTGCGGAGTCAATGCCACATAGACTGTTATGTACAGCCTTTTCTGAAGCAAAACGAAAAGCACCTATAGTTGAATATCAGTTATTGGCAAAAACGCCTTGAACCTATCACAGTCCTGCTTAGGTGTTTTATTTCAATTTTCGCTATTTCATCTGATTATAATTATCTAAAGGTATGACATCAGAGGTGTTTTGATTTGGCAAAAGCGGAACATTCGAGAATGAAATGTTGATGAATTTATATCGTCTTCTTTCAAACAGCTGATGCAGCTGGCATCCGGAAGAGACATTCTATCGTACTGTATGAATCTGGGTCAGACAATGTCCAGTCAGAACTCCCACTACCACTGAACAGTGGAGCTTGCTGAAAGTGAAGAGTTCCCTGGCTCTCCTGCCATTGCACAGCTGCTGGTACTCGACCAGCGCTTACTGATTTGGTCTGAGGCCTAACAGTCCAGTAGTGAGCCACAGGACGCCGCATGGAGCTATTAGTCGTTCCCATCCACTATTTTTGAGACTGAAGTGCCTGTTCTAGGAAGCTCATAAGCCTGACAACTTCCTGCAGTAGCGCTATGACCAAGAATCCCAACCATTCTAATTATAAATAACTCCAAGTTAGAGATAAGGACTCTAGACATCCTTTAATTAGTTTCGAGTGCACTATCAGCGAACTTTAGGCTAATATCCCTACCCTACTTTCGGAGTGTGACTATCGCATTCTGAAGCAGGCTATGCTCTGGAGCTCTGAATCAAATGGTACTTTAATGTCACCCAACTCCGATGGAAGTCACTGCATTGGTTAGGAAGCCTAAAACTGCAGTTATCGGAAAGTCTCCGACATCCACATACATCTTTTAATTATTATAACATCGAAAAAATTGAAGAAGTAGCTTTTGAAAATCGTCCTGTTGGCGTCAGAGATAAGC
Source organism: Bactrocera dorsalis (assembly GCF_023373825.1). Lineage (NCBI taxonomy): Eukaryota > Metazoa > Arthropoda > Insecta > Diptera > Tephritidae > Bactrocera > Bactrocera dorsalis. The sequence continues at coordinate 21,416,619 of NC_064307.1, read as the reverse complement.
AAACGATCTCTACATCTTTTATGACTCGAATCAACACATTTTGGTTAATGATTTGGGTATGAAGCGAGTGAATTTTAGACTTGTACCAAAAACCTGAATCTTTTGTAGAAATAATGTCGAGTAGCGGTCGGAAAAGGAGTATCTGACAATAAAGCTGCTGACTCTATATTTTTTTCATGTGCATTATTATTTTTGAAGAGACGTGGGGTTAAGAATATGACGTCGAAGCTGTTAAACAATCTAGAGAGTGCCGCTCAAAAAGGAGCCGGAATAAGAAGAAACATAAAAGTTGGTCAAAATTCAGGGCGATGCTTATCGTTTTCTTTGATTACCCTGTTGTGGTACACCACGAACTCGTTCCATGAAGTCAAACGTTCAATGGGGAATCTTACATGGCCATGTTGAGGCGTCCACGTTAAGCAACATACCGTAAACAACCAGATTTCTTGGCAGAATATTTAAGGAATTTTCAACTCGATAACCGACACATTTTGACTTGATTGTGGCTGAATTTTTGACTTGGAAACAAGAGTCATTATTGAGCCACCGTGTTCGCCAAATTAGACTTCCTGTACTTTTTTCTGTTGTCGAAACTGAAAAATCTGCTTTGGAGATGATGGTATGAGTCCATTGAAGCCATAGTAAGTCTGCAACAGACTTAAGGCCGAGACTTATAATAAGTGTATGGGAAATTCACTTAAACGTTGGCATGCCTGCATTGACTTAGGGGCTTATTTTAATGCTTGTATTAAAATTTGTATTAAAATATGTGAAAATACATTTTTTTTTGCTAGTCCGGGTCAAATTTGGTACTAAGTGGAATTATGCGAAAAATTAATCGGATCATTGCTAGCTATGGTTGGACTTTGTATGCAGCGTGCGTGACGCAAATTAGTTGCGCTACTTAACTTCGTTGCACTCCAACGGTTTTGCTTATAGAAATTTCACCTCAAAATTGTTCAAAAAAAATATGAAAAATGCTACTTTTTATTGAATACTTCTAGTAAAAAAGGTCTAATTTCATTCTTATAATAAATCTGCTTAATACTTGCCAAGCGCCTTTGTTACACACACCCAAGCACTCGGTTGTATATTGACTGGGAGTAAATTGTCCGTGTATAAAAGCATTGTGTGATACGCTTTACTTCTGGCTGAAATGCCATTCAATTAACTGAAAAATGTTCAAAGCGATTTTGTGTACGTATTTATATATGTATGTATATGTGTATGTGTGTCCTTTGTTAGCGAGCATAAGGACCCGAACAATTTCGATATTATCTTGTAAAGGTAATTTAATTAACCGTAACCGAAATATGTAAGCACTCAAACGCTTATATAATACAAAATGTACCGTTATTAGGCGGCCAACAACAAATTCGTATGTGTGTGTGATTGAAAGCATAAAGCTGTTGCACAACTATGCCGTTATTGCATCTATTATGATGCCACTAAAAGCCACCCACCGCCATTTATGATAAGCTTTAGAAATTTCGCCAGCGAAATGACAAAACACACGAAATTCACAACAACAGCAACAGTAACAACAAAAGCATTGAACGACAGGCACCGCCATTAACAAAGCCCATTGTCGCTAGAAAGCCGAGTACATACAATATAACCATAATAGATGAATGGCTGAAATACGCCGGCGAACAATGATAGTCATTTGAGTCACCTTGTGGTGTGTGTGCTCACGGAGTTACTTACTACTTGCAGAGCGTCTAATCCATACCTAATGACCACACACAAGCCACAATTTTACAATTTCCTTCGGATCACACTTGGCGGATATTCGACCAGCGAGCGGCACGTGCAGCCATAAGCGAATGAGCGCACATACATACATATATAAACAGACACTCATACAAACATACATCCACACCAAATGCATCTCTGCATATTTATGCACATACAAGTATATTCATGGTCCCCATCATGGTCCAGCGATTTTGTATCGTTTAAGCTGAGCTCTTTTCAATTGCGCCAGTTTGTAAGTGAAAGTGCTCCTTCTCACACACACACACACACGTACACAGCGAGTGACTTTCTATTCATGCTTTATGGCGACATTAAGGTGAATGTATGTATTTTCCTAGCGGAAGGTAATACTTGAGAGCCGGAATTTGCGCCATTTCAGCCGCTGACAATGACCTGAATTCTTAGCGTTTTGGCTCTTCGGTCCGCTGACTGCCGCACAATGGCTGGAAATGTGTTTAAAGTGAGAGTGCCTTGGGCTTATCTATAACTACAACCGAAGAAAGTGAGTTGTTTTCTTTTTATTCGGAAAAGACATGGCACTGGCTTTATGAAATGGTTTTGGAACTTTATGTAATCATAGGTATACAAATATGCATTTCTTATCTTCTTCTTCTTTATAAGCGGATTCATTCTCATTTTACTTTTTATTCATTTTCACTTTCTTCTTTGCATACACTTCTTCTATTTTCTGATTATCTCTTGTCTTCATGTCTTCATGTCTTCATTCTCATTTGAATATTAATATTAATACATATATATAATAGTATCTTCTTTGATTCTTAACTATTACCTTTATATATCCTCTTTATCTCTATCTTTGGTTTAGATTTTTTGTTATATACATATTATAAATTTTTTTCCAGTTCAATTTATAATCGATATATTTTCGATAACAAGTTATCAATATACGAAATTATTTATCGGAAAAACTATGAAAATAATTAAGAATGATAGCTCTATCTTTACATTGTCAATTTGTAGTCGATACATTCTCGATAACAGTTTATCGATCTTAAATATTATTCAATAGCAAACTCCATTTTTCATGCACTCAATAAAATATAATTCGGTAAATATTGCAGCCAGTAATGCGATAAAAATTCGTTAACAATTTATCGATATTTTATTTATCACAGATTTTTTATGACAGATTTCCACAGACAATTGCTAAGTTTAAAGTCAACATTTTTTAACGGAAAATATAGAATTTGTTTTCATAAGGAATCTTTTCACTTTCTTCTCTTCGATCTTCACACTTTCCGTTTATAATCGATATATCTTCGATAACATATTTTTCGATATTTATGAAATATTATTTTTCGTGCACAAATTTAAATCGATATACATTACTGTCAGTAATTCCGAATTTCGATAACAATTTATCGATAATTCAGTTATCAATGAATATAATATAGAATAATTTTATTTTTAACAGAAAATATTGAAAGTAATAAATAAGAAACTTTTTCCACTATCTTTATATTTTTAACTTATAATCGATGTACTTTTGATAAAATACACATATATCGATATCTAAAACATTTATCGATAAACTTTCCTTTGGGGTGCGCTTAGGCAAATATACATCAATATATACTAGTTTCAGAAATGCCAAGTCTCGATTTATCGATATTTTAATAATCAAAGAATAAAATGGACAGATTTCGAAATTCGCTAAATTTAAAGTCAGCCATTTTTAAAGAAAAGTAATAACAATGATTAAATGCATTGTTCACAAAAGTCGATATTTTTAGAAAAATAACGATTAAAAAATTTCAATTAAGACAAAATAATTTCGACGGCAAGTTTTTAGCTTCAGTTACCTTATCGCAGAAATAAGTATCAGGAAGAATTTTCTGTGTGATTGGTGGTATTAGCACGGACCTATCTGCTGCGAACTTTTCCACTATGGCCAAATATACGATCTATTTGTTGACAGTATACTTGTACATAAAATTAGCGACCAGCTTTCTGGATAATGACTCGCTGAAAGCTTCGGAAGCTTGAAAGATTCTCATTTTTATAGTCCTAATTTGGTACCAAGCGATTTTCTGTCTTTCTGTCCATGCCGAATGAGGTGGCTAGTGAAAATCTCTTTTCAAAAGAAGCATGAGAAAATGGGCTGTCCAAGGACGAAGATTTCAATGAGTGTTTAATGATAAATTGGAGACCGTATATTTTTGAACCCTAGTTTATACTGTAGAAATAACTATAAAAATGGCCTAGAAAGAATTTGAATGAAGATGTGTTAGTTTCCATTGCTGCTGTGTGACTTGATCTAGGTGGTGCTCCGATCAATGAGCGCCACAACCAAATGCCTCTTGGCTATCTCACTGACCGCGGCCGCTACCTTGGAGATTGACGGCTTCTCTTGGCCTCGCTTGACGCTTCCCTTTACAGCATCGTCCTTTCTGTTCGGCCGCAAACCCCTCTTCGATCCGGTTCGCAAACTTCGGATCTTTGGACGAGAATTGAGGTCGAAAAGCGTAATATGCTTGGCTTTCCTCCATTTTTCTCTTAGTTCAAGCCAACAACTCCTTCTCTTCCTTCCTCTGGTTGGACTTGCAGGTAAGTCTTTGATGGACTTTGACCGCCGCCGTATATTGCTTTCAGATTCATCCGATTCTTGTTGAGTTTTGCGCTGGTCTTTAATGCCGAACCAGCACCCTTGGCTTGGTGAAGCAATGCTTTTTCTTCAATTGTGCTAACGCTTCCAATGCTTTTTAGGTTTGAGTTCCCATGAACCGTGGCGTTGTAAAGGTGGTTTGACAGTAGCTTTACAGCCGCTGAGAACTGCTGTCTTCACAGCAAAGTGGGCTGATATACCAGCTGATTTTTCCTCTGTTCTCCTCTATGCTAAGTTTAAGTTTTAGGCGCTTTATAACTACGGATAGGTATCTTATTAGCAATGACAAAGGTGCCAGCCATCTCCCCTCCCCAGTGTCGTATGCTAAAGTAAAGTTACCAAGAAGAAAAGGATGGAAATATACCTCTGCCTTGACTAGATACTGCCAGACTTGGGAAATAGCCCAGTTGCCAAGTTGGGACGCGACTTTCACTGCGCGGTCTGTACTGGCTATATGTATAGCTAGGAGGATATAAAGGTTAGGTAAAAACAATTCTTTATCGGTTTCAAGACTCGGAAGCGAAAATCGATTTCCAAGAGTTCGACTACGTTGCACCGCCAGTCGAGCATGCAAGGACGCGTGCCTCAGTCGATTTAGAATCAAATAAGTAAGAATTGAAATACTACGTTTTACTGACTTTTATTAAACAGTTATTCAATTCCCCTTCAACTTAAAATTTAGTCGTCCATATTTGTCACGCTCTCTGGCAATTTAATTTGTGTTATTCAGACTGAATCGCCATTTGCGCCCAAAACACATTTTTGGTATGCCTGTCTAACGGTCTTTCCCAATAAATGCCAACATTTCGGTGCAATCAATAAAAAAAGGTCAAGTTGAACCCAAATAAACATGTCAATCACCAGAGGAATTGAGAATCGTTTAATAAAAAACGAACTGTCAGTTACTGCTAGAATGAAGTCATCACAAGCCCCTCTTTAAACACATCAACTGAGTGAAAAGGGTAATATTTGCTGAAGGTGAATTACCACTGATTGAGTGTTAGAAAAAAACTACTGAACTGGAAGCCGGCACAAAAGAGAAAAATAGTTTAAAATCATGGTAAAAAAATTAACGCACTTAAATTGGTTATTTTATAATATATGTTAGCGTATATAACGGGTCACTTTTTTGTATAACGTGACACAAAAAGAAATAAGAAAAATATTTAATAAATTGATCAGAATCAAAACGAGACGAGCTTACATGGGCGCCGAAGTAGTTGAGACGAAAAAATTAATCGACGAAACCCTTTACGGAGCAATCTTAATTAACAGACTTGACAAATTTTTTGGGGAGTATGTGAAACCCTATTTTTTACTCTATAACTAATGGATAAGTTAATTAAATTGAGTGGTTAAGTCATTTTCTAAAAAAAAGATTGAGGAAATGTCTCTTAATGAAGTTTTATTAGGTTAGGAAATTCGCAAAAGGGTTCTGCAGTCATATTAAATTAATCAATTAGTTTTTTCTCCATTCTCAAAAGCTCTCAAGGAAAAGTCTTCTCAAGATGGAATTGAAATTGACATAAAGCAAGCACATTGAACTCCATCCACACTGATGGTTGCGGAATGCTTTATTTCTGAGTTTAGTGTTTCTTCTTTGGTTCGACTCCCGAACTCGATCAATATTTATTTCGATACTAAAGAGTATTTTCAAAATTAAGTATGAAATAAAGCGTTCGGTTCCGCAATCTCTATGGAATCAAAATGCCAAAACATCGCCTTCCCAAAATCAATGATGAATGAAGATGAAATGAACCAACTCATAACACTCCAGGCTGAAGAAACAGAGCTGCTTTGAGTTGGTGAAGCAAGAATCTATTCAAACTAAGTTAAGATAAGTTTTTAAGGACAGATCAAGGGACCTTGTGTACCCATCACAGTCGGGTCTAAGTAATCGGAACAGACACAAATTTTTTTTTCGGTCAAGGACTGTCAAATCGGCAGAATTATGCCGTTACAATAACAACAACAACATGTCTTGCGTAGTCTTATGATTTTCTTTGCCAAATATTGATTGAAAAAGAGAAGATGTTAACTTTGGCTGTACTGAAGTTTTCTCTACAAGGACTTAAGTTTGATCGTTCAGCTCATATAACAGCAATATCTTATAATGGCCGATATCGGTGGTTCCGACTAATGAACAACTTCTGAGGAGAAAAGGAAGTCAATATCTCAATAACTGAAAAACTAGTTTGCATATATGGTATACAGCCGGGCATGGCTAAATGGACTAAGACCGTCACGTTGACCGGTGATACTGTCTTATATGTTTATACAACAGTGGAATCTAAGCCGCTTTCAAAAACATTTCACCCGTACTGAAGTTAAATATTCTTCAACATTTGGTTTACATATTGTTTTAGTTCTGATACGAGCTTCAGGCCCATTAGCCTTTCCTCCTTCTTACTTAAAACTTTGGAGAGACTGATGGACTGGTACATAACTAGGCTGTCTATCAGAAGCGCAATATGATTATTGTAAAGTCCGTAGATACTGCCCTGCATACTATCGAGTCATGGCTGGAGGAAGCTTTTAGGGTTAAGGAATTCGCTCTTGGGTCCCTCCTTGGTAGATAAGAAGCTTTCAAAAACGTCCTGCCGGAAGCAGTCGTAACTGATGTTGACGGTCTTGGGGTTGAATCCAACTTCGAACACCACATTTTCTGTCTTCAGTGTGATTGAAAAGGAATGAGGAAAGGCACATGCTCGACGAAATGTGAGTAGGGGAACTCCACAAGATGGAGTTAACTCAATCAAGATGGTTTTATTTACTTAAAGTAACAAGATCTCGGTGGCACAGGTGCCGCAAATGGGAGACATCCGTCTGCAAACGGCGGGTACAGTAAAATATTTAGGGCTAATTCTGGATACGAAGCTTTCAGAAGGTAGAAAAAAGGAGGAGATAGAAAAAGGGAATCGAGGCTGCGAAAGCTATTATAGATACATATATTTCAGAGAATCTAGGTTTCTAAATGAACATGTGTCTGAGAAATCAGAAATCCTCACTCTCTTTGACTTCATACCGGATCATTTGGATCATGGAGTCGTCAAACCGAACTCTGGCGCCTTCTTCTCTGCAAATATACCTTCTTCTCTACCCATATACCAGTTATTGTGGGTGGGAAGAAGCCGTTGGAGGAGAGGGGCAGTGAGTTTCTTTAATGATGAGTCAAACTTGAAGGGTTACCAATGACTAAGGTGTCCCGATTTCCAACAAAACTACCTATACCTATAAAGTCCTATATGATAAAGTTATATGGCAATGTTTTAGGTAATGAAAAGATATATATCCTTTGTGAAAATAATTTTTCACATAACCTCAAAATTTATATGAAAACTTTAAATAACCTAAATTTTGGAATTTTTTTTTGAGTTGTACAAAATTTTGTTCGAAAAGAGACGCCAATTTTGAATCAAAAAATCCCAAGTTTAAATCTGAAAAAGCAACTTAAAAATTTAAAATAATTCTATTTGGCACTCAACGAAGCTCGAAGCCAAATAGGATGCAAATACAGTGTATTTAAATACTCGGCGACCATTTTTCAATTACTACTTCGCTTACAATTTCGCATTCTGCTCATTAACAGGCTGTCGTTGTAGCAGATTTCTGGCAATTAGTTTCAATTTCAAAAGATTAATCTCGCCTTTAGTCGTTGGCGCGACTGCCAGCCAACCATTTTTCGTTTGTTCCTCCTTATTTCTTCATTTAATCTAGCACTTAGTTGGCATATGAATTGGCTCGAAGGATCCACATATATTTAGCTTCATAAACAAATACATATATACATCATTATATATACTATATACCTTACTATATATATATATCTACTTCAATATACATATGTATATAGAGTTATAGCATTTTTCCGTACCGTTTCTGCGCATTTCCTGCGCGATAATTAAAATGCCGTTTGAAAGAGCATCCGTCCATTCTTTATCTCATCAAACAGCCACTGCAACGCTACAGCCGAGCAGCCAAGTTGAGCGACCATCAATTAAGTGGTCGTCTGTCATGTTTGCTATTGCGTCAATGCGATGCTGGACAAATGACTTCATTTAGCTGATGACGGGTAAGCGGACATTGGGTTTGGTTTTAAATTTTTGGCGAGGAAAGCTTTTGTCTTCTAATATTTATTTTGTCAGTCGAAACAAATTTAATTTAGTTAAACCCTGAGTGCTTAATTTTTTGGGTTTGTTGATTTTCATGCATTCATTTCGTAGTCCAGACACACATTGAGGCTTTTTCTTTAATTAATAATCATTAAAATTTTCGACTACTTAGTGATTTTAGGTCTTAGTCTAGTATTTAATATCTCAACTTTCACTGTAGTATATACAAGTAATTGAAATTATCGTAAGAGGTCTTGACTACCCTTGCAGGAATTATTTCTAATGGCGTTTCACAAGTTCATATAATTTCTATTCATCGTTTGTTAACTGCTTTATTAAAATTAAGTGAATTTCTACTAATGTGACTTTAGTTGGAGCCAATCAAGTTCGAATGCAGTCAGTATGATAACAAAACAGGACGAAAATAGCTTGAGATAGCTAGAGATAAGTAACTCATAGTTAACTTATTGGAGGAAATCAAAAGCGGGATCCTAACTGACGTTACTTTATAGTAAATGCGTCGATATTGCTTACAATGGATTTCTCTTATAAAAATAGGGAAGCTTGAACATTAGTGCAGAACTTCCCCTGGATAGCCTCTACTAACAATAAATGGCTCGATTACTTAGCTGGGTAGGACTGTTCTTTCTATAGTTTTGGATTTAGATTTGGTGGTGATTTGGTTCCCACAACTTAAAAGTGATGATCTTGGCTTAGCGGGCGCAAAGATGTAGGTAATACTCGATGAAGATTGTTGCCAAAGGAAAAGAACTGAAGGTGGGTCCATCTAAAAGTAAAAAAAATTGGGTGTCTTATGAATTGAAGCTAAAAAATCTGGAGAACTAGACCAAGCAACGTCCAAACCGAATTTTCATAATGTCAAAGGAATGGTCTGTATTTGGTGGGATGAGAAGAGCGTGCTTTTAAAACGGGATTTTTAACCCCTAAAACTTATCAAAATGAAGTGCGCTATCGTCGAAAAACAACGCAATTTGCGGCATTCATTTAGGTCGAAGATATTCTAGAGCTTAATATATTCAAGAGCTGTCATTTCCACCAGCAAAAACCACGGTTTGCTGTGGTTTGTGCGTCGGTGAAATCAGGGGTCCATGTTTCTTCAAAAATAATGCCGGTGAGAATCCAACCGTCAGTGGCGGCTGTTCTCCTGCCATGATAATCGACTATTTGATGCCTCAAATTGAAACTCGTGATCCCGGCGACCTTTGGTTTCAATAAGACAGCTCCAACTTCCACATATCGCAGCAATCAATGGATTTATTGAGAGAACTTTTCGGTGAGCAGATAATTTCGTGTTTTGGGCGGGTCGATTACCGTTAGTCTTTTTCCTGTGTGGATTTGTGAAGTCTTAAGTCTATGCGGACAATCCTGCTTCAATTCACGCCTTGGAGCAAAACATCACGCATGTCATTCGTCAGATACCAGTCGAAATGCTTGAACGAGTCATCTAAAGGTGGACTCAAAGGATGGAAAATCTGAGACGTAGCCGCGGCCAACATTTGAAAGAGATAATCTTCAAAAAATAAAGTTCTTTCGAATAATAATATGTAAACATTCCCTAATAAATTACAATTTCTCTCTTTTTTCTTTAAAAGAGTAGGGAATCTGGAAATGGATCATCCTTCGGATAACCTTTTGAACGGTTAATGAAGCATTTGCAGTGATCTGTTATGAGAACTGTGTATTAATATATAAGTGTTAGTACTCTTAATCGATAACTGATTATTTATAATGTCTTGTTGACTAATTTTCATTCGACAATATTTGTTTGTGTATTTGAAATCATTGACTGTATAGTTTTCTTGGTTTTTCAGTGCCTTCAAGGTCACTTAAAATCGGCAAGAGTCGATGACTGTGTATTTATTTTAGATTTTTTAGATAATTTTCAAACAACTAAAATGACTTGAATACTCTTAATCAACAGTTATCGTTTTATTATGATGATACTATTAATCGATTTTTTATTTTATTTTTGGTAGTACTTTAAATCGACAGTTATCAATGTATTTTAATTGTATTGATTTTTCAATGAATTAGAGAACCACAAAAGGATGGCAAATTGATAAATGGATATTTTTGGTAATTTTCTTGAGCATTTTACGTCACATGAAATTTAGATAATTATTTTGAAGCAATATTAAGTAATGAATTAGGTAATTTAAGCAAAATTTGAATTATTTCTAAATATACTAATTTCATGGGCTTGAGTAAATTATTCATTTATGTCATTACAAATCACATATCATCACCTGAAATGCAAAACTACGTATCCTAAAAAAGCCTGAAATTGAGGTTTCTATTGCTTACAACTTACTGCACCATAGTACATATATGTATTATAAAATTTTAACTTTACGCTGACAGATTTAACCAATGTATAACCAATACATAACCGATTTATAACCAATTTATAACGAATATTTATAACCAATATATAACGAATATTTATAACCAATACATAACCGATTTATAACTAATTTATAACCAATACACAACCAATATATAACCAATATATAACCAATATATAACGAATATATAACCAATATATAACGAATATATAACCAACATATAACCAATATATAACCAATTTATAACCGAAACTTAAATTTTGTTATGAAAGCACTCATATTCTATTATATCGTTTTTCCCTCGCCTGTAAACTTCTGAAAAGTGATGTTACATTATTTTGCATTTTAAGTGACAATATTCTCAACTGCAATTTTATGGCATACCATTCTCTGCAATAAATATGAAGTAAATAGTAATGACATTTTTCCTACGAAAAATAGTTTGTAAGGAGATACCATGTCATAATCAGTGACTTTGATTCAACAAATTTGATAAATTAAATTCAATGGAAATAACGGCATATTGTCAACAAACAAAACGTAAATATTTTATTCAAATATGGTATAATTGTGTGTTGTTGTTGTTAATATGAGCATTTCTGGCGAAGAAATCGACAAATGGATTTCCATTGCCTGGGGGCTCAATTAAACGTTAATTAAATTTGCAATGCTAACTAGGAAACCAATTTATATTGTATGAACAATACTTACTAGTGCACGCACACACAGACGCATATACACGCAGAGGTGAGTATAATGCCGAAGTATTAACCGCAAAATGTCAGCACTTCATGAGCTCCGAAAAATCAATTTGTGGTTGGCTGCGATTGTTGCCCAACAACAACATCTGCAACACAATGCAAAGCAATGATGGTGACGATGACGATGTTGATGCTGCAGGGTTGCAATGCTGCACTTAAAAATGCAACAGCAGTGGTGGCATATTTCGGTGCAAGATTGACATTTCCTATTACGAATCGTATTTGTGTTAATAACAGTATTCTTGGCAATATGTAAATAAATAAATTATTTAGCTAACAAAAACAACAAATCACTCGTGCCGGATGGTTAGATTGTTTTTGAAGTGCGTTTGTAGTAGTGGGTAGTGTAATAATAGCAGCTGTGCGACACCAGTGCGTATACGCAATGAAAATTTCATATTTCATCTTGTGGCATATTTGATTGCACACCTGTGGGCATTGAAATAGGTGCACTAAATACATTTATGGAAAGTAGTAAAGTTTAAGAGAGTTTGAGCTCTAAAGTTTTTTGTTCAGGCTTTGAAGAGGAGGAAATAATTTAAGTTTGGTGGAAATTTGAAAGATTTGAGAACAAAATTTGTATAAAATGTGGTATAAAATTTCGAAAAAGCTTTTGGATAACCAAGAAACCGGTTTGTTAGTATTAATTGTTGAGGTATTTGTCGAGTAATAAATTTAAAAAAAGATTATTTTTGAAAAAAAAAAATTGAAATTAGAAATATTTATTTTATCAGTGGAAAGGATTTCAAACCGTTAATTTTTAGGCGTCATTTTGAAGAATCCTACCGAATTTGGTATTTTTCTTACATATGGTCGCTTTTAGTCTGACTTGAAAATATGCAGAATAGAACAACAACCATTTATGCTACCAACAATAAGATTTTGAACGTTCCGTTAGTATAATTCCCTTCTATCTCTATTGCAGTTAGGAGGAACATAACTTATAAAAACTAAATTAAAAAAAATGTAGGAAGAAAAAAAAATGTAGGAAATTAAAAGAAAATGTAGGAAGTATTGCGTATGGTATCTATTTATATGCCCTTTGGTATATAAATTAAATTTTAATAGAATATATTTATTAGAAATTTATAATAAAAATTATTTTTTTTTTAATATTTCCATTTCGTAAAAAAACACTATTTCCTTAAAAACAGCTTGTAATACTTATTTTTATGCCCTTTGTTGTATAATTGCATTTTAATTCAATATTTCACTGTATAATACATTTCATAAAAAAATACTTAGAAAAATTTTCATTCAACGCAAAAATCATTATTTCTGCCAAACCACCGCTTTTGGTACTTATTTTTGTGTCCTGTGGTGTATTATTTTAATTTTAATTAAATATTTCAATGTTTTCTTTGTAAGAAAAATATTTCCAAATTTTTTTCTTTCAGTAAAAAACCACTATCCCTCTAAATTACAGTTTTTGGTTACTATTTTTATGCCTGTTGGCGTATAATTGCAGTTTTAGTTGAATATTTCAATATATCTCATTTAAAATAATATTGAAAAATTTCTTTAATTTTTGTACACAACCACTTTTTCCTTGTTGTACCTATTCTTATGCCCGTGGGTGTATTATTGTAAATTTAATTGAATATTTAAATATTTTCTGGGTGGAATAAATATTATAATTTTTTATTTTGACGCAACCTCACTTCTTCTTTGAAAACAGCTTATGGTACCTATTTTTATGCCCTTTTTTGTATAGTTGTAATTTTAATTGAATATTTCTATACATATACATATAGTACATTTTATAAAAAATTATTTTCAAAATTTTTTTTAAGGCAAAAAACATTATTTCTTACAAAACACAGTTCTTGGTCCTTTTTTTTGTCCTATGGTGTGTAATTGTAATTTTAATTAATATATATGTATTTCATTTATAAAATAATATTTCTAAATTTCTTTAATTTTTGGTGCACAACCACTATTTCCTTAAAAAAATTGTTGTACCTGTTTTTATGTCCATTGGTGTATTATTGTAATTTTATTTAAATATTTCAATGCTTCCTTTATAGGAAAAATAATTCCAAGTTTTTAAAATTAAAGTTTTTAAATTAAATTAATTTCCCTGTAAATAATAAATTTTGGTTCCTATTTTTATGCCCGTTAGTGTGCAATTTTAATTTTAGTTGGATATTTCAGTATTTGATTCATAAAATAATACTTATTAGTATTAAAAATATGATTACAGCTTGCAACACACAAAACTTTTCGTATCTATTTCTATGCCAACTGCTGTATAATCGTAATTTTAGATGAATTTTTCAATATTTCTTTATTAAAGTGAAATTTCTAATGTTTTGCTTTTAGTAAAACCCACTATATCTTTCAAATTGCACTTTTTGGTACCTATTTGTATGCCAACTGCTGTATAATTTTAATTCTAACTGAATTTTTCAGTATTTTTTTCATGAAATTGAAATTTAATTTTTTTTTTAATGTTAATAGAAATTTTGGTATCTATTTCCGTGCCCACTGCTGTATACTTCTAACTACACCTGTATGTCTCCACATATTTACAGCTAAATTCGTATATTTGTGCATCTAACTAGTGACTTCAGTGCAGTTTGTTGACTTGATTCGGCTTCGGTCTGCTGTGGCTGTGGCTTATAAGTGAATTTACCATTTAAGCTGCACTCACCACCCACCTGTCACCGGTCACACCACAAATTTAGCAAACTTTGCCAACAGCTGCACTTCGGCTACGCACACACATATACACATGAAATCACCTACACATATCAAGCCACCTGCCTTTCTATGCAGTTCGTTTAAATAATGCAGGTGCGCACACCTCTGCGGCGCGGGGAGACGGCACTGCTGTTGGCCAGCTAATGCCATTGTCTCCGCTCTGAATACAGGCGCTGTGTGGCAGTCTCCGTTTCCATTTCGGTTGCTGTCTCCGTGTCCGGTTCAAGCTTACAGCTTGCAGCTTCCTATTGCATTGTGCCCAACTAACTGTTTGAGAAGCTGGCCAACAAGTCAAGCCGCATGAATGCGTACACCCGTACCGTTAGGAGCTGGAATTGCAATTTAGTGAGCAGGTGATATGCTTTGGAGCCGCTTGATGCGGCGGTGAAGTGCATGCAAGTAGTTGCTTACATATGTAGAAGCGGCAGCTTGAAATTACTATCATCGGTGGCATAGTTAGACACAAAAGCAGACACACACATGCAAATAGACACACACACACAAGCAAAGATAATAACACACACATATGTAAATATAAATACACACAAACTGTCAAATATAAAGACATATGAGTGTATGCGCCTAAGTGTATGCAAATATCTTGCATGCGTGTATAAATTGCTTTTGCGCGTGTACGTGTGTGTGTGTGTGGGTGCGTGTCATCAAAGTTTGCTTTGAATTGCAGCTTTTGTGCTTTTCGAAATTTCCATTGGAAATGTAAAATTTCGGTTAGTTGCAAGCAGATTCGATGAATTTTTAAAAGTCGTTAGGCGAGCGCAATAAGTGCATTGTTTGCTTGTGGCAGCATGACTTATTGCATCTACTGTATGTATAATTCTCTTCATCTGTATGTGGGAAGCTGTTGCTTAATTGGTGCAATCGAAGAAGCGGATATTACAATTTCCGACTCAAAAGTCTGTATGTGTGTGCGTATGTGTTGGCTGTCGCAAATTGACATGAATTTTTAATAGAAACACAGATACACATACATACATACACACAATTAAGGCGAATAGTTGCTATAAATTCTTTCTAAACTGATTACAATGAAACGTCAGTATTATTATACACAGAAATAATTGTCAAAAAAGTAGCGGAAATAAAATCAAGCTGTAAAAAACTTACCATACAAGCGAATGATGACAACTTTCCTTAAATTTTCTCCGAAGTGCTGAAAAGATGAAGAGAAAGTAAATTCTCTATAATAAAATTATTAAATTTAAAATAAAATCCTTTTAAAATTATAATAAAATTATTAAAATATTTTTTTTATTAAAAAAAAATTAATATGGCAACTCTTATTGTCAATTCACTCAAAAAAAAACTATTAAATTAAATTTTGAAATGAGAAAATCCTTTTAAAACTATATTAAAGTTATAAAAAATATATTTTTTTATTAAAAAAAATTAATATGGCAACTCTTATTGTCAATTCACTCCAAAAAATTGAATTTTGAAAAAAGAAAATCCTTATAAAATTTTAATAAAGTTACAAAAAATATTTTTTTCTATTAAAAAAAATAAATATGGCAACTCTTATCGTCAATATGCTCAATAAAATTATAAAATCGAACTTTGAAATTTAAAAACCTTTTAAAATTACAATAACGTTATTAAAATAATTTTTTTTGTTAAAAAAAATTAATATGGCAACTCTCATTGTCAATGGCTCCACAAAAATTATTAAATCGAACTTTGAAAAAAGAAAATCCTTTTAAAATAATAATAAAGTTATAAAAAATATATATTTTTTATTAAAAAAAAATTAATATGGCAACTCTTACTGTCAATTCTCTATAATAAAATTATTAAATTCAACTTGGAAAAAAAATCCTTTTAAAATAATAATAAAGTTAGAAAAAATATACATTTTTTATTAAAAAAAATATATGTGGCAACTCTCATTGTCAATTCATCCCAACAAAATTATTAAAACGAGCATTGTAAAGAAATGTCAATTTCAAATAATAACAAAGGCATAAAAATAAATATTTTTTATAAAAAAATTTTAAATATGGCAACTCTGTTCCATAACATTGCCATATTTCATTGTAAAAAAAGCTATTTCCGTTTACTTTATATGCTTTCTAATTTTTGTATGCCCAGTTTGTCTTATTCTTTAAATATATTGACAGATGGTAACCCTATTTAATAAATTTGGTTTATTTTGATGTTAAATTAAACTTTTTGCTCATATAAAAAAATAAAAAGTTTTAATACTCTTGCACAATATAACTCAGGATATGTTATAGTTTTGTTCTCCTAGCGGTTGTTGATAACACCTAAAACAGAAAGAGATCGATATATGATCAGGATGACGAGACGCGTTGAAATCCGTGTGACTGTCTGTCTGTTCGTCCATGTAAACTGTAACTTGAGTAAAAATCGAGATATCTTTGATGAAACTTGGCAAAACAGTATGGATGAGTTTGTAGCTGGGCTTAATCGGACCACTGCCACGTCACAAATCGCCATTAACCGAAAACATATAAAGCGCCATAACTTAGCACTAAATTTCGATCAATGTGTGAGATATGCAATTGAAATTCAGTTATAATTCTACTCTGACAATGGTATGTCTGTACGTCAAAAATGGGTTGAATCCGGTCAATACTTCCTTAGCTCCCATATAGCTCATACAGCGACTTTCAAACTTTTGGGAGACTTTACGACCGCATATACCGACCAATATCTGAGTTACCTCAATGAAAATAAGAGAGCGTATTTTGCTGGTACTCGTAACAGTAAATATTTGTACTTTAAATTAATAAAATTGGACAGAAACTTGACCTTAAATTTGCAATTGGAAGCGAAGCTTAATAACCGAATGAACACCTATATTTTTTCGCTAATAGGCTGATTTCGAAGTAGAGACAAGAATATCTTGATTGGAAGAAATAAAAAACGATGGCTATCCTTGTAATTCAAGAAAGTAGCCGAAGTTCGATAGAAAGCACATAAAATATGGAGAATCCATAGAAAGAGTGGTGGAGTTATTAATAATCAGAGATAAGAAATTTTAGGAACTAAGTCCATTAGTATATACCTATAGTTTACAATAATACAAGAAATCCTAATCTAAAATAATTTTTTTGCGAAAGAAAATACAACGGTCATTATTGTTTCCTGTTTGAATATTTTAAATTTTACTAAACAGGATCTTAATTCGATCCTTATTCTGTCCAATATCGATAATATTTCCATAGTGGCTACGGCCACTAGACAGGCAATGATCAATCTCTTAAATATATAAAAAATAATTTCATTATTTATGGAGTTTGGCCCATTTACACGGATTCTTGGCCCACATCATTCGTGTGTAAGCTATGGGTTCAAAGGTGGTGACACGGTTTCTGGCTGTTAAGGGGCTAAATCTTTAATGATTTTTCGTTAAATAATGTCGGTTAGATAAGAAAGCTTGCAGAATGAAGGCTAATGGTACTAACTAACAGAGTTGGGAAGGTTATTTATTTCATCAAAAGCGAATGGGTGTTAAAATCAAAATTCTTGTTATTAAGTTAAACGTCCAAAAATCGCTCGTAATGCTTTTAATGACCTCTTCACTGATGTTTCCAACAACATTTTGGATAGTCAACGAAGAATATTCTTCGAAATCTATATTAACTGTTACTTTTTGCAGGTGCATGAACTTTTCATGATTCTGCTGAAAGTATTAGTTTTCGAACCTTGCTCTCTAACACTTTGTTGATTCACGTTTAGAATAATATTTTTTTTTAATTTATGTATTATAACATTTAATTACAAGTAATGAGTCACTAAAAATTTGTTCGCATCATTTAAAATTCAAATGTCAAAACTCCGCTGGCCATTTTAAAATGTTTACTCGAATTACAATTTTTTCCCATTTTTATATAACTTTATTTTATGCTTCCCTGCATTTGGCAGCCAACGCGACCTATTTGGCCGCAATTCAAATGCAAATACTAGAATTTTGGCGGACAAGTGCAAAAAAGGGCAACAACAAAGCGTTGGACTCACCGCGGCGGAACGGAGAATGCTTTGTTTGCTGGAAGCATAATCGGATTTCACTGACAGTTCAAACGCCCTTTCGGATTCGATAAACGTTAATCTTAAATATATGAATAAAGGAGAAAATAAATAAAAAAATTTATTACACAAAAATGGGTTAAACTGTTTTGCAGTCGGTGCAAAGGTGAGAGTATAGGTGCAAAAGTAGGTGAGCAGAAATTTATTTGCATGTAACAGTTTTTGTTGTTGGCATTATGATTGTATTCTATATTTTGGGGTTAGATATTGCAATATTTATTGGATGTACTTAAATGCGCTCGAGTGCATTTGTGAAATTTGTAAGGTTATGAACAGCATACAACAAATTTAGATAACAAAATGTTTAAAATGATACGAATATTTGAGTTGATCCGATTTATTGCAATTTTTTAAACTAACTTGTCTATAGTTTTGAAATTCGAAAATGTTATAAATTTTATGTTATTTTAAAGCTGGTTGTTGAATTCGAAAAATTTCGAAAGCTTATATTACGGATAAGTTAGATTTGAAGTTCGAAAATTTTCGAAATTTAACAATATTATTTTCAAGCTAGTTATGGAATTCGAAAGGTTTCGAAATTTTATATTACCGAAAAACTAGTTTTCAAATCCGAAACATTTTAACAAGCTAGTTTTGGAATTTGAAAATTTTCGGTATTTCATATTATTTTAAAGCCGGTTGTCGAATTTGAAACGTTTCGAAATTTAATATTATTTTGAAGCCGGTTGTCGAATTCGAATATTAACAATAAGTTAATATTAAAATTCGAAAAGTTTCGAAACTTTATGTAACCGAGAATGTAAAAGTTTCGAAATTTTATTTACAAAGAAGTTTTCGAATTCTAAAAGTTTCGAAATTTTGCATTATATATACAAAGAGGTTTTTGAATTTGAAAAGTTTGGAGGTTTTATATTACCGATAAGGTAATTTTAAAATTCGAAAATTTTGGTAGTCTTATTTTAGTTTGAAGCTATTTATTGAATTCGAAAAATTTCGAAATTTGATATTAGCAATAAGCTAGTTTTAAAAATCGAAAAGTCTCGAAACTTTATACAACCGACATCCTAAAATTTTCGAAACAAGTTTTCGATTTCGAAAAGTTTTGAAATTTTATGATAAGCTAGATTTGAACATCGAAAATTTCGAAATTCTTCAAATTTTCGAAATTTTATGTATTATACAAAAAAGTTTTCGATTTCGAAAAGATTCGAAATTTTATGATAAACTAATTTTGAACATCGAAAATTTCGAAATTCTACAATATATACAAGTTAGTTTTCGAATTCGAAAAGTTTCGAAAATAGTTTCTTAGTAAAAATTCGTTTGCATTATCTTATCTTATTGGATTTTATGCTTATATCTTTATACATTATTATTTTATAAATATTTCCGAAAACCGCAAGCTATTTTCGAAGAAACATACATAGCTCATGCTAGATATGAGCAAATTTTATATTATCTAAATAAAGTTTGGCACTTTTCGAATATCATAGAAACAAAACCGCATATGTGTACCTAACATATGTAAACGTATATTCCCTTCTATTTCAAACTTTTACTTCCTCCACCCAAAAAACGAAAATCAGGAAGAAATATTTTAGTAGCCAATTTGATGTTCGAAAAAATTTGCAACAAAGTTTGCAGCAATAAATGCACTTTCGTATGTGCATGTGACTCAAAACTGTCGCTTGAAAATTGTTCGTCTAATGCAATTTTCGAAATTCCAAGGAAGCAACCGCAGCGTCACGTACTCGCACATATGAGGAGTAAAGTGCTTCAGCCGGCAGCCAAGCGCCAAGCGCCAAACACCGACCACCAACCGCCAACCATCGTCAACCGACGACCAACACTTATTGCTGCAACTCTGAGCATTTACAAATCGCTGGCTATTTTATGTTTCGAAACTTTTCTGAAAGCGAAGCGACACAATTTGCCATATTTCTGAAATTGTAAAACATTTGCACACAAGTTTCGGGCATTGGCCAACGCCATGAGAGTTAGATAAAGCAAGAGACAACAAAGTGTAACAAAATAAATAAAGAAATCATTGAAATAGTTAAGAGAGCGAATTTATATTTTCAATTTCTTTGGAGAAGCTGCAGATAGCTTTGTTACTTTTTATACAATTTTTATGATATAACAATATTTGGCTTAAAGTCTATAAGAATAACAAAAGTCATGATATAGATATTGACAGATCTGGTAGTTGATGGACCGATTTTCCTAGCTTTTGACACTAAACTGTAATATGTCGGAGATGTCTACCATATTGACTGATATATTCGGTATAGTGACTCTATAGCTTGCCCAACGATTGGAATTTTAGTGTGCCCTGCCCAATCCACAAAAAGGGAGACCTCACAATCTGCGCCATCTGCCGACGACTAAGCTTCCTCAAAATCGCATGTCAGGTTTTAACACTTTAACACTCTGGGAAAGATTAAGGCCCAACAAACTGATAAGACCTTGTCAGTGTGGCTTTAGGCCTGGAAAATCAATAGCTGACCAGATATTTCCCATGTGCCAAATCTTGGAAAAGACTCATGAAAAAGTGATCCACACACACCACTTCATCGTCGATTTCAAAGCTGCCTTTAAAACCACGAAAAGCATCTGCCTTTAGGCCGCGATGCCCGAATTTGGTATCCCCGCAAAACTACTCGTAATTCGGCTGTGTAAGGCCGTTTGATACCAAACGAGGTTTCTGACAAGGCGACTCCATATCAGCTGCAGAGCTGAATAGAGAACGTATAATCTTTTATAAGAGTGTACAGTAGGCATTATAACAAATTTTGACGAAAAATTTGGCATACCACCACGTGGTGGCAAATATTGTACAAGTAAAGAATATCAAGACTTTTTTAGGTGATGGCCTTAGTTCAAAAACGTTCCGCGCAAAAAGGATTTCTAAAAAAACGTCAAAATTTTTTTTTAATTTTTTTTTAATATTTTTCATTTTGAAGAAAAATTAGTTGTGGGGGTAGGGCACTTTCCCTTAGGTCCAATTAAAAGGCGTTTGGAATGATAGGAAGATTATTAGTTAAATAAATATCTATTATTATGAAGCGTGTACAGTGTACAAAACTTTTTTTGTTTTTTTTCAGCAGTTTTGATAAAAAAGTAATTTCGTTTTGCGCGGAAACTTTTTGCAATTTCGCAAAAAAAAAATAATGGGGTTCATACTTTTTATTCTCTATTCGACTATGGTATGCCGTTTTTCGTTATTTGCAAAAATTGTGAAAAAGTTATATGCCTAGTGTACAGCTTCTGGCGTACGCCGATGGTATTGATATCATAGGCCTCAACACCGGCGCCGTTAGTTCTCCTTTCTCCAGACTGGACAAGGAAGCAAAGCAAATGAGTCTGGCAGTGAACGTGGGCAAGACGAAATATTTCCTGTCATCAAACAGCCGTCGCACTCGCGGCTAGGCTCCCACGTTACGCTTGACCAGCCATAACTTCAAAGTCGTAGATAATTTCGTTTACCTTGTAACTAGCATTAACACCAACAACAACGTCAGTCCCGAAATCCTACGCAGAATAACTCTTGTCAACAGGTGTTACTTCAGACTGAGTAGGCAATTGAGAGGTAAAGTCTTCTCTTGACGAACAAATATCAAACTCTACATGTCACTCATCATCCCTGTCCTGCTACATGGTGCAGAGTCATGGACGACGGCAATATCTAATGAGTCGGCGTTTCGAGTTTTCAAGAGAAAGGTTCTGCGGAAGATTTATGTTCCGTTGAGTATTGCCAACGGCGAATATCGCTGTCGATGAAACGATGAGCTGTACGAGTTATACGACGAACTCTTGCGATTGCGGCTAGATGAACTTTGTTCAAAGCAAGTAAATACTCGTAGTTTACTTGATATCCTGTGCTCTTCTCGCAAGGATCTCGCCGGAGCACGACATAACTAGCGAAATAGACGCTCTTCGACTTTCATCAAGATACATCACGGATTGATTATACAAGTATATTTAATATATAGTATAAAATCAAGAGGAGCTCGAATATCTTTATATCAAATATGTGAAACTAGAAGAAGTACTGATTTGGCTAGGAGCTCAAGCTAGAAGTTAAGAGAATTCTTTTTAAGGATTAAGTTGGCTCGAGTTAGGGACTACAAGTTACAGGTTTCAACGTGATCGAATTAGGGGTCAAAGGAGGTTAGATAGAGATATAGTGAAAAAAATATCCATTAATCACGTCATCTTTGGTTTCTTTCCATAAATTTAATTAAAGAGATGAATAAATTCATTAAAAGTATGCAGGAATGAGTGTGAAACCTTTGAAAATGAATGCGGTAACAGAACAATCTAACTGTTAAAGCCCATTTCAGCAGATACCTTAAACTAACTAATATTTGAAAATATTTTTATTTCTATGTTTAAGCACAACAGTGAAAACAACTTAAGACATATTCGTGTTTATATGTTGTATGAATCCGAATCCTCCCTAACCTTTGTTTTGACCACTAAAGGTCACTAATATTTGATGCAGCTCTTATTATCTCAGTTAATCTGTGAATATGAAAAAAAAAATAGTTTCAGGTGCGTTTGTTCAATCCATTTCATTCATCACGTTTAAAGTACTGTAATTTTCAACAAGTTTATAACATCTTTTTTTATATAGTATACAGCGCAAGAAAACATAATTTCAAAACTTCAGTAAATAAATAACGGTATACAACAAAATGCAGCTCTCCAAGGTCCCCACTTCCCTCTTAAATCTGCCGAGCGCTCAATAAAAGTCAAAATCTTTCAAACTTATTGCCAATAAATTGCATATCGAATATTCAAAGTTAACGTTTCAATTTATTAAAGCGTAAAAAGTGGTCTGGACAGCTGAGATATTACAAGATCAAATTATGCACAAACATATAAATAATTTCGCTCATAAATAGCGCGCCACAACAAGCCGCCTTACCACTAATCTAACTTACCACCACACACTCACGTGCATACAAACTTACAAGTAGACAGGCAAGGCAAGTGCGCCGCCTAGGCAAACTTCTGCCCCGGAGGAGAAAACTCCAAAGTACACTTAAGAAGTTCAAAGAGAAAATTGGCAAAAGAAATTTGCACTCAGTTGGAAAAATATTTATAGCCTGTGCGATAGGACAGCACAACAACAACATCATTCATTCAAAAATTTAATTCACTTTACTGGCAAGCCACAACCCACACCCAGACACCCGCTCACCTACAGGAGCAGCAGCGCACCAGAGCCCAGCTCGAAAGTTGCCGTCTAAGAAATGGGCAGAATAAGTGTATTTGCTTTTATTTTTGTTTTGGTATTCGCATCCATATTTTACGCGGCAAATAAAACATTTGCATAGCAGAGCAGGGTACAGCAAAGATACTTCTGCATATAGATGGTGTATAGATTGGGAGTGGAAAGTTTTAAGCCATTCAATACTCAAACAACAAATACCTGCACACCCACACACACGCAAACTCATTGATACTGCACTAGGCAGCAGTCGTCGCAGCCGCAAATAGCTGTGAAAGTATTAGGCAGGCGACGCTGTAAGACAAAACCACTTGCTACTAATGCTTAGGGTGGTCCATAAAGTGGTTGTTTAAAAATTTCGGTTTATACCCAAATAATTTTGTTTCACATTACGAATTTTCGAAAGAAAGGTTCGGCGGAAGATTTGTGGTCCTTTACACACGAGATATGCGACAAAGTCAGCGAACTAAGAAACAATCGGCTACGAGAGAATCGGAGGAAGAGAAAGACCTCGACTTCGTTCGAAAAATCAGGTGGCGAAGGACCTGGCAATAAAACCGCTTAACCAAGCCTTCAGGGATCTTAATAAGGGGTTTTTTCATCTATATTATAACGGGTTACAGTCCTGAGTATTTATGGAATCATTCTACTCTTCTCGATTCCAATCAAAAAGTTCACCTTGTGTCGAATCAAAACTTAACACTAGCAAAGTGTCTCACAAAAGATGGATTGCAGTATATAAACCCACTATTTTTGCATTAACTTGGAGGTTTTATTTTGCACAGTTAGAAGGATCCGATTTGGGTCAGTAGGAGTACTAACAGTTCAGTAGACTAGGAATTCCATATAACGACTATTAAAAAAGCTGTTGGTAGGTAGAAGAAGTTGAGACTATCGAACATCTCTTATGCGATTCAAAAAAAAATATTCCTGACGACGTCTCGGATGTTGCACAGATAAAACTTTTCGTACTGATGAACTTTATCAGGAGCATGGAGTGATTCAGAGAGGACAATAGACTGAGGTGACTTTAGTACCGGTGGTATCACAATAGGCCTCTTAAAGCCTAGGTTTGTCGTTAGACAGCCACTCTACCTACCTAACGTACCCACTTAAGTGAAATGTGCAATATTTTTAACGAGAATCTGTTGACATTGTGAATGTAATTTCAAAATTCGCTGTCATAGAAATCCTCGATTTTTCACAAGCTTATCTTGAGGCGAAGTTTTTACCAGAAAAATCATTCGCCACACCTAGAAACAAGTAGTTATCACATGCTACCAGGTTCAGACTATAAAATGGATGCATACAAACAGTCCAAGCATGTTTCCGGGGTTTATAGCGAGCCGCCATGGATATGTATGGCTTGGCGTTGTCCTGATGGAACAAAATTTCGAAGATATTGCCTAAAGCTGACCACTGTTGGGTGATTGCTTCCTTTAGATGGTTCAAGTTTCGGTTTTAGCGGTAAAAGAGCAGCTCTCGCTGCCAATCCCACTAAATACATAGAGAAATATTCCTTATCGTCAAATATTGTCAATCCTGACTTGGTCACCGTTTGAGGTGGCTTACCGCGATTCGTACTTCGGTTGTTTGCTTTTATCACTACTATATTTTTCTACTACTACTTCCTCGCTTGACACCCATACATCGTGCTTCTTTTGGTATTCATCGGCCCGAACGAGTTTTTTGTATAGTGTTAACTCCAGGGCTATAGATATTTTCGGCAACTTATCTTCCGGAGCTTGGCACATCTTCGTCCGGTATTTACTTTTTAATCTAGTCGGCGTGATTGAAAATGGTTCTATATAACTTAAGGCTCAGGCAGATAAACAATATGGAAGCAAGTAGTTGTAGTCCTTCGCTTCCAGTGTCAATTGAAGCTTGAGGCGAATCTTTAGGTATAATTCGTATTATAATGAGAGCCCTATACCTAGGCTTTTTTGTGCAAGAGATGTTTTTAAAACCAACTGTAGGCTATGAAGCTTTAATATAGTTGTTTTGGATTCGCCAAGCCTTTGAGAGTAACGAATCGAATAAACAACTGGTATAAATACTGTAATATGGACCAGTACGAAACTCCTTTCATTTCAACAAATTTTAAAAAGTGGCAAATCGAACAAGGAACTGGTATAAACTCCTAAAACTGGTATAATAAAGTAGAGATGTCATAGTTAGTGGTTCTACCACTTGAACGACAATTCGACAAATTTTAGAAAGTATCCAATCGAACAAGCAAGCAAACTAGAACTGGTATAAACTCATAAAATACTACTAAATACTACTATACTATACTAAAGTGGAGATATCATAGAGAGTTCAAGTATCGAATAGAAAAAGCAACTGGTATAAACTCATAAAACTGGTGTAAGAGGTATCACAGTCAGTGGTTCTACCATTTCGACTTTAGTATTGAGTTGTTTAGTCGAAAAGACCGAAACCCATGTTGTCGTCTTCCTCGAACTCCGACTCCACCTTTTTGACTTCTTCCTTCTTTTCGGCAGCAGCGGCAGCACCAAACTTGCTGGGGTCCTTGATGAACTCTTTGATGGTAAGAACTCTATCATTTGAATGAGTACAGCTCAAACTTATCGATTAGAAACTTGAAGAGAGCTTCGACGTTAGCTTCAGACAATATCTTAAACCTATTGAACCACCCTTTACATGCAGTGATGTTGTGGGCGTGTAAGCTGAAAAACTTGTGCCACAAACTTTGAATTGTTGGACCCTAAGCAGACGCTCGTGTGGCAAGCATTTGCATCGCCTGTGTGTTGGAGGCTTTCGTGTTTTGTAGACACATTTTGCAACAGCCTTGTCTGCTCGCCCCGCGCAATCTCTTTGAGCGCTTCGCTGCCGTTTCAGCAATGCAGTCGCCTGACAAAATGCACCAGTTCACGGCGGCAACAGCCAACCATGGAATAGGGATGCACTTTGTACCCTTGTGGCTTTGCTGACGTGTTGTTGTTGTCTACCGGCTTGTTGTTGTTGTATATTGTTTGCGGAAAGTTTCACTTAGCAAGTGGTAAACACTTTGCCTCAGTCAATGAAATGCGCATTCATGTTTACCCGCATTTATTTATACCGTTATACATTTGTTCGTTTGCTTGTGTGTTGGTGTGTGTGTTTTTGTGTAGAAATGATAAACACAGTTGACTTTTTAGTGGCTAAGCAAGGCGGCACGCTTACGCTAACGGTGTTATGCTGCTTTATTTATTTTTATTGCCGCAATAATATGCTTCGTTTTGTGGGCGAATGCGAAATGATGCAGCGCCAACAAATGATCTGGCTCTTTATTATTTTCTCAACTACTTTTGCACTTTACTTTCGCTGCTGGTGTCGTTTGTTTTTGCATGGCCATAAAATAGGGTGGATAAAATGCGAGGTCAACTAGTTGCAACTGCTTATTTAAATGGGAAATCATTTTCTTAGTGAAGTCCCCGCGGTTTTGTCGCTTTTGTTCGTTCCAGCTAACGACTAGTTGAAGAAATTGTACATAACAACGCTTCACAATCACTTGGGAGCTCTAATCTCACTATAGCTTAAGTTGTTGCTTTGTATTGTCATCAGTTGATCATCTGAAAGAGTGGCGTGCCTTGAAATGGACTACCCTTTAGTACCACCATACAGACACAGTCGAAGTTAGGAAGAAATATCTAGTCAATAACTTTTAATAGGTATCGCTTTATCGAGTCTTGTATATAGTAAAACTCAAAACCTACTATAGTGAATAGAAAATCATCTTTTACTGCCAACCATAGTCACAAGAATTTTCTTGGATCTTCGATGTGGTGTAGTTCGACTGACTGTGAAACAAATACCTAATAAAGGGTGATTTTTTAAGAGCTTGATAACTTTTTAAAAAAAAAAAAACGCATAAAATTTGCAAAATCTCATCGGTTCTTTATTTGAAACGTTAGATTGGTTCATGACATTTACTTTTTGAAGATAATTTCATTTAAATGTTGACCGCGGCTGCGTCTTAGGTGGTCCATTCGGAAAGTCCAATTTTGGGCAACTTTTTCGAGCATTTCGGCCGGAATAGCCCGAATTTCTTCGGAAATGTTGTCTTCCAAAGCTGGAATAGTTGCTGGCTTATTTCTGTAGACTTTAGACTTGACGTAGCCCCACAAAAAATAGTCTAAAGGCGTTAAATCGCATGATCTTGGTGGCCAACTTACGGGTCCATTTCTTGAGATGAATTGTTGTCCGAAGTTTTTCCTCAAAATGGCCATAGAATCGCGAGCTGTGTGGCATGTAGCGCCATCTTGTTGAAACCACATGTCAACCAAGTTCAGTTCTTCCATTTTTGGCAACAAAAAGTTTGTTAGCATCGAACGATAGCGATCGCCATTCACCGTAACGTTGCGTCCAACAGCATCTTTGAAAAAATACGGTCCAATGATTCCACCAGCGTACAAAAAACACCAAACAGTGCATTTTTCGGGATGCATGGGCAGTTCTTGAACGGCTTCTGGTTGCTCTTCACCCCAAATGCGGCAATTTTGCTTATTTACGTAGCCATTCAACCAGAAATGAGCCTCATCGCAGAACAAAATTAGTCGATAAACACATTTCGAACCGAACACTGATTTTGGTAATAAAATTCAATGATTTGCAAGCGTTGCTCGTTAGTAAGTCTATTCATGATGAAATGTCAAAGCATACTGAGCATCTTTCTCTTTGACACCATGTCTGAAATCCCACGTGATCTGTCAAATACTAATGCATGAAAATCCTAACCTCAAAAAAATCACCCGTTACTTACAATACTTGTACGTCCGAATTGATATCCGAAGCCTTAGATAGAATAATCCGGGATTAGGGATTGTCTCAGGAGAAATCTCATGATCGTCCAAACATTAGCACAGTTGATGCTGGAAAGAATCATCACAAGCTTACGAAGAGGAAGTCACCATCTACAAGCATCCCACACCAAAATCATTCTTCAATAGTTCATATTGACGCTTTATATTTATTATATTTTCTTTGCTTGTTTACGATCCTTTAAAAGCTTTCACATAGACTAAGGCTTTTATTTTCAGAAGGGCGTTAGGTAATTTTTTCTTAGTATGTTCCTAATGTGACAAATTTAATTACTTATGAGTCATGACATGTTACGATATTCAATATCTCTTGAAAAGTGGACAGTGATTCCAGGCATGCAGCGACAAGCTTTAAGTACACGGAAGGCTTCGCTTAGTCTTTCGGCTTTCGATTCAAATTTAATGTACAACGCTATAAAGGGTTGTTGTGTTTGTAGCGATTATCTAATCCCTGCTTTGGAAGGTAAGGGAGAAGGAACACAAAAATAGGTGCTTAGAGTAGTGCGGGTCTCATTACATCCTGAACATATGTATATTTTTGTACGTTGGGGTCAATTACTTATAGGTAGAAGCTTAGCCTGCAATAATATTCAGAACAAAGTTGCGAATAGATCACTCTAGATTCTCGGCTTAACTCGAGCTCTTTGTCCTCTGTGTGTTAGTTTAACTCCAAGTATGCCATTCACATGGGGGGAGTTGATGAAGGTGATAATGGATGGAGGCCAGTGCATGACTGAATTTAGTTGCGTCCGTAGACTGGTCGGCGTATTGTTTAATAACGTCGATGTAATCAATCAGGGACGACAGTCCTAGGAGACGTCTTGTAGAGATACTTTCCACGCCAGTGGAAAAGTGCTGGGGTTATTCCTCCCTTGAAGTCCCCTGATAAGATCAGAGCGATCCTCGTTCTTATCGGGGCATCAGTCTCCATACAGTTTCATGTGCAGAATGTCGTTAGGGAGAATGTCAACAAGTATGTGCTTGACATATTTGTTGACTTCAAGGAGTTGTTTTACTACCTAAGCTGTGATCGAGTGGTACAACGGCTGGAGCAGCTTGGGTGTCCGGAAATTACTCTTTGGTGGAGTTACTTTTCGGACATAAAGGCTTCTATAGTCAGCATGAATGGGAGTGTAGAGGTTGAAGTGGTACGTGGCTGTCGGCAGAGTTCCATCTGTGTCCTATATATTTTGAGCCTTATGATAGACTATATGTTTGGGCAGCTCGAGCCACTTTGTAAGTGTTAAGGTTAAGGTCGCTCGCGGTCTGAGCTAGAGTCGGCGGAAGGACATCTCTTAGATATTGTAAAATTCTTGGGGCTTAGGTGCGGGGATGGATATATTGATGGGAAAAACGGAGACAATGTTGTTTAAAGGCAGCTTGCCGCCGGTTCTTCCATCGATTGTCCGAGTGAACGGGGTCAGCATCAGGTATACTCCAGCGTCTAATCCATGAAAATGGTCGCTATATTGAAAGCTACTAAACTTACTCAACAAACCTCTATTTCTTCGTTTATTCTTACCTCATTGTACAGGAAATTTAATATTTTCAATAAAGAGCACATATTGTTTTACAATTTTTGTTTCTCGTTAACTTCCAAAACTATCATATAGCAACCGAGGCGCTTTCGACTATATAAGTACATATGGATGTAGATCATAACCTTCAAGCTTTCGATTTTTATACTCTCGCAACAAAGTTGCTAAAGAGAGTATTATAGTTTTGTTCACATAACGGTTGTTTGTAAGTCCTAAAACTAAAAGAGTTAGATATAGGGTTATATATACCAAAGTGATCAGGGTGACGAGTAGAGTTGAAATCCGGATGTCTGTCTGTCCGTCCGTCCGTCCGTGCAAGCTGTAACTTGAGTAAAAATTGAGATATCGTGATGAAACTTGGTACACGTATTTCTTGGCTCCATAAGAAGGTTAAGTTCGAAGATGGGCAAAATCGGCCCACTGCCACGCCCACAAAATGGCGGAAACCGAAAACCTATAAAATGTCATAACTAAGCCATAAATAAAGATATTAAAGTGAAATTTGGCACAAAGGATCGCATTAGGGAGGGGCATATTTGGTCGTCATTTTTTTGGAAAAGTGGGCGTGGCCCCGCCCCCTACTAAGTTTTTTGTACATATCTCGGAAACTACTATAGCTATGTCAACGAAACTCTACAGAATCGTTTCCTTCAAGCATTTCCATATACAGTTCAAAAATGGAAAAAAATCGGATAATAACCACGCCCACCTCCCATACAAAGGTTATGTTGAAAATCACTAAAAGTGCGTTAACCGACTAACAAAAAACGTCAGAAACACAAAATTTTACGGAAGAAATGGCAGAAGGAAGCTGCACCCAGCCTATTTTTAAAAATTGAAAATGGGCGTGGCGTCGCCCACTTATGGACCAAAAACCATATCTCAGGAACTACTCCACCGATTTCAATGAAATTCAGTATATAATATTTCCTTAACACCCTGATGACATGTACGAAATATGGGCGAAATCGGTTCACAACCACGCCTTCTTCCAATATAACGCTATTTTAAATTCCATCTGATGCCTTCTCTGTATAATATATACATTAGGAACCAATGATCATAGCGGAATAAAACTTTACTCAAATACGGTATGTGAGCTGAGGTATCCCTTGTGGAAAAATTGTTGTGATCGGACTATAACTTTTCAAGGTCCCTGATATCGAACACGAAGAACTCTGTGCCCAACCTAACCTAACCTAATTTTTCACCGAAAATATCGGTAAATCTCTCAGAATTTAATTCTAATTAATTTTACAGCAAAATAAAAAAATATGTAAATGACGGATAATGAAATCTCGATTATCACTTTATCGTGCGAGAGTATAAAATGTTCGGTGACACCCGAACTTAGCCCTTCCTTACTTGTTCATTCTGGCATTTGCTATTTAGTCGCTTATCGCATAGACATTCCTTGCTTACAACCGGCGATTTGGGTATAATAAATTATGCATAATGAAGAGTTCACTTGTTATGTAAGCTTATGCACAACTAAGTCCACTGATTGGGCTACCCGAAAGCTGAACCAAGTCAGAGCCAATGGCGTCGATGTGACAAATTGGGTAATTTTAAACATCATCATCTTTTTACGAGCTTGCAAAGATGTTGGATACTTTACATTGCTTCGGGTGAGCGAACACAGCGCATACACACATACACACGTACATACAGAAATGTAAAATTATATTTTTATGTGGAACACACTTCCCTTTATTAGCTACAATTATAGAGTTTCCAAGGGCACCAGTGTGCAAGTTTAGAATCTTATACACTCATATGTAAAATATTGGCATTCCTTGTGTATTAGGGTGGCACTTAAATGTATTATACGGTTTACAAATTTGCTAGAGGTAAATCCTTATAACCACTGGCTTAGGATATCAGATGTAAAAAATTTCCGACATCATCATGGACCGCCCTATTATTATTATAGAAGATGTCTTATAGGTAGGATGTGGTTTCAATAGAAGAAGATTAAGCTATGGTACTTATTTAGTCTCTGATTGTTGAATGTTTTTCCAAAAAGGTTCGGGGAGAGGATTGAAAAGCTATATGCAACTCTTGCACCGAGCTTTCGTAGAGGTTTAGAGCTTACATAATAGTTCTCGGAAGAAAAAAGTTTAAACTGTGATATTTATTTAGTATCTGATTGCTAAATGTTTTCTTAAGAAAGTTCGGCAGGGGCCTTGGAAGCTATATGGAACTATCGCACCGAGCTTTTAAAAAAGCTTTTGAGCTTACATAATATATTTAGGTTCAAAAGTTAACCTCATATCCTACTCTGTAAAGAAATTCGCTAAAATTTCATTTATTTTTTTATTACCGTTCAACTTGTAAAGCGGAAAAGCTCTTTATCAACTTAGATACAATTTCTTAGGTTAAATGTAAAAAATCGCAATTGAACTCAACTCTTTCAAGTAGGAATCCACAGAAAAAATTTAGTGATCGATCTGTAAAGGAACTGTCTTTCCGAGCTTTCAATAAACTTTTGTGCTTACGTAATAATTTGGAGATAAAAGCTAACATCAACCGTAAAAGAATTCATTAAAAGTTTAGAATTCATCTAATTTATTTTTCGCAGCTGTTAAACTTTTAAAGCTTAGAAACTGCTTTGCCGATCTTTCCGATTCAAAATTTGATTACGAAAAATTTTTTCGGGCAAAATAATACAAAACTCAGCTAAAATCAAGAAGAAATCTATAGCGGGAACATCATGTCGCTGTTTGGGTGATCAATCGGTAAACTCTGCTTTAAGCTTTCAGTAAACATTTGACCTGACATAATAATTTCTCTCACAATAGCTTAAATTCCTTAAAAGTTTAGAAATTCATCTAATTATTATTTCGATGCTGTTAAACTTTTAAAGATAAAAGCTTCTTTGCCGATCTTTCCGAGTAAAAACTCGATTAAGAATAATTTTGTTATAAAAAATATTAGAAAAGCAGACTAAACTCAACAAGGAATCTATTAAAGAAACATCTAATCGCTGTTTCAGTCGTCAAATAGAAAACTCGTCTTATGAGCTTTCACTGAAATTCAGCCTTACACTGTAATGAAATTCATTAAGCTTTTATCAATAGTTCAAAATCGTCTTCGGCAATCCTATTGAGTAAAAATTCGATTACAAAACCTGTTCTTTCGTAAATGGTAAAAAGCAACTCAACGCAATTCCATTAAGAATCCATAGAATAAACCACTGTTGCTCCTTTTTCTTTTTTTTTCTAACGGTAAAAAGAACTATCCTGAGCTTTCTATGAACTTTTGGCTTACATAGTAACAAAAGCTAATAAACTATACAGTACTCTAATGAAATTCGTTTAAAATTTTATCTATTCTTCAAAAGAATTATTGGTGACCATAAAACGTTTAAAGCTCAAAAGCTCTTTTGATGTTCTTTCTAAAAAATCCTCGACCAGGAAGAACTTTCTGAGGTCAAATGTAAAAAAACTTAATGGAACTCAAATAGGAATCTATAGTGGAAACTTATTATCGCTTTTTTTGATCTTCAATCAATAAAAACAATTATAAATCTTGCCCTCGATTTTTAAGTTTTCAATTAAGACTGCGAAAAATATTTGTTACATATTTTTTTCGTACCACCCTAATGCTTATAGTTTGTGTAAACTTTTCAAACTAAATAAAATATGGAAATTATCTGGCATATGCCCTTTGTGAATTGGTGAAGTGAAACGTCGAATGACTTTACTGACTACTTTTACACACACACAATTATTCACAATTGCCCTTTTACAAACATACATACATACATAAATTTTATAGTTAAATGTATTAGTATAAACATGTAACATAAATGTCCCTGGAAATATAAAAGTTTATGACTTAAAATCGCGATTTATTTGTACCACATAAACTATTTTTGCTTTTGTCTTAATAAAAGTCCTAATAAGAGGAAGAATCAGGTTTCCTTTGTCACGTGTGGTGAGTATGAGGTTTTGTCCGTATAATAATTTAGTAGATAGATAGACTGAATTAATTGAGGCGAGCACCGTGACCTAAGGTCTATTGTGCCCTCACCCCAGTCACAACAAATCACAAAGGCCCAGCTCACTGATAAACTCTAGTAACTTGCTGGGTAACTCTATTCGGATCTATACAAGTAGACTGGTGTGTAAACTAGAAACAGGTGCTCGGCAGTTTCCGGCTCCATGTCGCAAAATCGCCTACAGTGAACAGTATAAAATGCTACAAGTTGCCGAAGTTTGTCCATCGAAAGGTTGATTGCATTTTTACATCTCATGAGGTTGTAGCCGCCCGTTAGCAACTTTGCCTGGCACATGCCTGTGAGCTGTTGCCAATACATTTTCGTGTTCACTCCTTCTTCGTATTAGGTCCGGCCACAATGCTGGGTTCCGGTTTAACCATTCTGAAGACTGCTGCGAAGAGGACAAGCTCACCTGCAAGTTCATTACCGGCAAGTTTGCGCACTGATAGGCTATTCAGTCATTCCATGCCCTTTTGCTGGAAAGCGATGTAGCCTCGAAAACTGAGGTCGCTTTAAGTACCGCTTGACTACCGCTGAGTATGGTAATACTTTCATTGCAGTAATTGTATTGGAGGTTTATCTCCACACACTGATTAATAACACAGACGAATGCTGCTAAAATACTCGAAAAATACCTAACAGAGATGGAAAGTTTGGGACGCTATCCTTGGACGCCTACATGAATACCATTCCGAGCCGAGTAAAAATAAATCCATTATTTTCTCATATTTTACAATTTTTCTTCGATAAAAGGTAAAGGCTCACTTACGACAACCTCAAGCGAATACATTCGTGACCAAATCGCGATGAGCTGACGACCAAGTCAGGAGTGACGGTCATGAAGATTTTATTATGTGTTTGGTTAGATTGGCAGATAATCTACTCGCAGCTGCTCACTTACGGCCAAACTGTCCTAATTTGGGCTTATACTGTCAACAATTGAACTATCCGAAAGAAAGGAAAGGCCAGGAGAAGGTGAGCTTTGGCCAACAGGAGAGGAAATGTGTTCCAATAGAACAATTTCAGGTCACACACATCCTTAGTAACTCTTTAGAAGCTCGAAGAGATTGTTTGGGAGATTGTTATGCATCCACCTTATAGACCATACCCAAGTGATTACTAGTCGTTCCAGTCTATGACGAATGATTTGGTGGAAAATACACATTAAAGAAGCTTAGGAACATCTCTGTTTTTTGGCAAAAAGTACGGAGCTTCTTTAAAAGTACTTTATGAAATCATCTTATAATAGTGACAAAGTGGGACACGTTTGATATAAGTTGGATCATTCAAACTATTATAAAAAAGTCATTCGTTTAATGCTTCCGGATCCACCGTATTCTCCAGATCTGGCTCCCAGATCCTGTTCTCAGATCTCAAAAGAATGCTCGCTGGAAGAAATGTTCTTCGAATGACACGGTGATCGCCGAAACTAAGGCCTATTTTGAAGCAAAGGACAAATTGTACTACTAAAATGGTATCGGAATCTTGGTGGGTCGTTTAATCACTGTGCTAACCAAGAAAGGAAATATTTTGAATAAAAAAGTTTCCCTAATAAATATGATTTACTATGTTAGAACGGAGACCTTTCAACTGACCCGTTACTTATGGTTTGCGCTTAAATTTTATATGTAACCCTAGCAGTTTTAAGGCTCCTCTCAACATCTGGTCCATTTTGGTATAAAATTTTTCATATCAACGCTATACTTGATATTTTCTAGCCACCTTAGTTTCAAAAATTATTTGGTATTTTGTTGTGCTTGTCTTCCGAGCTCAAAAGCCCTTTCATAGGGGTTGCATACAAATCCACTCATTCTACTAAGGCTTTTCTTAAGAAATGATGTATTACTAATGCTTCCAAATTCCATACTTGGAGTTGATTGTCTTCAATCAACGTACCGTTAGTCATATGCAGTCCAATTGCCTTCGCCGTACAACCGCATTTGCTTTAAACCGCATTTTTTCTATATTTCTCAACCAATTTATTAAATTTACTGCTTATAGTGCGACCTTTAGAGTTGAAAGGGCGGCACT
The DNA here is from genome assembly GCF_023373825.1 of Bactrocera dorsalis. NCBI lineage: Eukaryota > Metazoa > Arthropoda > Insecta > Diptera > Tephritidae > Bactrocera > Bactrocera dorsalis. The sequence continues at coordinate 21,380,633 of NC_064307.1, read as the reverse complement.
TGATTTGTTTGCCAAGTGTTAATTAGTGAAATTACATTATTTAAGCTGTTAAAATGGGCGGCCAGCACTAATTACCAGCGTGTGTTATGCCAGCTGGAGTCACCAATGCGCTTAGACACACACATAAACACGTACACATATGTGCAAGTGTGGTGTATTTGGTTTAATAGTGAATAATTACAAGGGGATTATTGATTGCTAAATAAAGCCGTCTTGTGGCGTCGGGGACAATTGTTTCATATTAACGGCTAAGCAGTGATGGCGGTGGTGCGGGCGGGGTATTTGGCAAAGCCAAGTAAATACTTGACAGCAAATGTGGACTATACGCTCACGCACACAAATATACCTAATTACCATACTAATACCGTTATGTGCACATGTGTGAGTGTCTATGTGTAGGAGAGAGTAAAGCGTAGCACACACGTGGCTGTGTGCGTGTCGTCAAAACGCTGCCATGTTGCATGCGAGGCATTCAAGCGTCTACGTGTAGCCACTATTGAGAAGCTTATCACGCATAATCCCAAGCACGTGAGATATTTGTACCATAATACCATAAGTTCATATTGAATAACAATGAGGACGGCAGCGAGCGAGCGAGCGACACAACTTGGGCGAGCACTAACGGGAGTACGAGTATTGGAGCAATGCAACACTGGCATGGCAGGACTTCGTTGCTGGTGAATGCTATGAAAAGCGCACAACAAAAACAAAAACACATAAGAAATGCCTTCAAGCAATGGAAAAGCAACAAATTTACACTTCGTTTGTTGCTTTTGTTGTTGCAATTGTTCGAATTAGTGTGTTGTCCCTGAAAGTTGCTGTGACTGCAGAAATGTACGCAGGCACACACGCACTCGCAGATAAGCTCGTCCAAACGCAGTAGCAAGTACAGGTGTGTGAGTGTATTGGTGAACTGCGTCTGTCAATGTAGTGGTGTGTTGAGTCTGCGTATGCACGCATTTCCAATACTAAATTGCCAATAGAGAGTACGTTTTCGTGAGTTCAGTAGGTTAATAGAGTGTTTTAGAATCACTTGAACTAGTTACGAATCTAGTTACGAGAAGACCATTTCAATAATGAAGCCTATTGGAAGTACCCAGACAGAAAAGTGGCATTTCTAAGCTAAACTTCAGGCCTAATTATTGTACTTTCAAATGCTGTAGAGCTTACGTATCCGAAACGGAAACGAAACAAATTTAGTCGAAACTGAATTTGAAAGTCTTCCTCTTTCTCTATTTCCCCCGGCGGGTGCAACGTCGAATACTTTCAGAACTGGAGTGTTTTCATCCATATGGACGAAGTAATCCAGCCATCATAGCCGCTGTCTTTTAATTCGCTGCACTATGTTAATGTCGTCGTATAACTCGTACAGTTCATCTTTCCAACTAATGCGATTTTCGGTGTTGCCAATGAGCAAAAGACCATAAATCTTCCGCAAAAGCTTTCCCTCGAAAACTTGCAACGTCGACTCATCAGACGTTGTCATCGTCCATGTCTCTGCACCATATAGCAAGACGGGGATGACAGATAACTTGTAGAGTTTGGTCTTGTTCGCTGAGAGGGGACTTTACTTCACAATTGCCTACTCAGCCTAAGGTAGCACCTGTTGGCAAGAGTTATTCTGCGTAGGATCTCGAGGCTGACATTGTTGTTGCTGTTAATACTGGTTCCAAGATAAACGAATTTTTGGTACTTTCTCTGTTTAGTTCTGCAGCTTGAAACCTCTGAAACCTCGTTTGGCATTTCGATTGTAGAGGGTCTTTTGATATTGCTCAACGGATCTACTGAACTGAGAACCTCTCTTGGTTCTATATGTTTAGAGTACTACTTATTCTCCAGGTTCTAAAAAGAAACTTGAAGTCGTAAGGTTGTTCATTGTTTAACCTTACACGTGGACTAGAAGATATAGTTGATATCTTGCTTAATATCATAATATTATAAAATTTAGAACTGGAATTCAAAATAATAGAAAATACGATCTATAGAAAGTGAAGAAATGCCTAACTTTTTCCATATACAAAGGTCTAAGCTGTATTGGCTACAAAAACTTAGACGTAATTCTCTCAATACATTGCCTTCTGGAAGTTGAGGGGAGATAATATGTTGCTTTTGCTCCTACTCTATATCTGTCTCTCTCTCTATATATTGTATATACATATCCCTCTCTGTATCTACCTCGCTCTCTTTTTCCCTCTCCCTCTATACGAGTATCTAGTGAAACTTCAGCCTTCATTTTGGGGGTTAAGATTTTTTAAGTTGACGTAAGGCATATTTAAAACTTTTCTCTTGGAAAAATTATCTTCGATTATCTGGTGCTTTTTTCATCTAACGTAGCCATCTTTGGAAGATGTGGTTCAGAATAGGATTGCGCTGGAATTAAATCGATCGATTATGTCGCAATTCAGCGGCGACTCGCCGATGGAAGTTTAGTCAATGAGGCCTCTTTTGCCTTGGTAGTCAAAGTTCTACCTCAAGTGTCTCAAAATGGTAACATCGCATTCGAAAATACTTTTTAGAAGTATAATTTATTTACTAATTCGTAACTAGTCTATAAAGCCCGGCCAACACTAGTACACTCTTTAAAGCATACATTTCGGCGCCTACAACATTTCCGCTTATGAATGTGTGCCATCATCCTTATATAATGACATTTTGTTAAGTCGGACATACAAAACACCGAAGGCGCTCAATGAGAAAGAGCGATTGTGTGATGCATAAAATGTCGTGGCAAACACACACACACATACATATACATGTATAAATAAATTTGTCAACGCATCAAAATCGTGTTGAGGCAAGTTGGAAGGGAAGGGCACATTTGTATACCGTTCATGGCATATTAAGCCATAAAGACGTGTCCCCGAAATACGCATGGAGCTGACTAACTTCTTCCACTCGCTTTCACATATGCATGTGTATTTGTTTATATGACTACAGTTTGGTAATACTATCATAAGTATGTATGTGATTACTTGTCACATGCATGGAGCAGCAGGTATTAGAAATTAAGTTATTGAGCCAGAGAGAAGAGAAGTTCATTTGGCTTAACTAGGTTTCAAGACACGACAGTTCTTGTTATTGTTGTTGTAATTGTTCTGTGAATCAAATGTATCTTACCGGGAAATTGCTTAGCAATCAAAGAGTATATTTTTCTGATGACGTTACATAACTGTATTTATAGCTATGGTAATGAGTAGTTTGAGACTTATACAAGTATATGCAATAATGCCAAAAAGCTTTATGAGTAGTGTGGTGGGGGGTTTTTATAAATATATGTATATACATATATATGGACATGTATCTTTGTACTTTACTATGTTAATGTTATTTGACAGAATTTGTGTTACAATTTCTCAGTTTTCTAGGAAAATCAATATTCTGAGTTTATACTACTAAAGCTTTAAGGGAAAGTTGCTGACTAATTTGTTAGTGGAAAAATTCTGCCATAACTTTCATAGACATTTCAAAGGCATAATCTGAAAGTAGGTGAAACCAACAACAAAAGCAAAAATGCTAACTTCGGTTACACCCAAGCTACAGATACAAAAGTTTCCTTACAAGTACTTGATTCTCATCGTTAAGAATGTATGGCAGCTACGCTATAGTGATCCGATCTGAACGATTTCTTCGTATATGGCATTACTGCCTTAGACAATATTCCATGCTTAATTTCAGGGAGATATCTCGTCAAATAAAAATGGCTTTCCATACAATCACTTGATTTCGATCGTTCAGTTTGTATGGCAGCTATAGTATAGTCAAATATCAGCGTTTCCGACAAATAAGCATATTTTTAGGGAGAAAAGAACATGTGTAAATTTTCACATATTTTGTATATCTCTAAAACTTAGGGACTACGTCGCGTATATACAGACAGATGGACATGGTTAAATCGACTCAGTTCATCATATCAATTATATATAAATTTTAGTGGATCTCCAACGTTTCCATCTGGATGTTACAAACTTCGTGGCAAACTTAATGGTCTCTGTTCAGGATATAAAGATGAAGTTCATGTGCTCTGAAAGTAGAATGTTTTAGACACACATTCGATCTTTAGCAAACCTAAAGTAATGAAATAGAAATATCCTCCCAACGAAATCCTTCATTTTCGAAAAAGTATTCTGTTCTGCATATAATTCATACGGTCTTAACTTCCAGAGCTCTAACTGAACAATATTAATGAGAATCAATATGGTGAGAATGCCATTGTTGGAAGTTGTTCCGAAAGGCGTGGTAGATTAATCTAGGCAATTCAATCGATTTCTTCTAAGCTGTCCGGCATTCCTTAATTTACGGTTGGTACGGAGTCATTTGTGATGGCAAGTCTTAGACGAAACCGCTTTAATAGATTTATGAGAGTTGGTCCATCTGCAAAAATATTTTGGTATCACAGAAAACGGCTTTACAACCGTCATAGTGGTTTGGGTTTTCAACAGAAAGGTGTCTCTAAATTACGGAAATTTTACTTCTTTTTAACAGTTTAGATACGATTTTTTTCGTATTTACCCAGATCCAATCCAATCGAGTCGGGTTATTTAGAAACTATTGTTATTTATGGGAATTAAACACGGATATAGGTGAACGTTTATCTAATCTGGTTTAGACAAGTTTCTCAAAGAAAATTAATTAATTAATATATGTACAAGTTTCTGGCAATCGATGGCAATTGGAAAAGTTTTGAAATTTGTTGCTGTAGTATTTTCTTTGACCTTCGGCTGTAAATAATTGTTGACTTGATTTTCAATAATAACGGAACGTTAATTTGCAGTTTCAAAACTAACTTGTCGGTAATAAAAAAATTCAAAAATTTTCGAATTCGAAAACTATCTTATCAGTAAAAAGGAAATTTCGAAATTTTTCGACTTCGATAGTTAGCTTGAAAATAATATCAAATTTTGCAAATTGTAAAGTTTTGAAATTTGTTGCTGCTGTCCTTTTCTTGACCTTCTGCTGTAAATAATGATTGACAGGATTTCCAATAATAACAGAGCTTTTATTTGGAATTTATAAACTAACTAACTAAAGTTTCGAAAATTTTCGAATGCGAAAAATATCTTAACGATAAATTGAAATTTCGAAAATTTTCGAATTCGGAAACTATCTTATCAGTAAAAATTTCGAAATTTTTTGAATTCGATAATTAGCTTGAAAATAATATAATACTTCGAAAATTGTCGAATTTCAAAAGTAGCTTGCCGATAACTGGAAAATAATAAAAAATTTCGAAAATTTTTGATTTGGAAAACTATTTTATTAATTAAATGAATTTCCAAATTTGATAACTAGTTTGAATATAATATAAAATTTCGAAAGTTTTCGAATTCGATTACTAACTGGAAAATAATATAAATTTTGAACAGTTTTGCATTGCAAAACTGTACAAATTAAAAACCCTATAGACATTGACTGTTTATATGACGAAGAAAGAACTCATATCAATAATACGAGCTCTCAATTGGCAGTCCTAAATTCAATTTTGTTTTATACAAGTGTACTTACGAGTAAATCCTTCTTCACAATATAAACAGTAAATGCCTAAAGAAGTTATAATTTGTAGATATCTTTTATATTCATTTAAATAGCTTTCCGATTTAGCCGAGAATCAATTAAAAAACATTACCAGTATATAGAAAGTTTCCTCATCGTTCCTGGTCTCCATGCCCTTTTTACCTTTCCCCCGTCTTTCTTCTTTTCTCAGCAATATCAACCTCACCTATCCAGTCAGTGGTATTTAAATAAGAACCACGGGTCCAGACTGTTAAGCACAGGTTAAAATAAAAATTATTTGAAATTACTAACTTTGATATAAGAAACCCATTCAAGGGTCTGAAAGAAATTTTTCTACAATTACAAGCCGATATAGATATTGTAAATATATATGTAAGTATTAGGGTGAGCAAAATAATTACGCTTTGTACTATAAGGTATTTACAGAGAAAAAGTACATCTGCGTTAAGATTAAATTTTACACCACGGAGTCTTGTAGAGCATAAGATTCCTAAAAATTCATTTGAAGGAAACACTTTGAAAAGTGAATATTTCAAAATATGCAATTTTTGAGGTTTTCAGTAGTCGAATTTTCGCATTAGGGTGGGTCAAAAACACTTATAAATTTAAAGCTTAAAATTACTCTAAACATAAACAAAAAAATAACTCTTCGTTGCGGTTAATATTTTTTACATTGTGTGATCTTTTAGTGCATAAAATGTCCTAAAAATCGACATCAAGGGATATTTTTTCAGCAAACAGTTAAAGCTTTAAAACGCTTGGAAAAGTGAAAACAATCGGTTTACATTTTTTAAATTGCGTATTTTTTAGTCTATAAAATTTCCCAAAAATGTCCCTCAAGGGAAATATTTTTCACTATGTAGTAAAAGCTTTAAAATGCTTCAAAAAGTGAACAAAATTAAAGAATGCAGTTTTGGAGCTCTAAGATGTTATAGTTTCCGAATTAAAAAAATCTCTCGAGGGAGAATATTTTCGTAAAAAAAAAATTAAAAAAATTTTATGTGAAACCAAGGAATATTGTTTTTTGTTTATAGGGTACTTTTAAGCAATAAATTTATAAGTTTTTGGGCTCACGCTAATGCAAAAATTTCGATTACGTTTAAAATTCATGATATATTTAATGAAAACGGATTTTTTTATATTTAATTTTGACAGCTTACCAACACCTCTTAAAATTTAGCTAAAAATCGTACCTTGCAAGGATATTTTGGCTCTTATAGAGGTTATTTTCCACAGGCTTGTTAAAATTTTGTTTTGTTTTACCCTAACACGCATAGTATGTATGTTTGACACCTCAGCTGAACAGCAAAAATACAATACATACACATAATACGCACCCATAATAACAACAACAACAGCAGCAAGAATAAGATAAAAAGTTTCACAGCTTTGCGTGAAATTAGAAAAGTTCATCTCACTTTTTTATGTGTTGACAGATTTTAGTAGGCACATGGTGCAAATTTCAGCTGCTAAATCACAATAAATCATGGCACACACACACGCACACTATCTCACACATACATACGCGTACTCGTAATAAGTTTGTTTACCTTTGTGGGCTGCTTATTTCCTTTTAATGGTCGAAAGCCTCGCTTCCACTTGGGTTCGTAAAAAAATTTCTCATGGCGCGTAAGAGCGGAGGCTTCGCGGTCAATTCTAGCTAACGGTTCACTAGTAAAATTGCTTTCTGATAGCCATTAAATGCCAGTAAAAGCTGAAGTGTCTAATAAGTTCGCTCATAAAAAAGTATGGTAATCTAAAAATAGATTATTTAATGAAAAATAAATTCTTTAATTAAAGGAAAGATTATTTAACGTCAAGGTGTCTTAAGACACCTTACTGACATCATGTGTTTGAAGACAGGCAGTTCAAATATCATGCCATAACTCATATTAGAGTGGAATTAAATGCGTATTTAGCTTGTCAGTTGACTCATATGCAATTTCTAATTTAAAATTTTTGCATTAGGGTGGTCATAAAATGTTTGACAGAGGTTCTTAAGTAGATTCCATAAAACCAACCCCAAAGTTTATATTCCAAAACATCAAATATGAGCTCCATTTCCGATTGGAATAGCATAAGTTTGTTGTAAGGTGTCTAAGTTCAATTTTTATTTTCTGAATAAAAAAAGTGTTTTTGATATTTTGCAAAGCTTCTGGACAACATCTAATGGAAGACAATATTTATATATATACGTTTTATCTTTATTAGTTACTATATTGTAGATCGAGGGTGTGAAATGAAAAACTCACATTTAGATATTCTAAGGACTACCCTAATGTATGCACATATGAACTTTGAAACAAGTATGTCACCTGAAATGCAAAATAACGTATCATCAAAAAAATCGAAATTGAGTGTCTTATTGATTACGCTTCACTACTTCAAATTATATAAAGGGTGATTTTTTAAGAGCTTGATAACTTTTTAAAAAAAAAACGCATAAAATTTGCAAAATCTCATCGGTTCTTTATTTGAAACGTTAAATTGGTTCATGACATTTACTTTTTGAAGATAATTTCATTTAAATGTTGACCGCGGCTGCGTCTTAGGTGGTCCATTCGGAAAGTCCAATTTTGGGCAACTTTTTCGAGCATTTCGGCCGGAATAGCCCGAATTTCTTCGGAAATGTTGTCTTCCAAAGCTGGAATAGTTGCTGGCTTATTTCTGTAGACTTTAGACTTGACGTAGCCCCACAAAAAATAGTCTAAAGGCGTTAAATCGCATGATCTTGGTGGCCAACTTACGGGTCCATTTCTTGAGATGAATTGTTGTCCGAAGTTTTCCCTCAAAATGGCCATAGAATCGCGAGCTGTGTGGCATGTAGCGCCATCTTGTTGAAACCACATGTCAACCAAGTTCAGTTCTTCCATTTTTGGCAACAAAAAGTTTGTTAGCATCGAACGATAGCGATCGCCATTCACCGTAACGTTGCGTCCAACAGCATCTTTGAAAAAATACGGTCCAATGATTCCACCAGCGTACAAACCACACCAAACAGTGCATTTTTCGGGATGCATGGGCAGTTCTTGAACGGCTTCTGGTTGCTCTTCACCCCAAATGCGGCAATTTTGCTTATTTACGTAGCCATTCAACCAGAAATGAGCCTCATCGCTGAACAAAATTTGTCGCGAAACACATTTCGAACCGAACACTGATTTTGGTAATAAAATTCAATGATTTGCAAGCGTTGCTCGTTAGTAAGTCTATTCATGATGAAATGTCAAAGCATACTGAGCATCTTTCTCTTTGACACCATGTCTGAAATCCCACGTGATCTGTCAAATACTAATGCATGAAAATCCTAACCTCAAAAAAATCACCCGTTATTACATATGTTCGACATTTTCTGGTCATAACCAATATTAATATTTTGTTTCAGTTCCATTTTATTCCGTGTTTCATTCATGCCACTGTAAATTTCTGAAAATGTATTTGCATTTGAAATAAGTATGTAAATGTACATTCGTAACATCTAATTAAAATCGTACGCGTATACATTTGAGTTACTCCTCTCTCACACCCCCTCCGCTTCACAAATGCTAATTTAAATGACGGAATTATTAAAAAAGTTTATTTGCTTTGAAAGCAGATGAGTTAAAATCAAGGTAGATGCTGCTAATTTAGGGGAATGTTGCTAAGAAATCAGCTATGTGGTATTTTTAGCACACAGATGTGAGTAAGTGCGTGAGAAATTTTGTAGAGATTTTAAAATCTTTAAATTTTTTTTTAGAAATTCAGCAGAATAAGTAAATTTTAAAAATTTGTTGCTGCTATTATAATGATATTTCATTTATAAATGCATAATTTATATTTATCGATATTTTTGTTATCGATATTGAAATATATCGGTATATTTTGTTATCGATTTTAAAATATACTGAATTTTTTTCTCGGTATTACAATATATCAGTATATTATGTTATCCATAATTTATATATACGATATTTGTGCACAAATATTTTTACATAAATCGATATTTTCGAAATTCGGTAGAATAAATATATTTTTAAATTTTTTTCTGTCATTATAATTATATTTCGTTCAGAAATAAATATTTCATATTTATCGATTTTCAAAAATATCGATATATATTGTTAATAAATTATCGATATTAAAATATATCGATGTATTATGATGTCGATCATTTGTTCATAACGATACTTGTGCACAAATGTTTTTATATTAATCGATATTTTTGTATATCGATATATTTTGTAAACGATATTTAATGCATAACCACACTCAACCAATATGTAGAAAATCTAACATTTTGTTGGTACATATTTGAGAAGATTTTTGAATCCATGCATTGTAATATGAGCTAAAAATCGAAATATTTTGTTATCGATATTAAAATATATCGTCATATTTATTTATTGATATTAAAACATATTTTGTCATTGATAATTTATATATAACTACATCTAGGCATAAATATTTTTATATAAATCGATAATTTTGTATATCGATATAATTTGTTATGGATAATTAACGCATTACGATATTCGATCTCAGCCCTTTGATATTTTTTCGATACATTATAAAATTAATTTTTATCGATAAAAGAAATTTAAGAGAAAACTTTTAGAAATATTGATTGATATATTGACTGTAATATCGATGCAGTTATAAACTTATCGATAAATTATCGTATATCGGTCTATACAGAAAACATATCGATAGATTTTATGCAAGAATCTGTTTCCATCTTATGTAAATTTCGATATATCGATATGATTTTTCAGAGAATTGTTTAGAATGTCAGCAAATATTTTTCAAAAATACTGGACTTGTCTAATACATAGATTATAATAATTTTATCGATTGTTTTTTAAATGAATTTTTATTAAGTACTATATGTAGTATTAATAACTGATTGAACACATTTTGGGAGCAGAACTGCTTCTGAGCCAGACCATGTGACATTGAGCAAAGCAAATAATAATCGGCCGGTGCAATATCTGGAAAATGTAGTGATTGGGGTAGGACTACGCATTCAAGCGGGTTTAGCAACATTAAGTCGAGTGATGTCGTGTGCCTTTTCGTGCCTCTTCTGGTGTTGAGATCATAAAGAACCTGTTTCTGAATCTTTCTCAATGCATGTGGTCGATTTGAAATGGCTTAGTGGGGAACCTCCAATGCTGATTAATCGACTAATCGCTATATTAAATAAACGTATTTTCACAAGATCGACGCTAACCGCTGTTCTAGAGTCAAGGTTCTCAAGATCACCACTAATATTTTTTCAATAGATTTAATGCATGGTTTTGGGTAGTGATTTTCCCTCCAGATAAAACTTCGAATGCCTTTACTATTTATGGGAAATGAACCATCTCTGCACTCTTTAGACTTCGATGGAAAACTCAGAGAATATTATTTCCTTTTCGTTTGACAATACCTCCAACCTTAACTGTTTCTTTTAAAGACGGCTTGACTCTGTACCAAGGTGTCAGCCTTAATAGTTTGAGATATGTGTATTCCTCTCACTGTACACAGCACATCTAAGCATACCTCAATCTTTCCTTGTCTGCTTCCCACAGCGTTTTTCACATAAATGCCTGTGACATTTCTAATTTTTTCCTGTCAGTTTTGCTATTAAAGCATCTCGGACCTATTTTACAATCAAAACAGTCACACTTCGCATTTAAAATTCTCATCTAACATCAAAATTTTATGCGTTCTCATCCTCACATTCAACGCACTAAAGTTTCCCAAGAGCCACAGCACCGTTAAGCGCGTACATTAAAGCGCAAAACACCGAAAACAAAAAAGAAAACACTGAAATAAATACAACGGAAAGCTATCTAAAATGGAGAAGACACGCGAAAGAATGCCATGAATCTGACAAAGAGCGCAAAGTCACGGAAATGTGTGCGCATTAAAAATTGCCACAAAATTACCAAGTGGCATTAAAGCGTTAGTCGCCACCAAATGGCAGTGCGGTTGTTTTCGTCGTGCGAAAAACTTTGCGGAAAGCGACGGACAGTGCTGTGCAGTCAGTGCTGGGAGTAATTAGAGGGAAAATACGAGACAGTGACGATTTTTTCGGTGCTAATTTTTAATATTAATTAAGAAATTAGAAAACGTTCCTGATTTTGACGGCTACGAACTTGAGTTAATCGGAATTCTTTATAGTAAAGTTAGTTACCTCGACAAAAATGCTTAGAAAAAATAACCGAATTTCCGTTGTTGCTTTGCAGCGTGTTTTCAGTTTAGCGAGTGTTCTTTTGATAATCGACTACTAGGAAAAAGTGCTTAAGAATTTGTGCTACTATCACTATACTTGCACATTTTGAGAAAATAGGAATTTAATGATGGAGTTTAGTTAATACATTCTCGACTAAAGGCTCCTTATTTTCTTCAGGAATATTTCGAGGGATATCATTATACAATATTTTCCAACCAAAAATTATCAAGTCCCTAGATATCGAATATTTGGTTCCTATTGCGAACTTTTTATGGAAAATATCGGCCAGTCAGTCAGATATATTATACAAGTTCGGAGATTATCCCTTTCTAATAATAGTATGCCCATAACATTTGTTCTCTTAATCCTCAGGTACTTAATAGAATGGTTTTGTAGCTTTTGACTGACTTTATACCGCATATGTACATATGTACATCGGCAAATATGTGAGTTATCCTAATAAAATTGAAAAGAAATGTGTTTTTCTATAAATAATGTATCTTTTTTGCATAAACAAGATAAAATCGGGAGAAAAGTTGCTCTAGACCCCAAATAACTAGCATTAAGACCCGGACGCAGATTGCTTAGGGGCGTCTTCAGCGCCACTTGTGTCAGCGTAGCCTACACCCTTTTCCATTGGCCTCTGGGGATTCGGGATATTCCTCACTCAGCACACCAATAATAATGCAAAGGCTGACACATCAGGGCCACATCCACAAATGACTTAGCGGGTGTTACTCCTTTCGGTCTCTTGGCCAATAGCTTAGCCTCTTCGCCTGACCTTTGTCGCTTGGTTGCCACTGCTGGCGGTTGCAGCTTAAAATTTGGAAGGAGTACTTTGCCACCTTCAATGTATTCTTGGAGCTCTGTTGTCAGCTCATCATCAGCTCATCATCCGTTGATGATTTCAATTGCACTTTAAGTAGGAAGTTCGTCGCTACCCACATACCTTTTTTTCCTCGAGTCATCAACTATTGCCATATTTTGGCTGCCGGGTTAGGTTCCGGCTGCCTCTCCATCAGGTAGGCTTAGTTTCAGCCTCCTCGCTATTGCCAGGCCTTCCACTGAGACCAAGATTTGCTTTTGTCTTATACGAAGTTCCGGTTGTTTTCGAACTCGTTGCAAACGCCGCTCTCTTTTCGGAAGTAGTTCCGTCCGGTTTTTTGAGGTGAGATCCGGACTTCTTCATTTCCATTTTTTTTTTGCTGATTTGGTTCATGACTTTGACCCACCAGAGTATAATGTATTACGAGTATATATCTACTTGCGCGTAGCCCCCGCTTCACAAGCTTTACTTGTTCTTATTACGGAGGTCGTCAGGTATCCGCAAGCTCTGTTCGAGACTAGACTATTTAAGGGCCCCCAACCAGTTTAATGTTCGGGGATGGATCGCATGATACCTTGATTCATCCATCCCATCTGAATGATGTGCTATAGAGAAGCAATGAACACCCATATAAAATATCAGACCTTAGCTAGACACTCCCAAACTGCAATGGGAAAGAATTGTTACCGGCCCGTTCTGCCTTTATCGGGCTACTGTGGAATCTACTGTGGAATTGTGTCTGTGGCTGGTTGCTGGAACGTTCTCATTTCCTGTTATGAGAATTGGTTTTCTATGAAAATATTAATGAAAACTTTGTGTTCATGAAAGTTGTCCGGTTATGAGAGGTGACCGGTTGTAAGGACTGTCCGCATATGTATAAGTATTTTTTAACAAAATAATTTCACTCATATTTTTTCCGTAACTAATTTCAGTTAAATTTAAAAAAAAAAATAACAAAATTTTCCATAAAGTAATTATTTAAAAATACCGTTAAAATAATACTCCCAACACCATGTGTAGCCTGCTTGACTTCAGCTACTCCGACTACTAGGGTCACGTCAAAACATTTGAACGCCGCAAATGCGAAATGAAGAATTATGAGGAATGTGGACAAACTTTTTGTTTGACTTTGCATCCGGGTCTCCTCGCAACCACCAGCACTCTGTACAATAAGCATATTATACCATACACACGTACATATATAGTAAATATGTATGTAGATGTGTTTTACTTGGCGGCCTCCTGCTGCGCGGCGCTTTCAACGCGCCCACACATTCCAGCGCGACGAGCATGAAAGCCGCCACATCCTGTGCTGTATGCTCTGCGGTTCGCCGCAACCAAAGCGCACCCGTGCCTGCACACATACGCATATATGTATATGTGTGTGTTTGTTGGTGAAATAATTTCGCCGCGCCATTTTACGCCAGTTTGACATGAAGTGCGATGAAGCGGATTCTTTCGCAGACTTTACAACACATTAAAATTGCTGTTGTCACTATGTGTTTGACACACACATACATATATGTATATACATGCATCTATGTAAATATGAAGAAAAAAAATATTTTTATGCTCCTAAACGCGGCATTGTCACCTTATTCTTTTCATTTTTCCATTTTTAATACTCGCACTTTTTGTTGCAGCTGTTGTTGTTGCTCGCAAAAAATATCATTTCCACTTTTTCACTTGTCATATTTATTATCACAGGCTTGCTCTTCCGCCTGCACCGTTCCGTTCCGGCGGCTTTCCGGCGCGCACCTTTTCATTGTTTTGTCTCAAAATGTTTGCGGATTTCATTTTGACTGCTTTCTTTTTTTTTTTTGTTTTTGTTGTTTTTGGTTAACTTGTTGTTGCTTTTTTGCTGGGCCGCCACGCAAGTGTCAGAAGTGACACTTTAAAAATATTTACGTTATGATTGCACGTAGTCCCGTTATCTCCACTAACTGCCAGGTGAGCCGCCGCGCGTGATTGTTTTATTCCATTTGATTTGCCGTTATGTCATAACTGTTTCACATTTCTAGCATTTGTTTGTTTTTGCATGCGGATTTGTTTTTGCTAAATGACAGAGACCGTCAATAATTTTGCGCCCTGTTGAGTTTTTGAACTGATTGCCATCAGACATGGTGGCTATGTTAACAACAACAACAACAACAAGAGGTATGTAGTCGGCAGCAAAAAAGTAGCCGACAACAAAAACAGATATAAAGTCAACAATTACAGGAACAGCAAAAATGTCGTCAACAACAGCAATAAAAGAGTTGGCAATAGCAACAACAACAACAACAACAAGAGGTATGTAGTCGGCAACAACAAAAACATCGTCAACAACAACAACAAAATTATATACGACAACTATAAAAACAACAACAACAAAAAAATGTAGTAAACACAACAACAACAACAAAAACGTCGCCAACAACAACAACAAAATTATATACGGCAACTATAAAAACAACAACGACAAATTAGGCAAGAAAAATTACAACAAAAATATTGTCAACAACAACAGCAAAAAGTGTGGTTAACAACAACTACAAAAAAAATATTATCAACAATAAAGCAAAAAAAAATAGCAAGCAACAACTACAAATATCTAGTGAACGAAAAAATTTTAAAAATTTATTGCTTGTGATTGCAATGAGATTCAAAACTAATAAATTACCGTTATATTCACATTTATTTCTTAATCACAGTTAGCTTTTGCTTTTGGGCCTGTAGACCTTTTTTTTTTGGCAATTTCGCAAGTAATCCCTGCAAAAGTTATTACTAAACGGTCTGGTGACTGCATGCTTTCTATTGATCCACTAAGGAGTGAATGCCAAGCTCTGAAGTTCTGTTTTACGATATTCAATATCTTAGACGTTTCCTTGGATGAAAGTATTTGAGTTCCAATGTAGAGAAGAACAGAAGCCGAGCTTCGTTTTGATTGGGTGTATGGTTTACAGTGCGGGTCACAGTTCCTCTGGAACTGTCTCTGGACATTCAGACAGAATATCCTTTATAATGAAGAAAGCTTGAGCCTTATGTAAAACGAGTCTTCTTTTCATTACCGGTGTTTCTTTCGTGGCGGGTTAGAACCCGATGCCCAAACCTAGGGAGGTGACTAAGACCGGAAGTCGTGAGCCTGTTGGAGCCATATGTAAAATAATCGTTTCTAATCAATCCCGATAGAATAACGCTTAGAGAACTTTCTTCACTTGCGTGAACTTCTATACATGGATCATACCCGTGCAGAGGTATGAACGATAACAACATCTGATGAGTTGACGTATTCGAAGAAGCAGTCCCCGCCGGGGGAAACAGAGGAAGAGGAAGAGCCCCCCATCTCCGGTTGAAAGACCAGGTGATGAAGGACATGGCTTGGAATCTCCAATCGGCGCCAAGCAGCGAAAAAGAATAACGACTGGCGCGCTGTTGTAAACTCAGCTTTAACAGCGTAAGCCATATACACCCAAATAAAGAAAGAAGAAGAAAAATGTAAAAAAATTATTCCATTCGGTATAACTTACCTAGAGACCTAAATACAAATGATAATTAATGTTGACCTGTTTAGTCGAAGCGGCAATAAGAGGCCCAAACTAAGCATTGCTCTTGGTCATTAAACTGATCCAGGTTATGTATGAAAATAATTAAGACAATTCTTGGAAAACTCGACAATAAAATAACTTGCGTCAGACTTCACCAAATGCGGCCTCAACTCTCTGATTTGGTTTCTAATTTGTTCTGATCCTTCGCAGTTGCCTAGTCCTCATTCATATATTAATTTTTGTATTGTAAAAGTCTGACAGTGACTTAGAAATCTCATCAACTTCGATTAGCCTTCTTCAACCTTCGAAGAATATTTAATATTTGGCATACATTTTAGCACATTTCAATTCTTAAACTCATCTCATCGGTATTTAAGTTAGGTTAGTCTGGTCAATGAGCATAGACAGATGGAGTTCAGTTGGTAGGTCTGATGAGTAGACGTTACGAGAACAATCATCCTTTATGATGCTTGCGCTTGATGTGCATTTTAACAGACTCTATCTGCCTTGATTCCTGCTTGGCTGTCTACGTAGATGCTGACTCTGGGATTGCCTGCATTTGCATTAGAGGCCAGCAGTGATCTGGCAACTTAAAAGGCTACCTTATGTCTAACTCTGAACAGTATATTCCCGCAGCAACTGTCCAGGGTTAGGTATAAGCCAGCCTTTTAAATCGGTATTTAAGATTATTGAAAAGATTTTTGCAAATTGCTTAAGCTGATAACGAATGAGAGTTTGACGAGTATCAACTCGGCTTAATGCTATATAAGGCAGTCTATATGGTAACGAAAAATAAATTCATAGCGTCGTTGAAATTCTTAAGAAAAATTATTATAAAGGATTGATGGACTACATCGATAGTTGGAGTTATAACTGAGACTGTCAGGTCTATGTAAAAGACTAGGATTTATATCCATTCCAAGTATAATATTCGAGAAGCATAGCTCAGAAAATAAATGAAAACCTAGATCAGTATATAGTAGTATAATTAGAATGTTGTCGTATTAACCGACAGCCATTTACGACTTCTTACAAGCAAAGATGTTTTCTTTTGAGACAGTAGCTTATCTTTTAAAGGATACTAGGGTTTCTAAGAGAGATTTATCTTCACTTTTATATTTTCTAAGAATTTCCTTCCTAGAATTAGGTGACTAGTCAGCGTTCAAAATTTAATATGGTCGGAAAGTACACTCCTATTAAGATTTCTTTTGTTGTCAACTCGAACTCGAACTCCAATATCATGTTGCAAACGACCAATATGTCTCAGTTACAGTAGTAGGGAATCAAAATAGGTATCTACGTATGACAAGGGTTATCTCCTTAAAAGGCATTAGAAATGGTGGGTGAAGGTATTATAATGGAGTATAGAGTTCTGCCAACTAATCAAACTTTATTCGGACTGGATTTCAACATCTCTTAAGGATCGACTCAACACATTTTAGTTTATATTTTGGGTATGAACCATGCCAATGCTAGACTGTACCAAAATATCTGTATAGTAAAACAGTTTTGTTCATCTAACGGTTGTATGTATCGCCAAAAACTTAGGAAACAAAGAAATCTATATGTAAAGGGTGATCCCGTAGAGACCCTGCTTTCATTATGGGCTCTTGAAATGTTCTAAGAAGATGCGACGCTTTCGAGCCACTTTTGTTAAGTTATGAGATCCATTTCTGGCTCAATGGATATGTATGTAAGCAAACAAAATTTCCGTATTTGTGACGAAGAGCATCGTGAAGAGATTCAAGAGTTGCTATTTCATACAGTAAAATCAACGGTTTGATGTGGATTCTGGGCCGGTGGAATCAACGGTACATTTTTCTTCAAAAATGATGCCGGGGATAACCGTCAATGGATGAAGGTTTCCTAGTAAACCTCGAAATAGATCAACCTTTAGAATATGACCAGATGAAAGCATACCCGACTATTGTAATGTAAGTATGCTCTGCCTAATCCACAAAAAGGGAGACCCCACAATCAGTGCCAACTACCTTGGGATAAGCCTTTTCAACATCAAACTAGTCAAGTTAGTGCAGCCACTGTTATCTTCACAATTTTTCTAACTAAATGAATTGGTATTTTTAAGAATTTTTCCAAGAATTTCAACGCTTCAATAATAATTTCTCTTCAATAATAATATCCACCTTGGCAATATAATGTTTAATGCGCTCTAAGAACAAGTAGTTTTGATTTTATGTTGCTATCTCTTGATTTGCACTTTATTAGCGCGCTTTATTGAGATCATAACTGAAATGTGACATTTGTTTTTCCTCAACTTTATGTGAAAATGATTATTTCACATTTTGTTTTCGTTTCTGGCGCGTGTTTACAGTTATTCGCGCAGTATTAGAAGGTAGCAGCGGCTGCTGCCAGGTGCGAATAATCGATTTTCCGACGCAATAACGGTTGTTAGAGATTTACCTACATTTCGCGCAGCACATTTGCATAGCGTAATGAAATACAACAACAAAAACAAACAACTCACCGTTATATTAATAAAGTTATTTCCTGTGCTCTGACTACAAATTTGAGTGGTGGGGCGGAGAGAGGGAGGGAATGAACCGAACGTCGAATGAGTGAAACTGCTTCTGAGCCAGACCTTTCGCCATCGAATGGATCAAATAATAAGCGAGTAGGGCACGACTTCCCATTCAAGCGCTTCCAGAATCTC
Organism: Bactrocera dorsalis; assembly: GCF_023373825.1. NCBI lineage: Eukaryota > Metazoa > Arthropoda > Insecta > Diptera > Tephritidae > Bactrocera > Bactrocera dorsalis. Next base: position 21,361,908 of record NC_064307.1, on the reverse strand, counting down.
TCTCTCTGAGCATAAAATAATATATTGACTGGAGTCTCGACTTCAAAGTAATACGAGGCTTGCCTTTTACTAAATAGTTTCTGGAACAACAAATGATTTTGGACGAACCTCATGAAATTCCTTTTAGAGTGATCGACAAACTCGATTTAATTCAGTATAAAATCGGTAGCACTGTTCCTTGATGGAGCTTCAAAACACAAATTTGAAAATATTCGCGTTTAAATCCATTTTTGGACCGAGATGAATATTTTAAGTTACTGTAAACAACATAAATAGTGTTCGCATGTCAAAAAGTCTTCAGTATGCATAACAACAAATATGTTAAAAAAATTTTTGGTAAAGTGAGTTGCCATAGTGCAACACTGGGGTTGACACATCGCGAGATATAAAAGGCAAGAAAGTATTTTAAGAATCTGGACACTAAAATCATTAACTTGAAGAATCAAAATGAATCCGATATGAAAATTGAATTGGTTCAAGTCTGCAGGGTTAGAATACACATTTATCCTACTCAATAAGCTGAGGTAATTTTGAAGGTCCTTCTAAATAACGACCTACCTCTAATTATAATGTCCAATTATGCGAATGAAAAGCCGAGAAAACGTGACAAGAAAAAATATATTATCTTCGTTCAAATTACTGTTTACTTCGATTTCCGTTATTTTATGTATTAGGAACTACACCAACAAAGTCTTATGGTCAATAAGAGGTATTCCATCGAATTTAAGCGACATTCATATGAAGCAGCGACAACTTCAAAGAAAATATTACGTGGAATCTCTTCCGAACCACAAATTGTTGGTAACGATGGCATATGGGAAGATCGAATTCGAATACGACAGTTTTATTTTAACCGAAAACGATTTGTGGGAAGGTAAATTTTTGAATTTCACTTCTAGTAAACCACAACCATAAACGATAACGAAGCAGTTTTACAATATTTTTTGAAAATGAACCTAGGAAGTTGCTGAACAACTTTCATATCAAACTGATTCGTAAATTAATGAATAATTGAGTTGGATGCCATAGGTTCAAGTCTAAATTTTTATTTTTAAAGAAAATTTCGAATATAATAATGATTAGCGTGACGAGAAGAGTCGATTTAGCCACGAATGTCTGTCCGGCTGCTTGTATATACGGGCACTAGTCTCTGCGTTTTTGAGATATCGATCTGAAATTTTGGACATGTGCTTTTCTAATAAAGAAGCTGCTTATTTGTCGGAACGGTCGAAATCGGATCATTAATAGATATGGCTGCCATACAAACTGATCGGTCAAAAGCAAGTCATTGTATGGAAAACTTTGTTATTTAAAAAGGTATCTTCACGAATTTTGTCATTGATTATTATAGAAGGTTATGCTACAATCTCCGAACAAATCGTTCAGATCGGACTACTATAGCATATAGCTGCCATATAAACTGACCCATCAAAATCAATTCTTTGTATGGAAAACTTTTTTATTTAACGATATATCTTCACAAAATTTAACAAGAGTTATTATCTAAGACAAAGCTATAATCTCTGGTGAAATTATTCAAATCCAACAACTATAGCATATAGCTGCCATACAAACTGACCGATCGAACTCAAGTCCTCGTAAGGAAAACTTTTTTGTTTGACTAGATATCTTCATAAAATTTGGCACAGGCTATTGCGCCAAGCAATGGTACAATCTTCTAAAATTTAGTTTAGATCGGTTTACTATAGCATATAGCTGTCATATAAACTGCCCTATCAAAACTAAGTTCTTGTAGGGCGAATTTTTTTATTTGACAAGATATATTTACGAAACTTGGCACAGATTATTGTCTAAGGGGATCCTATAATCTCTGAATATATTGCTCAGATCGGAACACTATCGCATATAGCTGCCATACAAACTGACCGACTAAAATCAAGATATAGAACTTTTTATACCCTTCATACTATAATAAATGCAATTGTAGAGCGTATAATAGCTTCGATACTGCAGAGGTTACCGATTTTCCTTTTTGTAGGTTAAAAAATGTATCTTAAATATTTGGATTTGTTATTTACTCGGGTAAGGTTTTCATAAATGGATTTATTTGCTGTTACTTCCTAGTAAAATATTAACTTAACTACATACTATTGACTAGAGAAGTTAATCATTCCATATCTAAACTAAAAATGACTCCATTAAATTTGAAACATAATTAGAAAATGCGAGCACTCATTTTTACAATTACTCTGAATAACTGTGAGTTGCTTTGCATCACACTCCAAGCCTTCAACATATAAATAATTCCACGAATTTCTACAGTAGCCATTTATAAAAGCTGTTATTGCCGAGCGAGGGCCGTCTGAGCACATAATTCAATTAGCCTCGCTTTGACCGATTGGCCTACACACACACACTGACATATATACACATAGACACTTTACTAGCCTCTCTATAGATACAGTTGCAAATAACTGCGTGCATCTGCTATGTAAATATTAGTGAGTTACAGTTATTTGCTTGCTTTGAGTTTCAATATTTTGCAATTTACAACCTGCCAACCGCCCCTGTGCCCGCTCAGCGCTTTCGGCCTGGCAATTATGTAGGTTCGTTTGCGCAACGCCTTTCAATAAATTTGTTTGTATATGTGTGTGCGTGCGTCGCGTCTGCGCGCCATATCGATCCTGCGGCAATCATTTCAATTTCCATAATAGACGGCTGTGCGTCAACGCCGTCGTCAATATCTTCATATACATATTTTGCATTTTCATTTTCCATTTTGCTCGTTTGTTCATATCTTCACTTTTACAGTTCATAAGCTTATCGGCGAAAATCATCGCCAGCGAGCGACGACTAATTGAAAATGCAAGTCGCAATAATCAATTGTGTATTAATTAATGAGCGATATCTCTCAGTGCGCCGCTGCCAAAGGAAAATTGCATAATTATTTTGCGCGAAATTGTGGGAAATTCTTGAAAATCTGTTAAAATTGAAAGTTCAATTTTCTTTTCGTTTTCGCCTGTTGCTTGGCGCTTAAGAAGTTGTCAACGTCTTCACTCTTGAACTTTTTCTTCTTTCTTGTTGAGTTTACTTTCTGTTGATTTTCGTCCAATTGCCGCGAATTTCGTCGGACAAGCATTCGTAATTCGGAGAAATTTCATTGACTACATACAAACAAAAATAAAAATAAATTGTTGGCGTATTTTTAAACTCATCATCAATAATGTTTGTCTGAAGTTATCTCTGTGCTTTTGACTTTAAATTTTATTTCTTTTTTGGCGAGATACAGTGTGTAGTAGAAGTAAACAGACATTTTGTTTTTACAAAAAGTGTTTTTATACTGAAAACTCAGAATTTTTATGAAAAAAATTGAGGTTAGATATGAAAAATATTGGATTTTTGGGAAACAGTGTATTGTAAAAATATTCTGACATTTACTTTTTTTCCAAAATCGCTACTAAGATTGAACATGATTTAATTCAGGTTAGGTTTTTTTCATCAAAAATAAAAAAAAACGTTAACTTCGGCTGCACAAAAGCTATAATACTCCTCACAACTGTATTTATTATAACATAAAATTGTAAGAAACTATCTTTATTTGATTGTTGTTGTTTTAGCTGCAGAATTTTGCCGAGTTGACAGCCCTTGGCCGGATAAAAGTCCTTTATCTTGATTTTAATTGGTCGGTTTGTATGACAGCGATCTGAATGATATGCTCGGAGATCACAACGCTAGTCTGGACAATAATCTATCTAAAATTTCTTATCAAATATAAACGTTGTATATGGACTTGATTTGGATCGATCGGTTTGTATGACAGCTATATGCTATAGTGGTTTGATCTGAACTATATATGTAGAAATTGTAACACTGTCTTGAAAAATTATTCATGCCAAATTTCGTGAAAATATTTCGTCAAATGTACAAGTTTTCCATACAAGGACTTGATTTGTATCGGCTAGTTTATACGGCAGCTATATGCTATAGTAGTCCGATCTGAACAGTTTCTTCGGAGATTGTACGTTTGCCTCGGCTTATAATCTTTACCAAATTTCATGAAGATATCTCTTCAAATAAAAAAGTTTTCTTTACAAGAACTGGATTTTGATGGGTCGGTATATATAGCGGCTATATGCTTTAGTGATCCAATCTAAACAATTCCACTAGAGATTATAGCGTTGGCTTTGATAATAAGTTTTGTTAAATTTGGTGAAGATATCTCGTAAAATAAAAAAGTTTTCCATACAAGGAAAGTATTTTGGTCAATCAGTTTGTATGACAGCTATATGCTACATTGGTCCAATATCGGCGGTTTTGAGAAATGAGCAGTCTCCTGTAGAAAAAAGGATGTGTGTAAAAATTCAGATCGATATCTAGAAAACAGAGAGACTAGTTCCCGTATTTATACATAGACTTACCTGCTAAACCGACTCAAGTCGTGACGCTGATCATTAATATACATACATATGTACATATATATTTGTTAACTCATTGGCTAGTTAAAATCAAAAATTATTTAAAGCTCCACCAACCGTAGATCAACCGAATCAATTCAAAACAATAAGTTGGTAAACAACAGGAATTTTTCACACCGCAGCCCCTCAGTAAGACATATTATGCTCCAAGTCAAAACTAACAAAAATTTATAGTCGGCATCTAAATCCCTGCTTAAATACACGAAAATTTATTTAAAGTAATGAAAATTTTTTGAATGAAAATTTACAGTAATAAAAAAATTATGATTATAAATTCCTTTTTTTAATAAAAATATTTAATATTTGTAATTCTTCTACGAAAACCCTCACACTTTCACTTTCTTCACATCAAAAATTTTACCAACACAGTCTCCACACTTTTAGCACACACTGTTCGGCATTTCATTACACTGCGGTTTGACAAATACCTTTATTTGTTTTTATTGACAAGACTAATCTGATTTTATACTTTAGTTGATTTGATTTTTATTTAAGCGCATAAAAGTTTTTATTTTCGCAGTTTTTCCTGCTTCCCATTCGCATTCGCATTCGAAACGCAACTATGGAGTCTATGCTTTCCCACAGGATATTTACCGCACCCTCCAGCCAATTTGTGTTATTGTTGTTATTGTCTATGTTTTCATTTCATTTTGTGTATTTTATGTTTGGAGTTTTCAGAATTTATTGTATGACTTTCATTTTAAAAGACAGACCGTATGCTGACCGTGGGGAAACGCGACTGAATGCATTAGGAAGAATTAATGCTTGTTTAGCTGTGAGTTGGAATGAGGAGGGGAAATTATTGTCTTATTTGTGCTAGCAATAGAATAAAAAAAAGTTTTAAAGTAAGTTTTTCAAATTTTTTTTTGAATTTTTGGTGGTTTTTTGAAGTAAGTCTTTAAACATTTTTAACGACTTTTTGTTATTTTATTTTTATTTAATATTATATATCTATATAAATATTTATTTTTTTGTTTTTCAGTTTATTAACTCCAATTATTTCACTTATTTTCTTTACTGTTTTTTTCACAATTAATCGCAATTCGTTTCGAAAATAATATCAGTAATTACTAATTTATTGTTCTTGAGTGCGTTCGTGCGAAAACCTTTACGACTTTTCACCCTTTTTATACTTAATTAAACCGCTACAACCACAAAGCGAAGTAATTGAGTGTAATTGGAACATAATAAATTTGGAAAAAATCACGCACAAGGCAATTTTTATAGCACATAATTGAAATTTTTTCACAAATGGAAGTATGAGTGTTCACTACAAAAGTAAAATAAAATTAAAAAAAAATTATAATTGTTGAACTCACTAGGTCAAGGTTTTCACATCTTCAATTAAATATTTTTACCACTTTGTTGAACAATTGTAAATTTACTTTGAAAAAGCCAATAAATATGAATTAAAAATTGTTACAAAAATGCATTTTTGATAACTGTTTAATATTTTTCAATTCTTCAGCCAATTAAAATATAAAATTTTTAGAAATTGTTTTAAACATGTATTTTTTAAAATTATTAACCATTTTTCAATTCTTCAGATAATTACTTAAAAAAATATTTTTGTACAGAAAAAAGTTATTAAAAAACTTAAAATAAAAAAACTCAGAACAAAGCTATTTTGATAACAACCAGTAATTTTTGGAATCCATGAATATAACTAAATTTTATTTCAATTAAAAATATTATTAAATATTTTGTTTAACAGCGTTTTTTATAGTCGTGTCGTAGAACTAATAGTATTTTTATCTCAGTTGCAGTTAAATTTAAAAAAAAAATTAAAATGGTATACATTTTTTTAGAAACTGTTAAAGAACTCATAATATTTTTTTTTAACTAATGACCACGCAATATTTTCATTTTTAAATAAACAGTTTAACTTTTTCATAATTTGTACAGCATTAAATTATTAAATCCTCAATAAAAACGTTAAAGAATTCCATATATTTATACACCAGCTCAGCATTTCAAACATTCACATAAACCGCTTTAAGCTTTAAAGTTATGCAGCCACACACACACACACACACATATTTATATGTACGTTTGTATAAAAACCCTTATTACCACACTAGTTCCTTTAAGCAATAACTCGCCATCAATAAAAGTCTAGAGTATATAATGGCTGCGTACTTAAACAGCACTGTTTGAAAACCATAAAATTTTGAAATTCACCACCAATAATGGCCATTAAAATATAAGTGTTTCAACTTGCGGCTTAGGAAGCATCATATTATGTAAATTGAATGTAATTTTATGGCAACGCAATATGGCCCTTTTATTTACGCTCACTTTTATTAAACCAACACTGCTCATGGACCAACTGACCAACCGACCGATATAAATTAGTAAGCAATCAATTTTGAAGAGTAAATAAATTAGTGGTGAAGAATTAAAAAATTGATGTTTGCCCATTACCATTATTTCAATATTTTTTGAAGCATTTGCTTTTGATATTAACACATAAATAAACAAGTTCACGAAATGCAAGGCGGAATTAGTTTGTTAAGTTGTATTCGATAGCCAGGCACTTAGTGAGTTATGAAAATTTGAGCACTTTTTTAAAGCAAACAAGTGCCAATAATGATATAATAATATGTATATATGCACAATTTAATTAACATTTACATTATTTCACAGTTTTTTAACTTTTTTAATAAAACATTTGTTTCACGCCTTCACCTGCAAATAATTTAGAGCACCATCTACTAATGAATAACTGATTAAATTGGCAATGCATTCCAATTGATCTCAGCTGATTTTAAAAAGTCAAAACTAATAACTGATAGTTTGAATAAATTGACAGCTAGGTGGCGCCGTTGTTCTTACGCTTCGTACAACAACGAAAGCAAAGTAGGGCTCCGCTGGCCATAGCCGGCCAGGCGGGTGCTCCGCATGCAGTAGTAGTAGTTAAATGTAACAATTTATATATTTAAAAGCTGTTACCTGTAATGTTTAAATTTTTAATTGTTGTTAAATGTATATTTATATTTTTAAAATGTGTTACCTGCATTGTTTATATCACAACTTCATCGTAGATGCAATTTTCGTCGCATTTTCACGAGCCGATTGCGCCTGCTTATACGGAACGCATATATTTTAACAACTAACACACTGAAAACACTTATGGGGAATATATTTCACTTTCTAATGCAAGAATAAATACTAAATACTTATAAATTAAATAAAGCACTACATTTTTCTAAACATTTATTAAAATTATGACACTTTAAAACTAATTTCGCACTCGCGGCGCGGAAACTCAGCTGGAACTGTTCAAATGGCGGCGGAAGTTTGACATATGACAAAGCGTTGCCATCAATTAGTGACTGGATGATAGTAGAGTTGCTAATAGGTGATGGCATAAAGAAATTTATAAAAATAATTAATTTTAAAACTTAATGACTTCAATTTTATGTATAAAAAATAATTACATTTTGGAGATCAATAATTACTTCATCCATTATCTCATTTATATTTAAATAAAGGCTCAACTAAGTTCACATCATATACATCACTTGAGGAAATTTTTCAATTAGGTACAAATTTGGTATAACTTAACATTGAATCATAACATATTAACATATATTGGATTTAATGATATTATAGTCATAATATATTAATTTAAAATATTTAATAACAAAATATTATTTATAAAACCATTAATTACCCCCTTGTTGCATAAAAACTTATCAAACATAAATACAACTCTGATTGTACTTTATTCCAGTTCCTTCCAACTGACGCCGTGCATTTCCGTTCGCGCGATTGGCAAGTTTTCAGCAATTTTTTCGGTAGTTCGTGAAATATTGTTAATATCTTTAAAATCTGGCTATAAGTGTAATATTTTCTTAATTAATGCGATAGTAATAAGTGTTTTCTCGCGAAAGTGATTAGAAAATGTAACCGGGCGTTGTTATTTAACTATGAAATTTGCGCAGTAAAATTGTTGGAGGCTGCGTTTGTGGGGAAACTGCGTTTGGACAGGCGTATAAAAGGAATAAATGTAGCTATTGTTAAAATTATAACAACTCAGAGGTTATAGTTATATATTATTTATATTTTTTATTTTTAGGTACATTTAAGCTTGTGCTAGCATAATTTATAGAATTTCAGGTGAGTGATTAAGAGTTTAAGAAATACAATTAAAGTAGTATGAGAATATGCATCGCACGCGTATTTATAAGCATATGCGTGTATTCATATGTATGCAAGTATATTCCGAATATTTATGTACAAATGAATAAACATACATATGTGGAGACAAATGCATTTATAAAGGCAGTTGCAAGCGTTGAATGTTGTGAGAGAAAAGTTA